>NW_024412400.1:54154977-54319717 GCF_014898765.1 Herpailurus yagouaroundi
TTCCAATTGTTGAATTTTAAGAGAAAAACTGTTTTACTAGTCAGTTGAATCATGGTTACTTGAAATGTTAGGAATGGCATTTGTTCCAGAAGGAAGATTAAGCAGTGGTGTCAAGGAGAGTGGCTCTGATGAGAGGTATTTGTTTGTAAATATCTGCAGTTATGATTGGGCCTTGGTGTGTATGTTTTGCAGTCAAGTGTTTTCTCCTTTTCTGAGAACACATGACACCCCATCTCAGGAAAGAAGTAGATCCATAACTTGTCAGTCCTACATCATATCTCCAAACATGGCGGCCACCATTATTTGCCCAGACACCTCACTCATCAGTGTGGAAGAGCAGAAAGATCTGGCACCAGAAAGATGGACTTGAATCCTAGCTCTTCCATCTACTAATAAGGTAACCTTCCTTCACCCTCCAGTTCCTCATCTTCAAAGCAGGAATTATAGTAGGATTAGCCATAATAGCTACCATTTATCATACATTTACATCACCACCACTGATGCTTAGCAGTTTCCATAAATGTTCTCATTTAATCCTCTAACGTCCAGTGAGATCCTTTACCTCTAGCCTGGGAAGGGCTTTCCACACACAAAGCCGTCAACGACATTTCAGAGAAAGGGAGTGATTGACGTAAATACGTAACACTTAGATTTAAACTCAAAAGGACTAATGATATGCTTACTATAAAAATTTCAAAACTCCTCAGATCTTTATAGAAAAATAAGCAAAGCTAGAAGTAATTCAGAGAAAAGCAAGTACGGTAACTAAAAAAATTTTAAGTATTTAATATCACTGGTAATCAAGGAGATCAACAAAAAGAATACCACTTTTTGACTATCAAAACCAACAGAAGTTTTTTTGTTTTTTTTTTTTTTTTTCAGTGAAAGTACTCAGTGTTAGCCAGGATATAGTGAATACCACACCCTTTTACGTTGCTGTTGGGCATGTAAATTGGAACAGCTTTTCTCCAGAGCAATGTGACAAAATGTGTCAGGAGCCTCAACAAATGCTCACACTCAGCTGATCTGGTAATTCCACTTCCAGGAACTTATCCTGAGGAAAGAATCAGACATGTGGGCAGAGATGTATGTAAAAATGCAGACTTCTGTGTTAGTTTTAATTGGCTACAACCCAAATGACTAACAAGAGAAGGTAACTCCATAGGACAGAATGATAAACAGCCATTAAAAATTGTATTTTTAAAGAATCTTAAATGGCATGAGGGAAACTCTCAAAATGAATAAACAATATGATCCCAATTTTATAAAAAGGAAAAAAAAATACACACATAAGATAAAAAACTAAAAAGAACTATCCCAAAAATCCCAAAATGTTAGCTGTGATCTGTATCTAAGTGTTTGATTTATGGGTGATGTTTATATTATTTATACTTCTTTTGGTCTATTCAGTGGGATCCAGAGAAAGAGAGAGAGAAGGGAGAGGAGTGAGAGATTGTGTACTACAAAAGAGTCCTCTTCAAGCTGTCCATCACAATATCCAAGTATAAAGGGTTGTAATTAATGTAAATAGAAATATTTTAAGGCCTTCTCTAATATCGATAGCTGTAGTGTACCAAGTACATTAGGAAAGATATACATGGAATCAAGTGTGTGTTCACACATTCACACCTGGGATAGGTATTTTCTTCAAATAAAACCTCTTCCAGGCTAATGTTGGGCACCAGTGTATTGTTAAACATCAGTCATTAACACTCATGTTATCTGCTGCTTTTATTTTTGGATACTCAATTTCACGCAACACTTTTCTGACTATAGAGACTGTTGGGTGCGAATCTCTTTTGTATTCTACATGAATTAAGAAATAGGTTCACTGTGCTAAATCTGCATGGCAGATGCTGGGATTTTGAAACGAATTTATAAAGATGTCAGATGCTATCAAATGGTTCTGTTTTGGCAGAACCATCACAAGTGCCAGCCCGCATATTCGGGAGGGTAGGTTGCTTTAATTAAAATTTCCGGCAGCACAATTGCAAACGTTTAGTAAAATTGAAAGCATTCTTGCTTCCCCTTACGACCTTATGGTTACTTTCGCGGGATCCATTCTATGCTAGCTCAGCAGACAATATGATATCAGCATTACCTCTGTAACTATATAAAAGCACTCTTACACTTTGTGGCTGTATCGCACACACACACACACACACATGCACTATGGCTCTTAAGTATGACACGGTTCCATTGGTGCATGCCAGAATGGAGGGCTGTCTGCATAAATAGATACAGATAAAATCACTAAGTGTGAGACTTGATAGAACACTATGGTTTCCATGGATTAAAAAATGTGAAAGAGGGGTGCGTGCCTAGGCAGTACAATTGGTCAAACGTCCGACTGTGGCTCAGGCCATGATCTCATGGTTCATGAGTTTGAGCCTTTGAGCCCTGCGTCGGACTCTGTGCTGACAGTGCAGAGCCTGCTTGGGATTCTCTCTCTCTCTCTGTCTCTCTCTCTCTCTCTCTCAAAATAAATAAAGAAAAAATTTTAAATGTGAAAGAAAAGGAGAAGAGAGATGAGCTTTCCTTGAACTAGAAGTTCGCAAACCTATTTAAAGTAAATATCTGATGCTGGAGCCTGGGGTGTGTATTTTAAAGACTGCAGGAAATTCTGATGCAGCCTGTCAAAGCTGGCAATTGAGGGGCGCCTGGGTGGCTCACTCGGTTAAGCGGCCGACTTCAGCTCAGGTCACGATCTCGCGGTCCGTGAGTTCGAGCCCCGCGTCGGGCTCTGGGCTGATGGCTCAGAGCCTGGAGCCTGTTTCCGATTCTGTGTCTCCCTCTCTCTCAGCCCCTCCCCCGTTCATGCTCTGTCTCTCTCTGTCTCAAAAATAAATAAAACGTTAAAAAAAAAATTTAGGGGCGCCTGGGTGGCGCAGTCGGTTAAGCGTACAACTTCAGCCAGGTCACGATCTCGCGGTCCGGGAGTTCGAGCCCCGCGTCAGGCTCTGGGCTGATGGCTCAGAGCCTGGAGCCTGTTTCAGATTCTGTGTCTCCCTCTCTCTCTGCCCCTCCCCCGTTCATGCTCTGTCTCTCTCTGTCCCAAAAATAAATAAACGTTGAAAAAAAAATTAAAAAAAAAAAATTTAAAAAGAGAACCACTGTCTTAGCCAGCACTGTGCTATCAAATATTTTATTCTGCTCTGTTTAATATGGTGCCCCGTAGCCACCTGTGACGGTGGAGCTCTTGAAATGCAGCTAGCGTGACTGAGGAGTTGAACTTTTAATTAATTAATTTTTAATCGAAATGTGAATGGCCACATGTGGCTAGCAACCACCATTTTAGAACAGCCTTGACCGATAGTACCCTGCCTTAACTTGGGGGTGAAATGAGGCCAATTTTCAGCCCACCCTTCCAACAGGGTGTGCGTTTCATCACTGACGAAGTGATGCTCAGGTGACAGCTCAGAGCTTTCACATGTAACTTCTGGGTACCAGTGGCAGCAGATGTGGCTCCAGAACCTCTCATTGGGAGGTTCAAGGGCCATCTTGCCCTCCACAGCCACACTCAGTCACGTGAGCTGCATTTGGTAATATCGGCTCACTAGAGTCGTCAGCCTGCTGCTCAGAACATCCGACGGCCCTGCTGCCAGCCAGCCCCAGAACAGAAAACCAAGTTCTCATTGTCACCCCAGGATTTCTAACTCATTATCTTTGTTTTTGTAGTTGTTTTATTTTTAACTAAAGAAATCATTTCTAATCTTCTCCCCTGTTGTTTAAAGGGTTTAAAAGTTCAGCATGGTGAGTTTTTATGGGACTTTTATGGGAAGCCAAGTGTTGTAAACATATCCAAATTATCACAGTAGTGTAGTTTCCCACATCCTTTTCCTATGCACACCGACCTGACTTCTCATCAAAACGCGAAACAGATGGGCCCAGTTAGAATCCTCCAGCTATTCCAGGCCCTTTGTTAGGGTTGCTCGTGTTCTGGACCTGGAGAGATAAGGGTAGCTCTCGAACAGAAGCAGTAGTCCCCATCAAGACTATAAGCCGGATGCAGGCAGGGGCTGCGATCACCCATCCTGGGCTGTGTTCTGCGTTGTAACATAGCACCTGCCATCTCGTAGAGGCTCAGTGCATATTGGCTGAATGAATTAATATTCTTGCAATAGAGAAAGTGGGCCGAAGGGACGATATACAGAAGAGAAGACACGATCTGGGGAAAGGCCACATTTGGGGTAAAAGTGATTTGATTTAGGACAGAGTGCTTGCCCTCCACGACTTTCCTCTAGCAGGTAAGAAGAAGGATTACAGCACCAAATAATCTAGTTCTGTTCCGGTGAGAATCACTTTGTACCAGCATGGTGAGTTCCTAGACCCGTGATCCTGAAAGGCTCTGAAGAACTGAAATTGCTTGCAGAGGTGAAACCAGGAAAGATTGGTTTAATTTCAACTCCTCATAATTCAAACGCTCTTGTGCTGTGGCCTATTCATGTTTCATCTAAGGTTGCAGTTCTAAGAAACCTAGCAGTTAGGCTATAGTTGTCCTGTGTCTGCCCACTTATCAGCATTTTTTATTTTCTTGAAATTTTAGGCACAGAAAAATGAGAGAGAATCTATCCGACAGAAGTTGGCACTTGGAAGCTTCTTTGATGATGGCCCAGGAATTTATACCAGCTGTAGCAAAAGTGGGAAGCCAAGCCTTTCCTCTCGGTGAGTGTTCTTTTGAGTTGATTTTCTGATATGTACCTAATGGATTTTGTCATCCGACTATACGTTTAATAAAAGATCCCTTTTAAACCCTTGAGTATTTTTTTCCCCACAATACTACCACCTTTATTTGGATTCTAAACAGACCCCTCCCCACCTGTTGGGTTTGTTTTTTGCTTTTTAGTTTTCGCCCAGCCACTTGTGGTCATATTTCTATATTTCATTTTTTGTCCTAGACACAATTCTGATTTTTCTCTGTGATGGGAGAATCAAGCCACACTTTTTTTTTTTTTTTCAACGTTTATTTATTTTTGGGACAGAGAGAGACAGAGCATGAACGGGGGAGGGGCAGAGAGAGAGGGAGACACAGAATCGGAAACAGGCTCCAGGTTCTGAGCCATCAGCCCAGAGCCCGACGCGGGGCTCGAACTCACGGACCGCGAGATCGTGACCTGGCTGAAGTCGGACGCTTAACCGACTGTGCCACCCAGGCGCCCCATCAAGCCACACTTTTAATCAAGCTGGCTGGTCGCTTAGAGAAGTGTGGCAGACTACCAGATTTTCCATTAAGCAGTCCTGAAGCATCCAGCATCACCCCCCTCTCTGAAACATTTGATTGCCGTGAATACTGGTAACTGAGAAATACAATTCCCACTTTGATCGTTTGATGTTTATTGCAGTGCTTAACCTGTCCTCCAGGCATTATTCCTTTATCTTAATTTATTTCAGGATATCATTGCTCATTTATTGTAATTTATTTCAGGATACCATTGGTCATTTGCATAGCTTTTAATTCCAGTTAGGATATATTAAAATTCTAATTGTACCTAGAAAACAGGGCTGTAGACCAGAGCTTCCCAAACTTTAATATGCGTATGAATCGCTCCCTGGATAAATACTGGCTGTATTTGCCATGTTAAGCCTGGTGTGGGAGACACATGATAACGTTCATGCATTTATTCAACCAACAGATTTCCACTCTCCTTCCTCTGATGTCCAGAATTAGACACTTTAATGTCTGCTTAAATCTATTCTATTTGGCTTTCAGTAAGCCTTGTACTTCAGCCTGATCCTTAGGGACTCATCTGAATCAGCAAAAATCAGAAAGCACACACACTCCCACATACGCGCATGTAGGAGTCACTGCTGTGGGTTCAGACATGGAGACGAGAGTCACAGTCACAGCCTCTAAGCCTCAGCCGGGTGCCTATCAGATCTCTTAGAGTTCCCTCACTTTTCTCCCGTGTCATTCCAGAGCCAGAAGGTAAGCCTTCCCTTTGCCAGAAAGCACGTCTTTCCCCTCCTAGTAAGGATGTGGCAGGAGGAACCCTGGCTTAGGGACCTGCAGACCTGAGGATTAGTCCTGGTCAGTTTCTCATTTTGAGACTTTAATAAATTCTATTCTACTATGCCTCTGTTTCTTCATTTTTGTAAAATGAGGAGATTTGACCATATGTATAGATCTTTTATAGCTTTTCTCTAATATTCCCCAGAGCACCAAAGAGTTTGCTTCTAGAAACCCCATCTCTCTGCTCAGCAAAATCATATTCATCTGGCCCAAATGGAAGGTTTTTGTTTTTAAAAATCAAAGTTATGCACACACACACACACACACACACACATGCATATATGGCTTTGAAAATAAAATTAACGATAAATACAAGGTGTATAATAACAACACAAAATAAAAGTAACTGTCACCTGTCCCATCTGTCTCTATCTTGTCCTACTCTCCAGAAACAATAACTTTTAACTCTTTGACTGTTTCTTTTGGTAATTTACCTGTATACCTCTAAGTAAAATGCTTATTTTCTTAGTCTTTTAAACAACCATCTACCAACTGCCAGCTATAGAAAATTGTGATTCACGTCCTTTACAGCCCTCCCACAGACAAATCTGTGTATTCCCCCCATCCTCCCTTTATAAATGTCTCATAATTTGGGGTCAAATAACAGTTCACTGTTTACATTATGAAGATCTTAGATTATTTATACTGAACCATGTAGTAAACTGTGATTACTTGAGAAACTTTAGTGTTTGTCTTGAAATGAAAATTGCCCCCATTTTTCCCTTTGCCAGTCCATGGTTTTGACTGCTATATTATATTCCACTGTGTGAATATATCACAGTTTACTCAGCCACTCTTCTGATTATAGGCATTGAGTTTGTCTCAAAGGTTTTGCTCTTATAAACAGTGCTGCTTATAAACACTCTTGTACATGTCTCCTGCTGTCCATGTGCAAGAGTTTCTCTTTGGTGTTCACCTAAGAACAGAATTACTAGGAAAACACGTGAATGTTCATATCTAGAAGATAATGCCAAAGGTGTCCTCCAAAGTGGTTGCAAAGTGGTTACACTGTGACCAGCAGTGTTTCAGAGATCCTATGGATCCATAGTCTTTCTAACACCATATTGTCAATCTCTTTTACATTTTTGTTAATTGAATTGGTATTAAATGGTATTTCATTGTGTTTATTAGCCGTCTTGGTTTCCCCTTCTGTGAAATGTCTGTTTGGGTCTTATGTCCAATTTCTGTTGGATTCATTATGCTTTTTAAAACTGATTTTATGGGACGCCTGGGTGGCTCAGTCGGTTAAGCGTCCGACTTTGGCTCAGGTCATGATCTCGCGGTCCGTGAGTTCGAGCCCCACGTCGGGCTCTGTGCTGACTGCTCAGAGCCTGGAGCCTGTTTCAGATTCTGTGTCTCCCTCTCTCTCTGACCCTCCCCCGTTCATGCTCTGTCTCTCTCTGTCTCAAAAATAAATAAACATTAAAAAAATTTTTTTTAAATAAAAATAAAACTGATTTTATCAACATTTTATAGTCATGATACTAATCCTTAATATATTGTATGTATTACAAATATCTTTTCCCAGGTTGTGGCCTGTCTTTTTGCTTCCTCACTGTGTCTTTAATGACCAGAGTTCTTTCTTATCAGACTTTTATAGTCCATGTTTTCTGTGTCTTGTATTAAAAATCTACCCCAAGGTTCAAAAGACATTAACCTAGATTTCCTTCCAAGAGTTGAGAGTGTTGATTTTTTTAAAGTCTATAATCAATCAGGAGTTTATATGGTTATGGAGATGTCTAATTTCATCGCTTTCCATTTACATGACCATTTTTTCCATCCTGTTTATTAAAAAAATCTTTCTTTTACTCACTGAGACGACAGACCACTTCTGTATATACTATACATTAATGGGAATACATTCTGTTTCATTAGTGTTTCTATCCCTGCACCAATACCATAAAGTCTTAATTATTGTAACCTCAAAATAAGTCCTAATATCTGGACAGGCAAGTCTCTTTCCTCTTCTTCTTCAGAAATATGCTAACTCTTCTTGCTTTTTATTCTTCCATATAAATTTAAATCCTCTAATCAAGTTCAACAAAATACTCTCTTGGAATTTTGACTCGAATTGCATTGAATCTATAGATCAAGTCAGGCGAGAATGCATTTTTAGAATGTTAAATCTCCCTACCCATGAACATGGCCTTTCTCTCCCTTATTTAGATCTTATTGAATATTTCTTAATAAGGTTTTGTAATTTTTCATGTAGAGATGTTATACATCTTTCATAGTATTTATTTCTAGATATTTGACATTCTGATATTTTAAATTCTCTTTTATAATGAGTTCTCATTGTTTTGCTGCTGAACAGAAATGCAGCTTACTTTGTATACTAATCTTATATCCATCCACTTCATTATACTGTTTCTATTACTTTTCTGCCCTCCCGTTACTTATCATAAAGTTGTCTGTAGATTCTTTTGGATTTTTAAACAATATCATCCAAAAGGAGCAGCTTTGTTTATCATTTATTGCTTTCCATTGCTCATTCCTGTTTTGTTTTGTTTTTTATTGTATGGGTTAGGACCTTAATATATTGAGAATCAAAAATGGTGGTAGTTAGGGACACCTGGTTGGCTCAGTTAGTTAAGCTTCCAACTTTATCTCAGGTCATGATCTCACAGTCCATGGGTTCGAGCCCCACACCGGGCTCTGTGCTGACAGCTCGGAGCCTGGAGCCTGTTTCAGATTCTGTCTCCCTCTCTCTCTGCCCCTCCCATGCTCACACTGTGTCTCTCTTTCTCTCTCTCTCAAAAATAATCATTAAAAAAAATGGTAGTAGTTAGAATCTTTAGCTCATTTCTCATATTAAATGGAACACTTCTAATGTTTCCTCACTTAGGGTGATGTAAATTTTAGGTTTTCTTTAATGTTTCTCTTTATGAGTTAATTATGTTTCCTTATATTCATAATTTACAAAGAATTTTTTTCATGAATAGGTATCTAACTTTATCACATGCTTTTTCTGCATCTCTTGAGGTCATTAAATGATTTACTCTGTTAATATATTAATCAATTACACGTATAGTTTAAAATATTGAACAATCCTTGCATACCTAGTATAAAGCAAAATTTGTTGGATTTTTTTCAGATAGTATTGAATTTTTTGTGTAATGTTTCATTTAGGATTATTACATTTAGATTCTTGAGTGACATGGGTCTGCTGTGTTCTTCTCTTATAGTATTTTTTTCCTCACTTCTGTATCAGGACTGTGCTGGCTTAAAAATAAGTTGGCTACTGTTCCTTCTTGCAGCGTCTAAGAAAAGTCTGCATAATATGCTGTTTGTCACCTGTATAACCATCTGGGCCTGCTATTTACTTTGTGTATTTGCTTTAACTGCTTCCTTTTTTGGAGGATTTTAAGATTGTACACGCTTCTTACTTCTTCTTGAGTCAGTTCTGATGGGTTGTATTTTTCTAAGATTTTGTCCATTTTGTTTAACTTTTCAAAAATTTTTGAAATACTTCCTCATTTTATTGTAGATATTAATTTTAGGTAAATTGTTTAAGATATTTTCTTCTGATTTCTACATTGTCCATGATTTTTTCTGAGTTTATATTTTGTTTTGATTTCTCTCCATCAACAATTCAGTGTAAAATGCTAAATCCTGTGGGCAAGCTCTCTGGTTGGGCTTGGTGACATATATTGTTTCCTTAGAGAGACCTTCCCCTGACAGTTTCCTCTCCTCTTACCTTGCTTATCCTCTTTCTCTGATTTGTTTTTCTTTGTGATCCTTATCACTATCTGATATCATATAATATATATAATATATATAGGTATATATTGTGTGTATGTATATATGTGTATGTATTTTAATCCATTCTTTGTCTATATAGGCTCCAAGAGAGCAGGTCTTTGTCTGCTTTGTTTACCACCATAACTCTTGCCTAAATAGTGCCTAATACATAGTTACTGAATATTTGTTGAATTAAAGAATGGTGAACTTCCCCTTCGAATGGTCAAATAAAAATGCAACTATTTCATTAGGGGGCATCTACATAAAAGGATGGTAAGTTGCCACAGAGAATTCTCCAACCTTGTCCTGAGGAGCTTTGAGCCTGGCTGCCAGTATTTTAAGACTCTAGCAGGGGAATGGTTGAAGGTTCAACATGTAGAATGTTACTTAATTCCCTTGATGTCAGTGAAGGGTGCTCCATATGACATGTTAGCTGTGTCTGAGTGTGCCATGTTTCAGAGCTCCTCTGGTTCAACCTCGCAAGACAGTAAACTTCCTCATTCTGCCAGGCCACAGGTAGATGGGGCCAACAGAGGGTCTGATAGTCCTTCCAGTTTGTTCAGTCAGTTTTTCTTTGTGTGTAGTCCTACCCCACTCCCCTACCTTCAGGTGGACCTGAGCGTGTCTGGACTCTGCAGTGCAAATAAATGCATGGGCTTCCTCTACCAGCCATCTGTGCAAGCACCCAGCAAATTGAAATGTTAACTCAAGTACCTCTCACACATCCTCATTTTATCTTCCAACATTTTTTCAAACTCTCTTGTGCGCTATTATCTCCTTTTCCACTTTCTTTGTCTGAGGAGGTTTGTACCTTCTTTCTTCTCTTAATATTATCTTACTAGGATTTCAGAAGAACAAGTTGACAAATGCCCATGTTCAAAATGCCATGTTGAACTAGAAGTATCATGCAGGTTTTCATTATTTCTAATGGCTGAAGTATCTTCTCAAATAAAATCCTGTGCAGAAATCCCATGTGTAAAACAAAGCCATCTTCCTTTGGTTCTGGATAACCGAAGAAGAGGGTCTGGGATACCCCTGCCCAGAAAATGCCTCCCCTTCTCATTTCCCTTCAGTGCTACTCTGCATGTCCTAGCTCCAGTGCCCCTCACCAAGCCTCCATTTCGCTGCCTCTCTCCATCACTCCCTACACGCCCCCAAAGCCCACCTGAAACTCTTCAGGCAGAGCAAGCTTGGAAAAATCACTGAGTCATCTACCCCCGTGGGAGACACAGCTATCTAAACATATATGTACTTCACAGTCACTCATAACAAGCTACACTTGTTGACTTGCCATAAGGAATATTATTTATATCCTGGGTGTTTTTTTTTTTTTTTTTTTTCAGATGTTTTCATCTCCACATTCTGGGATGAGATCATACTCTGTGAGAACACAATGACTTTTTGGATACCCTTTAAGATGATGGCTAATGATGAGACTTAATGTTTCTAAGAAATATCACTTTTTCCCTGTAAATTGGAAGTCTGCAAAGACTATCATCCCTCCTTGTCAGTAATAATGTAAGAGAAAAGCCTCAGGAAATGTTCAGTTGCAGTTGTATAACCCACCTTCCCCATCCCTGTTTTTCTAACCTATTACAATCCCTGAAATTTTTCACTGAGCTAGAAATACCTCACCTCTTACTTACAAAAGGACTTGAAGGATGTTAGAACTTTCAAGCCCACTAATACAGTGCTCCAAAATGTACCAGAGTACATGTGTTGAATTATTAGCTAATCAGAACCAGGTAAATCTTTTCGACTGGGTGATTCCAAAGAGCTCAGGGCTCCATTTTAAATGAGGCCAAGGGCTTAAAATTAATTGGCCCAAAGCAATACATTCTGAAGTGCTGAGCCTACTTTTAAGACGAGACCCACCCCAGTTTTGGGACCTTTGGCAAAATAATAGAATTCTGTTTATGTATTTTAAAGAACATGCATTTACCTGTAAGAATTAACTTCATGCACGTTGTGTGGAAAATCATGAAGTAACAGAAGGGTCTTCTGGGAAGACATGTTTGAGCTGCTCCTGCAAGTGTAAGTCCTTCTCGATTGTCTTTTGCATTTCAGCCCCACTGAATTTTTCTAATTGGTGCTGTCTCCCAGAGCACTTTTTAAAAGAGTGACAAGCTGTTAAATGTAGGCTAGGCTTCCAATAATCCCATAAAGACATTTCATGCCTAATACTGCAGCAAAGGAATTTTTTATATTGCTTCATAACTCAAATTATTAAATTTGACTTATACCAAAATGTAGCAAATATAGGAAATGCCATTTTTTTTTCTTTCTTCAAAATCCACACATAATCAACCTTTTCAAACTGAGACTTTATGACCTTTGTTGTTTTTTCCTATTTGAAAATGTTTCAGCGAAAGCTTTACAAAGGCTTATAGGGAAATGAGGAAAGTGAATTACCAACTATATTTTTGAAATAGGTTTCTAAGAAATATTCAGTGTAGTCATGTTCTTGAAAAAAATATTCCTTTTCTCTTACTACTAGTATTATACTTTGCTATAAAATATTTTTCATTGACCACATTAATCTTGAATCATCATTATATTTTGGATTCTGAGTTTATGTAGCTCAGCATTATTAAAGGAATGCAAACTGGCCTGGCTGCTATGAGAACAGAAGACAGAGTGGTCATTAGTAATGGGCCTCTAGGAAACCTTTCATTTTTCAGACATACAACCTGATCTGACATTGTAGAGAAAACATGTGCAGCCTGCATTCTCCTTTTCTCAGAGCAACCACAAAATAAACCTGTCTCTTACCTCTTACCCTACCCCAAGATAGGTTTTATTTGCATACATATAAATAGAAATACAGCTTAATGTAGTCTTTTTCATAAAGTATACGATGGGAAGGTGTAGCCAAAATAGGCTATACGCTTCTCTCCGAACATTGTAAATATTATGAAAAACAGAAATTCCCCAGAGAGCTTTTGAGCAGCTGGTTTGAATAATGATTACTGTTTACTCATCTCAACCATTCCAATATCGCCAACTCATTTCTTTCCTGATCTTGTAGGTTTATTGGTGAACGACTAAGACAAAACCAGTAATAGATACCTACCACCTTCTTTTGTGTTTGGTGTGGGGATAGGGGCCGGGAAGGGGGGCACCATAGCCCAGGGGGTTGTATCAGCTAGACAGATAACAGTGATCCAGAGAGGCTTGAAAGAAATTGACTCACAGGAGCTTTGAATATGAGGAACTGAGAATCTGTATATATAATCTGCCACGGAATCCCAAGTTGAACAAGCATCATTTTGCCAGGAAAGTGAATCATCCCTTTGTCTCTAACAGTAATAATTTTTGTACTATTTCCTGGAAGAAATAAGCAGTGTAGTCATATATACCCAGCATGGGTGAGGTTGTCCTACTTCAACACAGTGGAATTTGCTTTCACTGGCATCTTTCTTGAATAGGTGCATATGGTCACAACCTATTTATAACATGTAGCATATCTTTTAAACTTCGTCTCAATCTCGTACATGTGAACTAATAATTTGCTTAGGAAACCCTTCATGTAAGTAATTCCAAGATACACGTCACAGTAAACGGTAGTTTACAAACTATTGCATACAGAAAACCTATCATTTTTTGATGCCCTCCTTCAAGGATTACCTCTACTTTTCTAAAATATCACCCAATTTTAAAAGTGAAGCAAGATGTGAAGTGGGTCTTTTGAGGAGTAATAAGATTAAAATGGCAAAACAAATTTAATTATGTAAGCAATTCTTCTCTTTCACAAACCCGAAAGAAGAGCAAATTGGTATTTGTGAGATTTTCTTTGTCTAATAAATAGCCTCACTTTACAATAATGCCGATGACCCCAGTTTAATTAGGTGCAATTAATTTTGTGCAAGCGAAATTTGACATCTTGCTAGAGGCAGAACCAGCTGTACCCTGCCTTATGAATTTTTTTATTATCACCAATGAGAATTCAATTGTCGGAGCTATTGCGAAAGGGTGGGAGGCAGGGAGGAAAAGGCCACAGGGCTGCATTTTATATTTAAAAATGGCTCCAGTGGACAGCTAAATGTTTAATTAAAAGAGCTTCTAGGAATGATTTTTCATTGGCGCATCATCTTTGACAAGTTATCATGACTTTATTACTTTATTACTGCGGTTTACGCTCCCTTTGGACGGTGCTTGCACACATGTGTCTGGACACACGCAGTTCACATGAAGACCAGACTCGTTTGAGAGTTTACAGAAGATTCGCTGCTACAAGAAAACTCCCACTGACCACAAGTGAGCTGTGTCATCTAGAGGTTTAACACAGTCCTGTTGTCCAGTCTTAAAAAAAAAAAAAAAATTTCTGTGCCCTTCAGAATGTTCTTTAAATTTTTTTACATGTCTCTGAAAAGAGAGAGGGTGCGCACGCCTGAGGGAGGAGCAGAGAGAGAGAATCCCAAGCAGGCTCCGTGCTGTCAGTGCTGAGCCTGATGCAGGGCTCAAACTCATGAACCTGAGATCATGACCTGAGCCAAAATCAAGAGTCAGACGCTTAACTGACTGAGCCACCCAGGTGCCCCTCCTTCAGATTGTTCTCGTTCGGATTATTACGTGTATTAAAAACCCATGGAAGATATTTTGAAAAACCACTGTCAATTGAATGGTGATGCATGCCTCCTTAACACTTAGAATTATTATTTTAGTTATTGAAAGAAGCCTTCTAAACTTATTTGGATATCCACTTTTATCACTTATGTCTTGTACATACAAAAAAAAAAAAAAGAAAATGTGTAAAATACATTGGTTAAGATAGTCCACTTTCAGAATCCAATTGTTCACTTAACCACTTTCCTCAGAGTTGTCCGTCTTTGCTTTTCCCCACAACATCACCCTCTGTGCCCTTGGGAGATGCTGTGCATCACCTTTCAAGCCATTGGTCCTTCATCTGCAGGTTTTGATGCTGGAGCTTTCCTGTTCTTATCAGAAGGCACGAATATCTGAACTGCCAGAGCCCACATCTTCATTAGTGGTCCTTAACTGATTTGTTGGCTGAGGGGGCTACAGCTCAGTGAAACAGTCATGCCACGAGCCGCCTGGGTGGCTGAGATCGTGAGACAGCTGACTTTAAAGACGCCAAAATATGAACAACCGTGCTTCATGGAATCAATGAAATTCAGCAGATCTACTGCATTCTTTTAAATGACTGCATATAATTTGAGTGACCCCACATGAAATCATGAAAGAGAATGTCTTCGAGATAAAGCTTACTCTACAACAAAGCCTAAATAGTAGCCCCAACTGTTTTTAAACATGATATAAAAAGTGGTGAAAGCAGTGATTCAGTATTGAAGAGCGTAAAAGAATTTGCTGTGGAGAGTGTCTCCAAATCCAGTCATACTCCTCAAACACATGCACAGGCATGACTCTCCAACTGCCATGTCTTACCCCAGACACAGGAACATGATCACCCAACTCAGGAAGCGGCAAGCAGCTGAAATTCATCAGCAGGTCAGATGGATGCAAGTTTAAACCCGTCTGGGCCGAGAGGAGTAATTAAACAGTCTGGCTTTAAAAAGACAGACATTTAAATGTATATCAATTACTTCCGAGTCTGTAATCTACTGCAGATCCAAGGGGGGAAGAAGGGGGCCCAGACCGGGCAGGGAAGGGATGTGAATGGTTGAATCAAAGAGTCCATCTCCAGAAACGTTCACTTATAAGAAAATGTTTCTTGCTGCCCTTCAAGAGGATCTCCCGCCCCCAGCCCCCTGCCAAGAACAAAAGCCCGGCCTGACTCATATGTGAGTCATGCTCTGTGCATAGCCTCCATTTGAGTCAGACACACAACCATCCTCTTCCAGCTGTCAAACATTTAATCCTACTCACCTTTTCTCCAACACACAAGCGCTAATCAGCTCATCCATTCTCTCTCCTTTTCCCTTTTTAATTCCTGCTGAATGCCCACACATGACAACTCAAAGGAGCTCAAAAGAGAACAATTCGAAGTCAACTGAATTCCTTCCACCAAAAAATATCTAGGTATATTTCCTGCCATTTTTTCTATGCATAATATATCTTCGCATTTTTGTTTACAAAATTGAAATCATACTATATGTACTGTTTTATAGCCTGATTTTTCTTCACAATATATCGGGAACATTTGCCCATGTTCATAACTGTTTTTCTGTCATTATATTTTTACTGGCTGCATAATGGCCATCATATATTTTACTGTAGTATACTTAATCTCTTCTTGTTAGATACTGGAATTGTTTCCAGTTTTTTGTTTTGTTCTTGTTTTGCCTTCTTTTTTCATCTTTTTTTTCTTCCATTCATGAACTTACTCTGTCCTTCTTAAAGTGCCCTGGCTTCTCAAAACAGACCCTCACAGAGTAAAATACCAGCTCTGTGACCTTGTGTAATTTAATCTCTGAGCCTTAGTTTTCTCATGTACAAAATGAGGGTCATAATGCTTACTTTATGTGTATCTGAGGAGTAGAGGTAATATATATGAAGTGCCTTAGCACATAGTAGATGATCCAAAAATGTTAACTCTTTTTATTTCAGAGTGTAAATTGCTTAGAAATCATTTGGCTTTGATTAAAATGTAAGTAGACCACATTTGGCACCTAAGAGAGATGACTGATTCATTCCATCATTATTCTAGTATCAGAAGAAGCCTCATTCTGGTCTTCGGTTCATGGTAGAAAATATTTCTGGTGAAATGCATTTTTCCAACATGAAGATCCTATAACTCCAAATTGAATTACATCTAAGTGGTCATTAGTGAAGAAGCTGGAGGACACTGATGTGAAATTAGAACCAACGGCTGTCTGGGGAATGCAAGTCTTTATAGCTCTCAAGAGACTCAGGTTAGGCTACAGGGGCTGTGACGCTTCACCAGAGAAAAGCTGGGGACGGCTAGTTCTCCTTTCTATCAGTTAATAAGACTCTGTGGCCATGTGGTGTTGGATGCTTACCAGCCATCATGTGGACATGTACAGATGGAAGGTCCAGATCTAGCCTTAGAAAAGGGAGCAGAAAAAGAGATTATGTACAGGATTAGGAGAAAGAAAAAAACCCAGAGCGGCCCACTTACACTCCAGTCACCTTTGGAGCTGCCAAATGCCTGAGTCCTAGAAGATATGGGGTCAGGATGGGACACAGAGAGACATGATGTCCTCTCTTCTCCCCAGTACTCTGTTTGAAACTACCGCTTACTTCTCGGGACGCATGCCTGCTGGAAGGTAGGCTCTCCCATCTCTCCTGCATTTGTTTCCCCCACCCCTGCTTCACCCAGACGTCCTTTCTTCTGTAGTTCCTGCTCGGTCACCCTTCTTGGCTAACACCTTATGTAGTAATGAATGTCCAGGTAGTAAAAGTATTCTTTTCTCACATCTAAGATAGGGAGTGTCTACTGAGTGTTTTTTGAGTTCTTTTCCGATGCTCTATATATGCCACATTTCTGTTTATACATTATGATTTTAATGATCCAAGCACTTGGTACCTGTTAAAAGACCAGGTTTTTGTTCATGGCTCAGCTACTAACTATGCATCCACTTAATATAGGGGCCCTTAACTATAAAATGCCTTCAGGGGTCAGCAGGAAACAAATGATTGAAGTAGCCCAGATAAAAGGCAATAGGGAGTAGTGGGGACTATAGAAAACTAGAAACTGTATGCCCTGGCGAAAGCACTAGCCTATTGGTGCCATGGGGTTCGCGGAGATGTTATCACCTGAAATAGATGAATGAATGAGTGAACAGTTAAATCTCCCTTTTCTAATATAAAAGTCATTTACAGTACTTTTGTGTGAGTGTGATGGTATATGTTAGACCAGCACTATTCACACCTGTTGTGTAAATATCAATCTTTTTTAAAAGTCCAATAAATTATCATCCCATGCATTACACACCACTTAGCAAAAGAAATGAACACAATCCTACTAAGGTAAAAGAAAAAATAGCATTTTAGAATAGTGTTTTCACAATAACAAATATTGGGCAGCAGAAGAGGAAGGGGTCAGGGTTTGGGGATGGGAAAAGTCTTTTATTAAGGACTAGCAGCACCTCATTTTAACCCATCTCAGCACATTCTGTAGAGACACCGTCACACCTTGAGGACATCTGGAGCTTACTGAAACCTCAATTGTTCCCACATCCTTTCTTTATGACAAATCCTTAGAAAAAAGGAAATGTGTTTACAGCTACCTTTGGGTAATTACAACCCACATTATCTATTCCTTCCCTTTTAAAAGTTTCATGAAATAGAAAAAGATATATTATAAAAATATGAGCGATTATTCATTATGTATAAAGCCTTTGAATAATGCATCAAAGATCCATTAAAATAAATGGAAATAACATATTTTAATGGCCCAGTCACAAACTAATTGGAGATATTGAGCAACAAATGATAGGAAAGGGCCAGTGGCTCTCACGGCATCTCTGGTTGTGGATAGAAGATGAGCAAGGTGTGTTTGAAATCCACAAGCATATGGGAAGTTCCTCCTCTCTCTGCTTCGTGAGGAAAACCAAACAATTGCTTTAGAATTATATGCAACTGCAGGAGGTAGAAGTCCTTTAAATCCTTTAAATTGCCAGACATACAGACAACATCTAATAAATCCAAACCTGAGGTTAAGTGTAGTATGAGGAAAAGGGCCCTGGATTCAAAAACCAGAGGTTTGGCCTGTTGTCTCTTGCTTTGTGACCTTGTACCAGTTATCTGTTGCCACAATGATTATATATAATTAAAAAAAAAAACAAAACCACCATATCAGTGACATACAATGATAAACATTGATTTCCGCTTAGGAGCCTGTAAGTTGGCTGAGCAGTTCTGCTGATCAGAGCTGGGCTCAGATGTACCTGCAGTCATCAGGTGTACCTGGTGAGGTACCTTTGACTGCCCTTGGCTACACTGTCTCTTGCATTGCATATGTGGCTTAGGTGGGGACAACTGCTGATTGAACTCTGTGCTAGGAAGTCACTCATTAGCCAGCAGGCCAGCCTGGACTTGTTCTGAGGGCAGTGGCAGGGTGCCCTGAAGGGGAGACTTGGAACTGGAACACTGGCACTTCCTGTGCATCCTGCTGGCAAGACACAACAGGAGGCCAGCCCAGGGGTGGGGAAATAGACCTCATCTCTTGACAGGAGAAGCTGCAAAGTCACATTACAGAGGCGGCAGGTGCAGAGAGGGGAAGAATTGGGACCATTTTAATAAATCAGGTGGTCAAGGTGTGGGGAACTTACTTGATTTCTCTGAGTAACTGTTACCTTGCCTGTTACCCACAGGTGGTTGCACAGCCCAAAAAGAGAGTATAAGCAAACATCATTTTGAACTCCAATTCATTGCAACAGTTCAAGTGAAGTTAACTAAGGGATGATGTAGGGGGTAAAAACCAAAGAATCTTAAACACTTCTGTGTAGATACTGCTGATCTAAGCTGGTGCTAGGAGATTGCTATTTCAGAAACACTGGGGCACCCAAGTGGCTCAATCACTTAAGCTTCTGACTTCAGCTCAGGTCATGATCTCATGGTTTGTGGGTTCAAGCCCCATGTCCGGCTCTGCACTGATAGTGCTGAGCCTGGTTGGGATTCTCTCTCTCTCTCCCTCTCTCTCTGCCCCTCCCTGACTTGCACTTTCTCTCTGTCTCAAAATAAAGAAAGAAACTTTAAAATCAGAAACAGCAAGTAATTCTGGGATTCACAACTAGCCTCAGAACAGCCCAGACCCAGTCACCTCAAACCAAGGCCCAGGACCAAGGCCAGATTCACAGTGGCTACCACACAACTTCAAGTCACAGCAGACTTTAGGATCATCAATCACATCGTTTCTCTCAGGGAATAAACTGGTCTTGTCCTTGTATTTTGAAAAAAAGTATTCTCTTTATACCAGATTATATTATCACTTGGCTATGTCCTCTTAGTAGTTAAAATGTTTTCCTCACCCCAAAAGCCAAGGAGACGTTGGTGCTGAACATCCTGTCGCCTGTATGCCTTCCTGATGCTGGCCAGTAGGCACTGTCGGCAAGAAAGCCACTTCCACTCACACGGAGATGCCCAGAAGACACATTTCGTCTTTGTGTCTTCACATTCTGAGCATTCTCCATCCAGAACACCCTCTTTCCAGATCCCAGGGCTCCCTGTCAGTAACTGGGCTGCAGTGTGGTTTTTTCCCTGGCTCATGGTGCATAAGGAGAAGAGTTTTCCAGGAAAACCAGGACACAGACCTTTCAGATCTCCTATGGACAGGCAAGGCAGATGTCAAGCAGCCTTTTGCATGCAACGCTCCAGTAAATGCCACTCGAAACATCAAGCAACCTTGAACTGGATACCTTAAATTATATCGCTAATTAAATGATGATGATCTTGTTTTGTTTTCACCTCTGACTGTGCCTGAGAGATCCAAGCAAGCAAATTCGCTCCCTGGCAGCTTGGATTTTGCAAGACTGGGTAGCCTGGTTGTAAGTGAGGCCAGATGCACTGCAGGGTGAGGGACAGAGGCCAGGGACTCCGGCTTACAGGGATGAGCCTAGAGCAGCCATGCTTCCCCGGGGGGGGTGGGGGGGGGCACGGGGCCCAGAACAGGGGTTATCATTTCTTGACGCTGTGACACAGAGGCCTTTGAGAGCGCCAGGGGCCCCACTCACCCCCCAGCCAGGCTGCTGCTTGAGATCAGTGATGGAGTTTCCCCGAAGCCGCCTTCAACTTAAAACCTGCTTAAAGGCTAAAGGCAAACAAATCCTTCTTGAAACCTGAGTCCATTTTAAGATGTCTTTACTAAAATCCCCTCTGAACCATTAGCTGATATGTCATATAATTTCCTTTTCCTGAGAGTAACATTCTTGGTGATTACTGCTATAAGGAATTAGAAGCCTCACCCCATAAGAAGCTCTGTTCAGTTTCCCACGGTGATAATGTGGTACTAAGGCGATTTTCTGAATTTCTACCTGAGGTGTTTTTTCATTTCATTCTGACTTAGTAGTCAGAATCTTTCCCCCCCACCCCCTTTTTTTTTCCTTTGACTTTCCTGAGTTAGATATGCTTTATGGTTTGGTTGATTTAGGTTTGAGTTGATCCTAAGCCCACAGGTCAAATGGGGGCAGGACCACAGAATTTACAGTCAGACCTTTTTCAGAATGAAAATATATATCCCTGGATACTTTAAACCTTATTTGGTAATGGTATCGTGGGTTATATTATATTTTTATAATTTGGGTATCCAGTGACAGACACTTCTTTTCAAGACTTTAGCTATCCAGTAAATAGAAAATGCAACATAATCCTAGATTCAAATTAGGTTTAATTTAAAATGTCTTTTTTATTTTAAGATATGCTTTTAATGTGTTTTTTTCATTTGCAGTTTTACTTCCCACTATTTTCCAATCCATATATCTGGAGGTTTATGTTAGAAATGGGTTGATCGGAGGGGTGGTTGACAAACTACAGATAATTAATTTTAAAACTTAATTTATATGGGATCGAAGGGTAATGTGAACATACTAGATTTCTCCAGGGACAAAAAAATTACAAAGGAAGAAAATTAAAAGGAGATAAATTCCAGCTCAGTAAAAGTCCAAGCTGCCTAACAGTTAAAGACAACTTGAGGACACTCTTTCAGAGGTATTCAAGGTCAGGCAAGGTATTTGAGTAAGTGACTTTAGAGGTCCCTTTACCAAGTTGCATCACCTTTAAAATTCTGTATTCCTTTGTCCGGGCTTTCAGAAAGTAGAAAAAGGAGGATAATGAGTATGTACAGAGGACCTGCCCTGTGCCTCACTCTGAGCTGTTTTCATTTTTCTTACAAATCACTGAATTATTCACCCCATTTTACTGATGAGGAAACTGAGGTTCACAGAAGTTAAGTAAGGGGCCCGGGAAAGAAGTGAGGATTCAGAACCTAAGTCTGACTGACTCCAAGCTCCCTGCACTGATCACAGCAGAACCTGTGCCTTCTGCCTCCAGCAAGGGCCTGGCTCTTTAAGGCAAGCGGGGAACAGAGCCAGCCTGCTGAGGGGAAGGCTGCCTTTCCTTCTTGGACCTGCAGTAATTACAGAAGGTACCAATAGGTGGCAGTGCATACATATAACAATGACGGTGCCTGTGTTAAATCAGTAGATTTTTCTCTTTCTGGATTCTGTGTCATTTTCAAAGAATCACTTGATATGAGTCATCTGAGCAATTTATACAAAGCATCCCTACCCAATGGAATAAAAAAAGATACTAATGTCAACTACCAGATGAGTTGCTCTTTACATTTCTCCCTGTGATAGTAATAATGCCAGAGCAATTCAGTGCTGGCTTCCTAAACCTGGCTTAGACGGTCTCCTTATGATCCCTTGCTGCCTAGGAGGCTCCTTCGCCTTTTCTAAGCTTACGCACAGACTGGGACTAACAGGGAATGCTTGAAAAATTACTTCTTGGGGCGCCTGGGTGGCGCAGTCGGTTAAGCGTCCGACTTCAGCCAGGTCACGATCTCGCGGTCCGAGAGTCCGAGCCCCGCGTCGGGCTCTGGGCTGATGGCTCAGAGCCTGGAGCCTGTTTCCGATTCTGTGTCTCCCTCTCTCTCTGCCCCTCCCCCGTTCATGCTCTGTCTCTGTCTGTCCCATAAATAAATAAAAACGTTGAAAAAAAAATTTAAAAAAAAAATTACTTCTTTAGGGGCACCTGAGTGGCTCAGTCAGTTAAGCATCCAACTTGGGTCAGGTCATGATCTCACGGTTCGTGGGTTCCAGCCCCCACGTCAGGCTCTGTGCTGACAGCTCAGAGCCTGGAGCCTGCTTCGGATTCTGTGTCTCCCTCTCTCTCTGCCCCTCCCCTGCTCACACTCTGTCTCTCTCAAAAATAAATAAAACATTTGGAAAAAAGAAAAATTGCTTCTTTAAAGACTCTTTATAGGAGAACAGTATTGAAACGTGTCCAGTTTCTTTTTTTTTTTTTTCAACGTTTTTTTTATTTATTTTTGGGACAGAGAGAGACAGAGCACGAACGGGGGAGGGGCAGAGAGAGAGGGAGACACAGAATCGGAAACAGGCTCCAGGCTCCGAGCCATCAGCCCAGAGCCTGATGCGGGGCTCGAACTCACGGACCGCGAGATCGTGACCTGGCTGAAGTCGGACGCTTAACCGACTGCGCCACCCAGGCGCCCCGAAACGTGTCCAGTTCCAAAAGAAAGTTAGGACAGTGAGTTGAATCCACTGTCTGCCCTTGCATGTAGCAGACACACAGCCGGTGACCCTCTGTGGCCACATCTCCAGCAACATCACTCATGGAGCTACAGGATTCACCACAAACATAATGAGCTCCCGAAAAGTCTCCACTTCTGAGGCTCTGTGTACGTGAGGCAGCCTGCTGTGTTACAAGACTGTGCCTTTCTGACTGGGTTAGGGTTTCCTTAAGTTTCTCTGGTACGAACCTGTGGTATATGTTTTTTTAATGACATAAATGGACTCCCTTGGCTGGCTTTTGGCAATTTGCTTTACGCGTAGTTTTCCTTCAGACAATCCTAGTCTGTGTATCTGGGGAAAAAAAGGAGTCTTTCTTCAGGGAGCTGTGGCCCTGGCAAGCCGGCTCTGGTGAGCTTCTTTGAATTGTCCCCATCGGACAGGACACTAGATGACACCAGGCAGCTTTACTCTCCTGAGGACCCCATTCATCTTTATCCGCAGGAGTGTAAACTCAGTGACTTGACACATTGCATTTTGCACAACTGTGTTTGGTATGGTGCTAGGTGCTACTATATGTGGATTTAAATTCTTTCACTTAACATGAAATTGGTATGAAAAAAATAATATAATATTAGCAAAAGTTATCACTTTATCATTTATCAAGTTCTCAACTCAGTAAGTTATCATTATTCTCCTTCAGTAAAAGTTACCATTTGTAAGTTGGGAATAATATTGGTCACTCACTTCTCCGTGCGAAGAACACAATGAAACTGCTTTCTGTCAATGAAACCAGACGGCTCTGATGAGGGCCACCTGATAACAAACAGCTGAGTAGAATGAGTGTCCTGTTTGCTTCTGCCCAGCCTGCAGAGTGGGATGAACCTGCAGATATGCTTTGTCAACGACAGCGGCAGTGATAAGGACAGCGACGCTGATGACAGTAAGACTGAAACCAGCTTGGACACCCCCTTGTCTCCCATGGTGAGTCCAATACCACCAGAGCTGTGCGTGTGTGCTTTCCTGGACATTTAGCTTCTTTTTTTGTTGTTAGTCAGGAAAAAAACATGGCAGAGGTTCAAAAAGAAATGTCTCTTGCCATTTCTCGACATAGCATGCTCCTAAAATTTGACAGTGATTGAAAAATCACAAGGGTGATACAATAAGGAGACCTAAGCGCTTGTTAAAGTTAGCAACCACTTTCATATTAAACCATGAGAGAAATCACATGTGCCCTAATAATTTGTGCTAGATACCAATGCTTCCCCATCGGGCTCAGAAGTATTAAGCACAGACCAGCGGTAGGACACGTTTTAAAAGGCAGGGTGGGGATCCAGGTGAGGATGAGAAGGCCAGCACCCAGAGACGTTGCTCCGAGAAACCAGCAAGATAATGTGTGTGAAGCATTCCTTACTACTCATTCCTTGTACACATATTCCAAAAGGTGGCTTAGTGATCCCGGGACTGTATTGCTGGAATTCCTTCCTCTCTGTGAAGTCTCTATCACTTTTCTTACCAAAGACCAGCCAACAGGAAACCGTGTTGGTCCATGAGCACAGTGCAATGTCAACTACAATGGATACCTGACATCCCATCCAGAGAACACTCTAGAGAATAACACACTCACTGCCTTAGCTCTGGGTTACTTTTCTGTGTCTGATCACTTCAGGAAAGTTTTGAGACCAAGAGCCAAAGAAACGTCTCAAGTTTGTCATAAATAGATTCTCCCTGTTGTCATGTTACTCTGCTAAAATCAGAGCCTATTCGTGGCACTGAAGAAATAAACCATCTTTTTTTTTAATTTTTTTTTAACGTTTATTTATTTTTGAGACAGAGAGAGAGCATGAATGGGAGAGGGTCAGAGAGAGGGAGACACAGAATCTGAAACAGGCTCCAGGCTCTGAGCAGTCAGCACAGAGCCCAACGCAGGGCTCGAACTCACAGACCGCGAGATCATGACCTGAGCCTAAGTCGGACGCTTAACCGACTGAGCCATCCAAGGCGCCCCAAAAATAAACCATCTTTAACATTACTTGAGATTGATACAGACCAAATCAAGTGGCGAGTCGCATCGGTGACGGGGACCCTCAGTCACTCGAGAGGGATCAGGGAACACTGTAGCCCATCTCCAAAGATGGTACCTGAAAGCTCAGGGCTGCTCTTTTTCCCTTCACAGAGCAAACAGAGTTCTTCCTATTCCGATAGAGACACTACTGAAGAGGAATCCGAATCCCTGGATGACATGGATTTCCTTACAAGGCAAAAGAAATTGCAAGCTGAAGCCAAAATGGCCCTAGCCATGGCCAAACCAATGGCCAAAATGCAAGTAGAAGTGGAAAAACAGAACAGGAAAAAGTCTCCCGTCGCTGATCTCGTAAGTAGCGAACACTGAAACGCCAGCAAGTGTTTGGTGGCTGCAAACGGTTGACGCCGTCCCAGTTCTTTCCCAGAGTTATGCAAACTTGGGTTTCTACAAGGCAGTTTGTAAAAAGTACTGTCATTGAGAAATATTTGAGTTCGTTTCTTTTTCCTTCCTACTGTATCGCTGAAAGATACATAGCAACAGATTACACAAAAGTAAACTTTGTTCTTGATTCATATCTACTGTATTTCTTAGGAGCAATATTAGCTGTCATGGGCATATGTTAATGCCATTAAGGCAATCCATTTAGAACCTGTTGGTTCTGATGTGGCAGAACTCGCTGTTGTTTGGCTCTCATTCCCACCTTTCAGCAAAGACAGGATTGCATAGTGGATAAGAGCCCTGAGCTTGGGAGTCCAGCCCTGCCATTGACCTGCTGTGGGGCTCTGGGCAAGTTACATAAGCCTCAGTTTTGTCATCTGTAAAATGGGGATAACAACGCCTGTGTCAGAGCATGACTGGGGAGTTCCGTGAACAAAGCGTTCAAAGACACAGCACAGTGCTCATAACACGGTACCAGTTGATGAATAACTGATATTATTAATTTTATCCATGTCATTCATATTCCTTGAGCTCCCTAGTCATTCATTTGTGGATATGATAATCGATTCAGGGTTGTCACAGCCTGTGTTCTAGACCAATCAGAAAGCTTTTGATTAGAGTAGTGTAGCATTTTGGTGCCATAGTGTTGTAGACAGTGTGGTGCGAGTGTGGGGGGCCCTCGCACGGGAAAAGTCAGCCTGGGAAGGCTCCGGAGCCCAGAACCTAAACTGAAGTGGGCGGGTGAGAGTGTGGTTTGCATTCCGTGTACCTGCTGCTCTGTTCACACCTCCGTTTCTTCCCTTTGTACCTTCAGCTGCCACACATGCCTCATATAAGTGAATGCCTGATGAAAAGGAGTTTAAAGCCCACTGACCTACGGGACATGACTCTTGGGCAGCTACAAGTGATAGTCAATGATCTCCATTCCCAGATTGAAAGTAAGTGTATGGTGTGCTTGGAAATGGGGGGTCAGATGTGAAATCTCGTGGGATAGTACGACCTCCTTGATTCACTTCCTTTGTTTGTTTCATTGGGTTCCTCCTGTGTGCTGCAAGAGAAGGAAGAGAATCACAAGGCTCTGTTTTTGGTTTTTTACTGTAAAGGGGTCAGAAACTTGAAGAACTTTTCAAGGTTCATAGAGGTGATAGGGCCTTTCTATTCATCTCAGATCCCCAGCGCCTGGCACAATGCCTGGTGTGTATGTGGCTCACAGCATCTGTTCCTGGAATATAATTTCGTAGTTATACATCATTGATTAGGCACTTATTCCCTCAACATAACTTGTACATACATTCATGTTAGGTCTTCAAATCAAATTCAGCTTATTTTGTGGGACTCGAGGTGGGGGAAATATGTACGACCAGTATGTGAAAATTACAGGACGGCAAATTATGGGCCTTCTTTCCTCCAGAATAAAGAAGGGCCTGTGACAGAAGTGTGCCAAGTAGGTGGTAAATGAGAGGTGCTCACTTGAGGTGGCCACTTGTGCAGAGCACAAATGAGCCCGATGAGAGAGAGAACACAAAACATGCTTGCGTGGGCGGTGTGGTTAGTCCAACTGAACCGTGTGCCCTCCAGCCTCTGGAATGTGTGATTCTAGAAAATCCTGTGGACTTACAGATTAAAAACCACCTAAGAGACATGCCAACCAAATGCATTCAAACAAACGAACTGTAAAACATTTAAGACCAACGGAGGAATTTGTACACTGATGGAATGTTTTATTAAAGATGCACTTGTTTGTTACATACACTGAAGGTATTGTGGTTTTGCTAACTAAAAAAGAAAAAAAGAACTCTGTTTAGAGATACACACTGAAACATTTACAGATGAAATAATATGCTGTCTGAAATTTGCTTTCAACTAATCTGGTAGGAGAAGGGGAGGTCGAAGAGTCAAGATTGGCCATGAGTTGGTGATTTGGGGAGCTGGTTGGATGCATGGGACATGAAGATTCATTAAATCAGTCTCTTTGTATCAGTTCGAAAATTTCCATGGTAAAAAGTTAAAACCGTCCTATGGGGAAAAAAATTTCCATGCACTACGTGGGCCCTCTACTGAAAGCTAGTATAAAAAGCTATCCTAGTGGAATTTTTTTTTAAATATAAAAAAAAAAATCTTCCCTAACAACATACTGAAAAAGATATGGACGTATTCAGAGTTAAGTTAATATGTTCAGTGTTGTTTTAAAATCAGGAGAAAGGGTTTAACATTCTAATTAGGAAAGCATAGATTCACAGGTTTTTTTTAAAAATTCTACTACATTGTAATTTCAGTTGAGACTAAATTACTAGGACTATTATTCTTTCAAGGATGTGAAAGGCCTTCTGATATTTTACCACTGAAATATCTTCCTTAGACTTCTAAATACTAAAATTGTCATCTAGCTCTTTTCAGTAGTAGATGAATTTAGACCTCTTTATATAATTTTTTTTCTCCCTTTTTTTAAACTGGAAACTAGTCTGAACTAAAGGCAGATCAATGCATCGTTTGAAGTCAGGATCTCTAAAAGCATTTCCAAGGAGGACCTGGCTGAATACTGAATACCTCCTTCCTTCCTTTTGTTTCTGGGCCCAGAGCTTTGCTGCTAAATGAATGTTATCTCCCATGCGTCTGGACCTAAAAGCTTCGATCTAAGGGGGAAAACACTAAGACAGCCCCTTCTGCTTGTTCATATTTTTCAGAAGCAGAAGCCAGATTAACCCGGTGCACGGATTTCAGGAGGATTAGAAATGTATCTGTTCATCTGTGTTTTATTCCCAGTATAAATCCTAAGGAATATTTTCCTTGGTCCTCATCCAGGGATTTCAAGTTATTTCTTCGGGTCTTAACAAATCTAGCTTTCCAGTATCTGTAGCTACGACTTAGATACGACTTAGAACAGCCTGCACAGAGGGGTGTTCCTTCTGCGGGCTGTAGGAAGCCTCGGAACATGCGTGGGTCACCTTCTCTAGCTGCGCGTCTGATGTAGCACTTTGGGTGCGGTGGGTCCCTCCAACTCTCGGGTGGTGGGAGTGTCCTCAGGATGGAAGGTGGAAAACTTAACATGCCCCAGACATTTGTGTTCACGTTTCTTCAAAGGAAAATCCTGCTTTTTCCAGCAAGCTATTTTCCTAGCAGCTAACGATTTCTTTTCCCACTTTAACGTGAACGTAAGTGGAAATACTTCATACTTCACTGCTTTTCTTCCAACACTTCTATAATTATGCAAGCTAGTGATGTCTGCAGACTGATGACTTCTCCTGGGCTTATGAAAAGCTAACATAAGAATTCTAAATTTTAGCAAAAGTAACTTGTATAATGGTCTGTAGAGCTGCACATACAGACTTTGATGCAGTTTTATCCGTTTTTAAATGCTCTTTCCTTTGCTCCAGGCTTGAATGAGGAGTTGGTCCAGCTGCTGCTCATCCGAGATGAGCTGCACACGGAGCAAGACGCCATGCTGGTGGACATCGAAGACTTGACCAGGTCAGTGACGCCTCCCCCTTCCCAAAGAAGGAAAGAAGTCCAGGATGGCCTAATGTTGAAGAATTGGGGCGAGAGCGAGCCCCAGAGAACTTCTTCCCCTTACTTCCATGAGTAACTCACCTAATCTCTGCCGATGTCAGCTGCTTAGCTGAGGGGAAGTGGCCAAAACTCCTTCCCAAATGCATTGCTTTTTCACCCTCCCTTTGTGATGGGTTGTCAGTGCAGTAGAACTTCCTACACTGCCTCCCCCAAATCAGGTCGGCATTTCTGGCCCAGGAGGACTTTTTCCTGAAGGACTGTCCCCTTGGGGAGTTAGTCCTGAGCTGTTCCCTGCTGGCAGGTGATAGGTGCCACAGAGCGGCATTTGCTCTTATGTGACCCAGCTCTTGATCACATCTGCCATGTCCAGAAGGCAAGAACACTGGCACCTGTCCACAGCACCAGGGCCACCAGATTGCTCTCACCATGGGGAAACCCCAGCACTTGAGTTTCTAGCTGGGCCTGGCTCCAAGCACCTCTCTATAAAGAGGTAAAGAATGTTTCCTCTCCTGGGGGATACGGAAACTAGGCTAATGCCAGTCCAGATCTTGCATTTCTTAGTAGTTTTCTTTGTAGAAAAGCCTATCACCACAAGTATATAAAGTACATGAAGTACTGTATTTCCTACGATCTCATGTTTGCCTTGGTGCCTTTCCTGAGACAGTATGTATGAAGTCTTTAAACCAAGAGGTAATAATTACTCTTAATCCCAGAAATGGTATTCAGAGAGTAGAAGGCTCCCCAGGGAGAAGAAGAACACTGCTTGTCTCAGTAACATAAGGAATTAACCACATGATCCAGAGCCATCCAAGAGAAGCTTGAAAACATATGTAGTGAAAATGTGCTTAGCACCTACCACAGGACCTCTTCTCAATGTGTAGCATGGAGTAAAATATTTTTCTGTATTTGGTGTTTTGAAATAGTTTTGGAAAATATAAACCAAAAATTTTTTTAAAAAGCAAAAAAAAAAAAAATAGTTTTGGTAGCAAAATAAATGCTAAAGAACTATGTTTAGGCTTTTCTTTCTTTCTTTCTTTCTTTCTTTCTTTCTTTCTTTCTTTAAGACCTATGGGCAGTACTCTGTTGTATGCTTTGGATATTCTATTGCCTCGCCCCCCCCCCCCCAAAAAACTAAAAAAACTGAAGGCCTCATACTCCTCAGCGTATTTACTTGTATCTAAACTATCACAACAACATTCACATAATATTATTGCCACCTACAGAGGTATTCAGGCACTGCTCCAACAACTGTAAGGCAAATCCCTTTTTGTTAGCCTAAGAAATTTGTGAATAGGTATGAAGATTATGGGAAATCATTCATGAAATATAAGATCAAAACCTAAATCTTCAAAAAAAAAATATGTACATTCTTTTGTAAATTCTGTGACTTGCCTGTGACAGCAGAGACCTTTCCTCTACTCCCCAAAGCATGTTGCTTTCCTCGTTGCAGGGAAGACACTGAGAGACTCTGCCTTTCTCTCAAATGTTAAGCCAGTACTTAGGTTTACAGTGTGTTTTTTAAATACCTTTCAGATGGTGTGACCATGGGAAACAGGGCAGCCAGAACCAAGGGGTGAAAAGGAGAGGAGTTACTAATTGAAAGGCGTTAGAGGAACCCTTTAAAGTGGAGCAGGTGGGGAGAAGTTCCTCTGTCCGTTCCTGGCTACACAATATAACTTTGCTTGTGAGGGGATCTGAGGATACTTAAACGTACCGAAAGGTAGCAATGTCAGAATTTTGCAGCCTGATCCCAGAAGGCCGAGAGCATCCGCTGGGAAGTTCTAATCACCTGTTCCCTCTACCTGTCCAGTAGATAATGAGACATTCTTCCATTCCCGGTGTCAGTTTAGATCAGTGGTTCTCAATTTCAGCTGCACATTGGAATCACCTGGGGAGCTTTATAAACCATTGGTGCCTGGGTCCCACCTCTAGAGATTCTTATTTAATGATTCTGTGGGGTGGCCTGAGCATTAGGATTTTTCAAAGCTCTCCAGCTTTTCTGAAGCTATTTCCTGTTCTTTCCTTCTCTCTCAGAAAAACACACATGTGCATGCACAGATACACACAGATACATATTTTAAAACTGCTGTAGGAACTACAATTTTTTTAAAAATTTATTTTAGAGAGCGTGCACAAGTGGGGTAAAGGGGCAGAGAGAGAGAGAGAGAGAGAGAGAGAGAGAGAGAGAAAATCCCAAGCAGGCTTCACACTCAGACAGGGCCCAATGCGGGGCTTGATCCCACGACCCTGGGATCGCGACCTGAGCTGAAAGCAAGAGTCAGACACTCAACCGACTGAGCCACCCAGGTGCCCCTAGAAACTATAATTTAATTAGCCACAGTGGAATCTTAGCTCAGTGGTTATCAAAATATTTCTGAGCTGAATTTAAATGAGACCCATAAGCCACTTGATAAAAATGATCAAGGCTGTTTTATACACATAAACAGGGCCATGAGATGGTCTGCTACTGGACATTGTGTTTTAGGAATAAAGGGCTGATATCTTTTCTCCAAGTTACTTTATTGTTAAATGAATATCACCAATTATTTGCGGGCTGTTGAATATGGCAAGGACACTGTTGTCACTTCCCTCTTTCTGAAAGTATTTGTGGTTTGTCCCTATACCATAGATCGGAGACATTCTGCACAAAACCAGTGAGTTAAACTTGACGTCATTGACTACCCAAGTCTAGGCAGCACACAAAAACTGCCCCTGAACCTTTGATTACAGCTGGAAACCACAGCGTTAGAGACTTTCTCTTGCCAAATTTATAAATTCCTAGAATTGTCCTTCAAAACATTTGTCTTTTGCAGACGTCAAACCCTACCACTCTCTGGGAAAACGTTTAATTAGTAGCCATTCAAGTGATGTAAGCAGCTTGGCCGTTTTTCCCCCTCTGTCTCCACTGGCCAGCTGCTGGGTTGGCTGAATTTGGGGCTTATAGGCAATAATAGGGCTTGATGAATAAGAAGACTCACCCCACCCTACTTTTACCCTCACTGCCATGATCATGCCCTTTGGATTAATTGGGGGGGAGGGTGGCAGGGAGGGAAGTATGCAAACATGGAAAATCTTGGCATCTGCAAAGACCTACAGTTTGTTAGGAAGACATTAGCTTTTGTAAGAGTGGAACTGGATCATTGGCTTCAGATTTCTGTCAGTAGCCTTTTTAATGCTTATATTTGTGTCTGTGTGCATGTGTTCGAATAAAGTAGTCATGTAGTTACCTTCTACCATGACACCTTTTTTTGACTTTTGGCTTAGAATTAATTATTTTCTCTCTGCTATCTTCTGCTTTGCTATCCGTTGCTTTTTTGTCTCTCTCCACTGGAATATATGTTCCACGAAAACAAAGACCTCATTGTCTACTCACCAAATCCACAGCACCAGGAACAGTGCCTGGCACATAGAAACATATCAAACATTTTTTGGATGAATTTCCCCAGATACTTAACTCTTTTTTTTTCTAAACACAGTGCTTTTTCTTCTCAAAAGTAGTGACATCTACCATTCTCAGGGTAATCTAGTAACTTATTAAATAAAAGGATTCTTACTTAGAATATAAAAATTAAAGAGGACAAATCCATTTGAATTAAGCTCTGTTTCTTAATTGTCTTGATTTCATTACGAGTAACTCCGAACCTCAGTTTGCGGGATTGTTTTCGCTACAGATCAGAAAGCAGTTTGGATCTCTCTTCTTAGCACTAAACAATTGTATGATTAATTTTACAGACATGCCGAAAGTCAGCAGAAGCACATGGCAGAGAAAATGCCCGCAAAGTGAAAGAAGCCATCCGACCAGAGGACAAGCTAGAATTTATTTTGCTTCTGTGGTTGTAAAAATGCTGTTACTAAAGGTGGCGCAGAAACAAACAAAATATCAGTGTTAGTCATTGATAATGTCTGAAGCTTAATGTCCAGTGATTGGCCTTTGCTTCTTAATTTATTTTAATTTTTTTACTGTGCCACTAAATATCAGGCATTTTAATAAAATATTGTTACAGAAAATGTACAGTACTGACACCATCACTAGTCATGGTTAATCAAAGAGGGTAGTTTTAACTTTATTTTTATTTGTTTCGAGATTTTAAGTTGGAGCAGTATTTTACCATTGACTACTTTCATTCTTCACTGTAGTTTTAAAGAACTGTAAATGACGGTGCTATACAAGTCAAAAAATACATGCCTGCCTCGTAGTGAAGTCATAGCTGTCCGTAATATGTATATTTTAATCAGTTTTCAACATTTTGTGAATGTTGACTACCTGAAGTTCATTTTTAGATGTGCTATTCACATTCTGTTGGATTCAGAGGGTTCCTTGAAAGTTTTATGTATAAATATGTAAAATAAAAATGAAAACTTTGTTTCATATGATATGTCTTCTTGCTCACTAGCAAGCCCTATATAGTTCTCACCTCTTCACACCTCCTCAACCAAGTTCCCCACCATGAAGATTTGGTCAGTGAGAAGAGAAAGTACTTCAGGGGAAAGCAATGCAGAGAATTGCCGGGGAGATTGTGAAGGGTGTGTGAGTGTGTGTGTGTGTGTGTGTGTGTGTGAGAGAGAGAGAGAGAGAAAGAGAGAGAGAGACTGAGTAGGTGAGCAAGTGTGTGTGTGTGTGTGTGTGTGTGTGAGAGAGAGAGAGAGAGAGAGAGAGACTATGTGAGCAAGTGTGTGTGTGTGATCCAAAGAAGAAAACCTCAGCAGTGTTAGAGCTAGCACCTCGGTCAGTGCTTAGTTACCCATCTGGAACATTAGCACGTTACTATTAGCTCCTGGTGTTGTGAGAGCTTAGTACCACCAAAGTTTGCCACAGGAACAAGTGATGCTTGCATTTAGTCTTTTCCCAAGCCCAGTTGTTGCCATTTTTTCAGATTTTAACCACTTCTGTTTGGTCTCGTGAAGAAAAATGCCAAGTCTAAAGTAGATTACAGATTGTTCACCAATAAGTAGAGCCTCAAAATTGATTTAATCAATTTAGCTAATGGCCATGCAAGTATTTGAGAATCATAAACTATAAGCAGAGATGTGCAATCAACATTCCAGAACCACCCACAGACCACCTGGTTTCATTATTGCGTTAATGATGTAATCAGAAGATAGAAGTTTCCTTGGGTGCCTGGGTGGCTCAGTTAAGTGTCCAACTCCTGATTTCAACTCAGGTCATGATCTCATGGTTTGTGAGATGGGGCCCTCTGTTGGGCTGTGCACTATAAGCACACAACCTGCTTGGGATTCTCTCTCTCCCTCTCTCTCTGCCCCTCCCTACTCATATGCTCTTGCTTGCTCACTCTCTCTCTCAAAATAAATAAACATGAAAAAAAAATTTAGGTTTTATTTTATTTAGTTTCATGTGCAGAATTTAGTGACTCATCACTTACATATATGAAGATAGAAGTTTAGACACCTGTCTACATTTTCCTTTCTTAAAAATACCCAGATAGATACTTTAAGTAATGAAGAGTTGCCAATTTTCAGTCTTCTATTTAGCAAAATAGGTAATCAAAAATTGTAACACCAAGTCATTTTTTATGGGCCTCAATCAAGTTTTCATTTGGAATGGAAAAACAAGGCAGCCTGTAAATATATTTTGGCTTTTGTGAGTTGGCTCTTGAGAAGGATCTAGGTTGCTCACCACTGAGTGAAGGGTGGGGCCCGAGAGAGGTCCTCTCTGAGCCTCAAAGTCCTACACCAGCTGCCAGTGATCTCCCAGAGTGACTTCAGCCCTGAGAACAGGCTCAGCTTCTGGACCTTTGCTGCTTCAGCTGGGTGAGAATATTGGTCAGTAAACCAATGAGTCTCACCATTAACTGCTCAGTGGAATTGCCTGGGGACCTGTAGAAACTGCTAGACCTAGGTCCCAGCCCCATAGATACTGATTTAATTGGTTGGGGTGTGGCCTGAATGTCCCAATTTTTTAGAGGTCTCTTGGTGATGCTCATATTGAGAAGCACTACCTTAGACGTTCTTTTTTAGCTATGCTTTAACCATTTTTCAATAGCGGTTTTTGTTAGGGTACCTGGGTGGCTCAGTCGGTTGAGTGTCCGACTTCAGCTCAGATCACGATCTCACGGTTTGTGAGTTTGAGCCCTGCATCGGGCTCAGTGCTGACAGCTCAGAGCCTGGAGCCTGCTTTAGATTCTGTGTCTTCCTCTCTCTGGCTCTCTGTTTCTCTCAAAAATAAATAAACATTAAAAAATTAATATCTAGGTTCTTGTCTAATTAAAACATATTTCTATTAATTTGAAACTTCTGGAGAGAGCCAACCTAGGAAGAATGCTATCAAAAATGCCTGTCCCCAAGCAACAGTGGTAGAATGCCCCAAACCTCCCGTGTCAGCCATGGGCTGAAGTCTTGACCCTAAAGCTCAGCCCAGCAAAAGAAGCTATCCTAGTTTTTTAAATCTTTGCCAGAATTGCCAGTTGCATCAAAAATTTAGGATTGAGTTTTTTCTTTGTCTTGAACAATGCCATCTCTGGCTGGAAATGTGGTCTGGAGAAACCAATGGCCTCTAAACTCTTCAGTTGTTTGAAGCCCATAACCCTAACTGAAGAGCCCCTAACGCGAGAAGGAAAGGAGTGAGATTACACGCACAAGGGCGTCTGAAAACACCTCCAGGGTCAAAGCCAGCTAAAAGTAGAGCAGTTCTTCCCACCACCCTGAGACCCTCAAAGAAGATTATACTCCGTGTACTTCTCTGTCCCCATGTAGATGTCACCAAGTGACTCATCTCCAAGGGGATTCTTTCAAGAATGGGTCTTTGCAGTTCTTTTACTTAGGATTTTCAGCAAGGACTGGGATTATTCCCAACAAGATTCTTACCTGTTTTAGATCACCCTTCCGTTCATAAACTAGGACCCTCACTAGTTAGCCAGGCTTCATTAGAATGCTAGATCACCTGACCTAAGAAATGGGCCACTTGTCTTCCTGATTTTAGGAGAGTGAACTACAGGCAGGAGCACATGGGCTATGGGGCCAGAGGGAGTGGGCAAAAGTGCTTCACAGTGATTTGACCCTGAGCAAGTTACTAAAGTTCTTTTATCCTGTTTTGTCACCTGTAAATAAGATCTCTTGGGATTATTCTAAAGTTCAAATAAAATGATGGCCATGAAAGTACCTGGCACCGGGTAGATACTCAATAAATAATTATTGAAAGAATTAAATGATCAGGGTTTGGATGGAGGAAGCATTCTGTATTTTACCAGTTTCCGAGATTTAAAACATTCTTGTGGGTTTTTTTCTTGTTTATTAATCATTAGTTTACAAAGCAGATACTTAAGGAAAAAGTTAATAGCTCCAATCTTTAAGACCTCCTTCCTCCAAATATCAATGTTTAAATCTTGGAATGTATTCTTACACACTTTTCTCTGTGCTTATACAAATACATATATACAGGTTTTGTGTTGCAATTTGTTTATACAAAGATGGGATCACATAAAACTGCTTTGTACCCTGCTTTATCCACAGATATCCTTCTAGGTCAGAGTGTACAGATCTAAGCCGTTCATTTTTTTTTTTAAGTGAGGTCCATGCTGTGTGGGGCCCAATTTGGGGCTTGAATTAATGACCCTGAGATCAAGACCTGAGATGAGATCAAGAGTCAGACAGCTGACTGAGCTCCCTACGTGCCCGCTAAGCCATTCTCTTTAATAGCTGTATAGTAATCCCCAACATGGTGAAAAATACTTTAGCCATTCTCTTAAAACGATAGACACTAAGGATCTTTCCAAATTTCTGCCACTAAAAACAACAATGCAATAAATATGCATGTACTCACATCTCTTTGTGCTTTTATTCTGTGATTACCTCATTTTTCTTTGTTACTTGGTATTGTGTTTAGACACTTCAGAGTACAGAAAGCTAATGAAGGTAGGAAAGACCAGGTGAGGCCACTGCAGAGAAGTTCAATTCCATACAACAAAATTGGACAGTTTCTGACAAACACCAACTTATTTTCATCTTTAAAGGCCATGGCTGTCACTTCCTTGACATAACTGTTTTTCTCTCTCTCTCTCTCTCTGTGTTTGTGTGTGTGTGTGTGAGAGAGAGACACACACACACATACACACACACACACAGCCTCCAATTCAGCCTTCCGGAATACAGGCTTTCCTCCATTTCCTGTTTGAGGGTAGAGGCAAACCTCAGCCACTGTGGTAACTATAGCGCTCAGCACAGAACCAACTAGAGAGGTGTCCCTTGAAGAGAAAGTCCCTGATCATTGGGACCCACCCTTTTGACCCTTCCATTAACTGATGGCACTGTACTCTTCCTGATGTCTAATGCCTCTCCTCTTAGCTGAGGGATGAGCCCCTTGGCCTGACTTTTATTCAGGTTTAATCTTACTGTTCTCAAGCTTGATCCCCCATGACTGGTTGACTCTTTCTTAAGTCTTTCATCTCTCCAAATTTTTTATCTGTAGTCCAGAGACTTCCTTTCTACAGAATAGATCATGGCTGCTCTATCTCTGATAAACAGCGCTATGGCAGATATAGCCAGCCAAAATGCATGCCTCCCCATCATGTTCATAGTTACAGAGTTTTTCCTGACAAGCAGGTCAACAGACAAAATTACCTTTCCCACTCACCATCCCTGTGGGTCAAGGAACCCAGGTTCCTGAAGACAAACCCTCTGTTCTTAACCATCATGCCACATGACTGCTAGAGACCCGCCTCTTTCCTCTAGGAGATCTTCTCTAGGTCAGTGACTTACCCTTTTTCAATTCACGGACCTTTCCAGTTTAGGTGAAATCCTATCCTGCATTCTCTCCTTTTCTGTTTGGGGCAGAAACCAGAGAGGTTCAAAATGAGATTTGTCGTGAATAAATAATTAATTCATGCCAGAAAAAAGAATATGGATTTTATTATGGTGCCAGAAACAAATATTTATCAAGTGACTACAGGATACTTCTTTGGTATCCATCTGGAAGAGCCCTGGATTTCTACAATCCTCAAGACCACACTTTGATTATTACCAACCCAGCTGAATTCTGAAGCTTAGAAAACCCAATTACCTTTCGCACTGACATTCATTTAGTTTTTCTAAATAAGATATGACACATTCATTATGAGATAGGTTGATGGGTAATGAGTTTTTCAGAATATTTTAATTGAGGTTTATAGTCAGTAGTTGGTATAAATTAATATTATATTAAATAATTTATGAATTCATGGTCTGGCTATGCAAAATGAAAGTGTCTTCCTGATTTCTGATTGAGAACCCAAAGGTGTTTCATTTAGTAACTTTGGTAGGAAATGAGTCACCAGGACTAATTAATTGGTTATAAGAAATTCCTTGCCATCGTGTCATTTTCTACGCACCTTCCTCTGTTTTAGAACAATGTCCTGCTTGTGGTTATGACACGGCCTTTGTTTTAAAACTATTGAATCTACTTCCCTGCACCACTATGTAAGTGCACAAGGTAGAAAAGCAATACTTATGGGAAAAGAGATTTTATTTTCACCCCCCAGACTAGGCATTCAAACTTTCTTGGTGATTATTTACTACTAGAGTCTCTCTTCTTTTATATTCAATCAATACCTTATTTGCTTTTTGGCTTTGCAGAAAATAGTGGCCTGTGTCCTGACTCTGGTGGAGCAAAGATGAAGCTGGGAGTGACTTCTTTAATTTTCTGCCTCATAAAGTTACTTCGCTCCAGATGTCTGTTAGTTCTCATAGAAATCACAGTCTGTAATGACGTGTCATCTCACCTTGTGAGGGGGGGCCTTTTTAGGTATTAGAAATGGCGATTCAAAGACAGCCGGGAGCCCATACTTCACCTTAGGAGCAGTTTAGACAGGAGGGTTTAAGATGAAGACGGTGTTGACTCTTATAGACAGTGAGGAGAAAGGACTTTACTAATTCATCACAAAGCATCTGTTTCCTCTTTCCAGTGATGTGAAGGGCTCTTGTCCCTTCTGCTTAAGGCGGCTGGTTTTAAGAAATGTCATTGTCTCAGATGCAAATCAGATTGAGAATGAAGCACCAGGCAACTCTGTCAGGCTAAGTAATTTTTTAAGGGAAGTAATAAATGCCTCAGGAGGAATAATTGGGCGTGGGATGTTCTGTTTGGGGGTAATAAATCTGTGTCCTTGCAGTTCTGGCTAAACCAAGAGTGGGAGTAGAAGAGAGCACGGGGCTTCTCGGAGTTCCCACACCGGTCTCCCACACTGCAAGTGGGGACACCGGTCCCTAAGGAGACAGAGCTTTCACTTTCTGGACCCTTGGCCAAGAGCAGGAGAGGCTAATGTGAGGACTGAGGAGAATGGGGGTGCTGTTCAGGAAGAGACCCCTGGGACCCCAGACGGCCTCCGTAGATGGGGGCAGCTCCACTCTGGGTCTTGCCAGGGCCACTCCCTACCATGCAGTTTGGTGCCCGGAGCCCATTTGCCAAGCAGTCACCCGGGGGTGTTGCCTCTGTGAGAGTCAGAGCTGGAGAGCCACCCAGCGTGCCTGTCAGGGAGGCGCCGTTGCCTGGGAGGACATTCTGCAGCCACCACAGTGGGACCTCATGAAGCTTAGCACTGGGCCCACGCCCTGGAGTGCTGAGGCCTGGAAGGCTTTTGCCAAAGGCGGCCTGGGAGGGGCCGAATAACAGGTTTTATGAATTGTGTAGGCAACCCGTCGGCAATTAAAAGCCTCTTTTGAGTTCCCTCCACTTCCCAAGCTGCTTTGGGGGCCACCTCCCCATAAACACTTAGGCAAGGATCGTTAAGGAAATATAAATTTAACAAGTTTTGCAGTAAAGGCAAACGCAACAATGAAAAAAATTAAATGTTTTGAATTATGCCCTCTTTGACTACACTTGCAATTTGTTGTCCATTCGCCTCTTATCAGAAAGAGTCCTAGATAAATCACCATGGTTTTGAAATCTAAATTGTATTTCAAGTCTTATTTTCTCTCTCGTTTCTTTTATGGTCAGCCGGACCCCCTGATTTGCATAGCTGGTGTGCCAATATAGTACTAACAATGCTCTCCCCAATACACTAAAATAAAAATTCTAAATGCCCACTTCCTCTTTCCAAAAGTACACACATGTGTATCACTTCCTAAATTATATTCATTGTCAAGAATCTTAGACCATAAGATCATCCAGCAGTTGGTTCTCATCTGAGGCAGTTAACTACTTCTTTAAAACATCACAGTTGCCTTCCTATCTCAGGAGTCTCTCTGTATTTGCTGGCTGGAGCCAGATACCCACACCTATCCTCAGAATCTTACGTTTCAAAGAAAGCTCGGAGTTCACAAACCAATGACTCTCGTTTCAGGTGTGTGCATGGATTTTCCTACACTACCAATTAATTAGGTAAGCAGCATTGCTTTCACATCACGCCAGAAAATGAAAGCCAAATCTTAGGGCTACTTCAGATTTCCGAGACAAGCAGTTGTGGTCATTCCCAACTCAAAGTTACCCAGGCTTCTTGGCTCAAGATGAAAGCATTTTCACTGGGAATTCCTTTGGCTTCAGTTTCCAGGCCGGTCATGCAAACCTCCAAAAACATGGATCGGTCTCACCACACTGCAAGTGGGGGTGCTGAGTCTTTAGGAAGATGGTGGCTTTACCTTCCAAGTCCTGAAGCCAAGGGAGCAGGAGGCGGGTGAACGTGATGACTTGTCCAAATAAGATCGGAGTAATGGAAGAGGAATTTGATAAACGAATATCAGAGGCAGCTGGGAAGTGGGAAAAAAAGATATGGAGGTTGAGAAGTGTGGACGGGGAGTTGGACCACTCGTTATGTACATGTCTCCCAGAAGTGACATACGCAAATGTGTGTAGGGGCCAGACTGGTAACACAAGTAACTGAAATACATTGGATGTAAGACACTAAGGAATGGTGGGGAACACATGCCCTGACTAAAGGGATTCACAGTTCAATAAATGAGAATACTCATCTAAAAGTTCATAAATGAGTTCACCTGGCTTCTGCAAGACTTTTTTAAGATTTCAAAATATCCTGGAATTCTTACAGAGTACAGTACTCCTTAACTAATATTTTAGCTATATGACATTGGCCACCACTGAAACCATTCTAAGAGCCCCACAAAATGAATTCTTATGTTTCCTGACAGAATGATACTACTACAATCTTAACAACTTCATGAGTGCCTGGAAAGATATTCTTTTCCGGTTTCAGAATGAGCAATAATCAAATTTCTCTGATGATCACTGTAAACTTTTTGACTGATAATGTTGCCCTCCTCGCATTGGTTTCCAAGAAGCAAAGAACTACACTTGCTGCCTACTTATAAATTGGGGTAATAGGACTCTTAGTTTTCTATATTGTCTCTTTAAGTTATGATATCCAAGAACGGTATCATAAGCAAATAAATATCTGTACATCTATCTATCATCCATCTATCCATCTACCCATTTTTACTTAGGTATTTATCTCTATATATTTATTTAGCCCTCTCTGGCTGTCAGTACCTGCAATCTTCTCCCAGTGACAGCATCCATGTAGCTGCCAAAGACAGAAATCCATTTTTCTAGAAGATAAAGTGAGTAAAAACCAAGTCTTGATGTCATTTATACCCCCAAAAAAACCTATTTTGTCTGTCATCTCTTCCATGTGTCCACTGCCATATGGTAATTAAATTACATTCCTGTGGTCAGTGGTAGCTACAGTTTTTTTTTTTTTTTTAGTTTATTTATTTATTTTTGAGAGAAAGAGCACACAAGAGGAGCAGATTGAGAGGGAGAGAGAGAATCACAAGCAGGCTTTGCACTGGCAATGCAGAGTGCAACATGGGACTCGAACTCATGAACCATGAGATCATGACCTGAATAAAAACCAAGAGTTGGTTGCTTAACTGACTGAGCTACCCAGGTGCCCCAGCTACGGTTTTTATATTCCCAGTGCATGTTCCCATTCTTCTTCTAGTTCCTTTGGGGATCTCTTTCCCAACTCTGTGTGGTTCTGCTGGGGCCATCAGACTTGGCACCTGCCCCTCTTGGTCACAGGAGTGACCCAGGTACTTACCCAGAATAGAATTCCCATTCCCCCAACCTCCATTAATAATTGGTTTATTGTTGTGCATATGACCCCAGAAAGCCCATCAGAAACTTGCCTGGAATGGGTATATGGATACTGGAATTGCTAAACTGAGAAAACAAGGGCCCGGCAGCCATCTCAGAAGCTAAGGAGAGCAGCAGAGCTGAGAGATGGTGAAGGAGGAGAAAGAATTGATGACAGCTTATGAGCTCTTGGATTTAGTCTGAAGCCAGATCGTCTCCTGAACATAATATCCCATTTTGCTTATACTTGCCTTCCCACTGAGCCTAACTCAAGTCACTCTCCATCTGATTTTGAGCAGGTGACATTTGAGCTTCTTGTTGATCTGGAGATCCTCCTGGCCTCCAAGGAGACATGACATTCATCTTTCTTGAAATGCCCTCCTCCCTATTTTGAGCTCAAATGCCATATCCTCTGGAAAGTCTCCCTTTGCTTCCCTAGAAGAAATTTGCTGTTTATTCTCCTTTGCTCCCACAGTATTTCATTCAGGTAATTGTAGAGTTTTATCATTGTTTTTACCTTTCTGCAGCCAGCGTATAAGCTCCCTGAGAACAGGGAAGGGCATTTATCTGTGTTTCTGCAAATGGCACTTGATAGGAGCTGAATAAACATACAGTGAACGAGTCAGTGAATGAATATGCTATCTCACCTTACAGAGAAATCCTACCCCCAGCTTCTCTTTTCACATGCGGTTCCTCACCATCATTTCCACACAGGTTCTTGGGCTTATACAACAACTGAAAACTCCATGTCTTTTCAAGACTGCAGGTATCTTAAAAGTCCTCATTTGAAATTCATTGTTCTCAGAAAGCTTCTGAGGCCAAAGCCAATTGTGAAACACATTAGGCCCTAGTGTCACAGATTAATGAACTTTATGAACTGGGAGGAGAGGCTTGAGGTCCAACTTTCCATTAATTGTTTATAAAATTATAAACATCTTTAAGAGGAAAAGACTTGAATACAAGGTATGTCAGATTGATCTACTAAGCTGAAGGGGCCCATATGGTATGGAATGACTCTCCTCAGTTCCCTGAATAGATGTTAGAAGGACAATACTCAGAACCTCAGTCAGTATTCTCTGGGCTAAGATAAATGTGCTTCAGGGGCATTTGGGAAGGGATTTTAGGCTTGTTGGCTTTCCTGTTGGAGAGTCTATGGTTTCTCTGACTATCAGAGGAGAACCTTGGACTGTGCCCTGAAGTGGAGCTAGGTCCCTTCTTGCTAACTCTATGATGCAGAGATGCAGAAATTAGTTGTATGATGTTAGATTGCTTTCGTGAAGTTCCAACAGCTGAATCAAAACTGGGGAAAATGAGAGGCTACAGTGAAATAAAGGTAGTAATAAGAATACCTTTCATTTATGCTTTCTGGGGAACTAAGCAGTATCCTGTTAGCCTTAAAAAGTTATTGAAACTTCCCAGAGGTGTCCAGCTTGCCCCCAGGAAATAATCTAGACCTTTTCACATTATTTCATATGATCTCAGAATTTTCCAGAGAATAAGGTAAAGCAAGCAGGTGTGCTTTTTTTTTTTTTTTTTTTTTTTTTTTTTCAGAAAGAGAAATGGACAGAGAGGGATTAAGAAGGGCATTTCCCCAGGCTTATAGTAACCACGCAGCCAGGATTAGAACGTTACGCTTCTATTATTGGCCTAGTGCTCTTCAGATCTGTTTGCGTAGCCCCCAGAAAAATGTTGAAAACAATGTACTCCTCTTACATTACTAAATTCACTTCAAAATTTATCCGTCATACGTTTAAAGAATTGCAAAGAATATAATTTCCAGAACTTTCTAAATATTAACATTTAAAAATATATTTGATATAGCCAATGGAATGTATCTTTTAAATATATCAAATGAAACTTAAATACCAAAGCAATTTGACTATCACTTCTATTTTTTTAATGAATAAATGAGCAAGCTCTTCTGTTTTTAAAATCTTTTCTAATTTTTTTAACTTTTAATGTTTTTACTTATTTTTGAGACAGAGAGAGACAGAGCATGAGCAGGGGAGGGGCAGAGAGAGAGGGAGACACAGAATCCAAAGCAGGTTCCAGGCTCTGAGCTGTCAGCACAGAGCCCGACGCAGGGCTCAAACTCACAGACTGAGATCATGACCTGAGCTGAAGTCGGACGCTTAACCAACGGAGCCACCCAGGCACCCTCTGAGCAAGCTCTTCTTTAACTGTTGGAAATTATATATTTATATCATTTACTTATTCTTGAATTTATATTTCCATTCCACTTCCCCCTGAAGATTTAGTCCTAATGTAATTTTATTTCATTTTTTGAAATATTTCATTGATCACCCTATCAAACTTCTTTGCACATAGTATATAAATATCAATTTAAAATTTTTAAAGTCTCCTGTGACCATAAGGTTCTAAGTGATAAAATTCTTCTATATTGTTACTATGAGAATTACTATCATTAATCAATTAAAACAATATAAATATATTATAAACTTTGAACAACTGTGGAATAAAAAGGAAAATTATATTGGAAATGCACCTTTTATTGAGAGGAGCTTGTTTTCATTTCCAACTCACTCAAGTATTCAATGAATATTACTTATTAACAGAATAAGACTAGAGTTCTCCATCATGTCTACCTCCATTTTTGTTTTGTTTTTTTTTTTATGTTTGTTTATTTTTGAGAGAGAGTGAGAGAGAGAGCAGGTGAAGGGCAGAGAGAGAGAGGGAGTCACAGAATCCAAAGCAGACTCCAGGCTCTGAACTGTCAGCACAGAGCCAGATGTGGGGCTTGAACTCACGAACCACAACATCATGACCTGGACTGAAGTCAGACGCTTAAACCGACTGAGCCACCCAGGTGCCCCTCCATTTTGGTTTTTATAGATGTTAACCTTTGAGAAAACTTGTTCATTAGTAAGTAGGTGGAAATGGAAGGAGTCTTGTTACAGCAATGTCAATCAGTTCCTTGAGTACCCTTTGAAGTATATGCCAAATATCACATTGTGATTAATCTACCATCAAAAATTACTTTTAACAATCTATCGAATGACAATTCCATTAGGTTCTACTTAAATTTTGTTGACAAAAGCATTGGAAACCACTTGACTTGCAAAAGGCATTAGCCAGTCATTAGAGTCATTTACCCCTAAACATTTCTTCTCCGGTGCTTTTTACCACCTCGGGGAATGCATCTCAATAAGCCTGGAAGAAAAGGCATTCATTTATTAAGAGAAGCCTGTAAAAGGGAAGATGGGGGGAAATGTCAGCAGGACAACTTTTCAGCAGTTCCCAGGCAGATCACCTTTGAGAAATGGTTCGTGTGGAAGTTGAGGATCTGGAAATTGATTCCCCTAAAGCTATCTATCCCCACCCATTTCATGGAAAGTCTTTGTAAACTCTTTTGGGGTATGCATACTGGAGTTTGAAGACCATTGTATTGGTTCATTCTTCTACCACCTTTAAATATATCCTTCACATCTGCACTCCATTATTACACCTTGTACATCAATCACCAACATTGTGGTGGGCATTCTTCCAGTTATTGAAGATATAACAATCAATAAAAGAAACAAAATTCCTGTCCTCTGTGCTAGTAGAGGAGATAGTAAATTATCAGAACTTGACTCCATTTTACAGTGAGCAAACTAAGGACACAATAGACTCAGAAATAGAAAGCTCAGGCCATTGCTGATTCTGGAACACAGCTGTCATGTCTCTCCGTAGCCTGCAAGGGCAGGGCATTATGACCTTTGTCCTATGTTTCTCCAGCACCGAGTAGAATGCCAAGCGCATAATTGGCTATCCATACATATTTGTTTAATTAATTGACTGAAGTTACAAGCCAAAAAATTGTATTCATCCTTCCAAAGTGCCTGATAAATTGTCCCTTAAATGAGGGCTACTATAGAGCCATTTACAAAATCACAGCATTTTTAGATTCAGAAGGAAACTTAGTGACCACTTGGTCCCATTTCTCCTTTACTTTTTTGGGGGGAACTGTTTGTTTTCCATCAACCTTATTTCCATTTCTGTTTAAGAGTCTGTGGATGGAGCAACTTAGGATCCCTCAGGGGTTGTTCCCACCCATTCAGGGGCCCGAGCAGTGGGAGCTGCAGCCCAGTCCTGAGCAGTGGCTGAGAGCCCCAGTCTTCAGTAGCGAACTGCTGGACCGGCACTGAGGACCCTGCATGTCTCAGACCACCTGAGACCTCAGGTTGAGTAGCAGTAAATTCGGGACCCGGGGCAGTCCATTCACCTGGAAATCCCTCCTTGGTCACAGCCTTTTCAGCATCAGCCTGCTCTTCCTTCTCAGTCTCTTCAGGATCTCTGTGGAAGGAGAGAGAGGTCAGGTGTGGCCTCCCACAGGTGTTCATGGGAGATGGTGCACAGGAGTGTGTGCAGAACCTCCCAGGCCAGCATCCACCGCCTCGGACCCACTGAGTGAGCTCCTTTGCTGTTGCGTGGGATGGCAGTGTCCACACAGCGCCGTGGAGAGTCTGGGTTACACAGAGCAACGGTAGGCAGGTTAATATAAGACACCTCTGTGAGAGGCTGGTGGTCAGCCCTGAATCAGTGACCAGCAGAAGACACAGTTCCCGGGAGGCAGCCTGGACCTGGCTAGTGAAGGTTCCAGGAGTGAAGTGGCCCACAGTAGGAGGGGCTCCAGTGGCAGCGGTCGAGTTGAGCACAGCCCAGTGGCCAGTGTTCCTAGAATATGATGCTGACATTAGCCCGGTTTTTGATGGCAACAATGGAACAAGCTGCCGACAGAAGCTTCTCATAGATCTCTCCAGATTTGTAATGCACCATCACTTTCTTTTCGGTAGATGTACTGTTCTGTTTGGAAGTCAATGTTAGTGTCATCTAAGCGAGTTCTGCTGCAAGGAATTAGAGGACATCCTCCTCCCTTTGCAGGACGTCAAGGGCTCCGGACATTGTGCAAGTTTCCCTTTAAGTTATGACTGGAACCCAAAGCAATGTCATTTGGACCCTCAGCTCAGAAAGGCCATTTCACCTTTTCTTGAAGAAGAGAAATGAAGCCTGGAAAGACGAAGTGACTTGTCAAGTTTATGAATCAAGTCAGTGATAGATCCTGTATTTGTGGCCAGTGGAAAATCTCTAGATCCTTTCAATCCAGGCAAATTCTGTATCCAGGGTCCTTTAACACAGCCCAATTCCATAGCCTCTGGAAACACCCCTGCCCTGTACCCAAGTAACCTCCCAACAAAACCTTAGCATCTACAATAAAAAGTGAAATAAGAAAATGTTTCTCTCTATTTCATGAATTCCCTTGGAATTCACAGGAAACATATCATGACGGAAACAATTGTTCACTTGGGTCATTTAGAGTGGCTATCCCTATAATCCAAACTGTGGTTTCTTGTTTTCAGCTTTGAGAGTATGAATGAAATTTTTAATGAATGGGAGTCTTCCACAGTTTCACTGTGAATTTAGTATCTATACTGAAGCCCAGAAGTCAAACTTCCCATAAAAGGTTAGCAGGATTACTGGTCAGGAAGATTCCCTTTGGCAGAGAAATAATAGCTCAAGCAGAAATGCATTTGCTTCTGTTCTGAGATCTCTGGGGCAAGTCCTTGAAGACTGTGGCCCCTACCATAGGGAAGTCCCCAGTGGCTAAAGAGGTTCCAAGTAAAAGAAAGAAAGAATTATTTAATTACATGGGCACAAATGGAAACCAAACGAGTAAATAAAGGAAAAGTCTCTGAAAGGAGAATTTGTTGGTTTGGTTTCTGAGTCTGCCCCCCATGGTTTCATTTTGCATATCTGTGGCATTTGGTTGAGGTGATGTGCGGTGAGAAGTTTCTGCTCGTGCCTTTCCAATAAGAAATACTGGAAGCCACACTCAAGGGTAGGATCCCAAGAAACCCAAAAGAAAGAATCCTTTCACAGCTATCCTTCACCCTCCACTGATGATTCCCAGATAATTAGCTCCACCCCCGAGCTCTCTTCTGCATTCTAAGCTGGCTTTCTCATTCCCTCCTGAAAGCCTCTACTGTAAACTTCCAAAGACATCTCAGATCTATTCTCATTGTCTTTGGCCCCAAAACTGTTCATTCTCCTGTTTTCTCTTGCTCAGCAAACCACCCCACCATTTACCCAGGTACCCAAGTCTGAAACTTGGAATTTCTTCTTGACTCTTTCTCCTGTGCCACTTCAAATTCAGTCATCACCAGGTCCTGTCATTGCTGCCCTGTGAATAAATTTCACACCTTTTTCCTCCTTAGAAGGCATAGTGTCAGTGCCTTAGGGGATCATCAGTTCTCACCAGAGCTCCTACCTGGTGTCCCAGCCTACTTTTAGTCCGTTCTAGTTCATCCTCCACATTGTTCCTCATGGTCTTCCAAAATAAAAGCCCAATTACCTACCTTTCCACTCCTTAAAGTCCTTCAGTGGCCCTGGCAACAGAAACATCTATAAAATATAATGAAACACATAAGGAGCCTATAAGTCTAGACACAAGAGTAGGAATTCTAGCCCTGTTACTCATCTTGGGCAAGTCACTTGGCCTGTCTGAGCCTCCATTTCCTAATCCGTAAAATAAGACATTGTGAATTAGAACAATGCATTTAAAGCTTTTTAGTCTAGGACCAATAGTAAGAAACACAATTAGGGGTGCCTGGGTGGCTTAATCAGTCAAGTGTTCAACTCTTTTATTTTTTTAGCATTTAGTTTTGAGAGAGAAAGAGAGACAGAGTACGAGTAAGGGAGGGACAGAGAGAGAGGGAGGCACAGAATCAGAAGCAGGCTCCAGGCTCTGCGCTGTCAGCACAGAGCCCGATGCAGGGCTCCAACCCACGAACTGTTATATCATGACCTGAGCGGAAGTCAGACGCTTAACAGACTGAGCCACCCAGGCACCCCAAGCGTTCAACTCTTGATTTTGGCCCAGGTCATGGTCTCATGGTTTGTGAGTGTGAGCCCCACATCAGGCTCTGCACTGAATTGCAGAGCCTGCTTGGGATTTGCCCTCTTTGCTCCTCCCCCACACACTGTCTCAAAATAAATAAACTTAAAAAAAAACAGAAATGCCTTTAAAACCACAGCACACACATACACATGCACAAATATATGTATATGCACATAACACATACACAAATGCACAAAAAGCCCATACATGCACATGCAGACCACACATGTATAGGTATGCACATAAACTCATACACAGAAGTACAACAAATCATACCATAAAACACAGTTTCCCAATATGAAACATAGCCTTTCTATGTACAATGTACTCTGATACTTTGTTTTAGTCTATATTTTTTTTTTAATTTTTAGTGAATGAAGTGATGCTAGTTTTGACCCACAAATTTAATTTCAGAATTCACTGGGAAGCTGTGACCTGCTGTTGATAAATACTGAATTGCATAGTTTCTAAGTTTCCTTCTAACTCTGAAGATTTAGATAGGCCAAGTCAGAAAAGTGAAGAGCTTCTAGAACATAGTGTGAAATGCTAGGAAGAATCCGTTTTAACTAATACCATGAAAATACTCACTTGTATACATAAGGCCATCCCATATCCCTGTCAACAGCTCTCTATGTTGCCACTTGCAGATATGGAAACCACAGATACTAGTTAAAAATGAACCACAGACCTCAGTTTAAAATTGTATAACTGTCTTAATGATAGTATCCACAATTCCCTGTCTCTTTAGGCAGCCAGTCCCTTTTAAAACAACACAAAGAAGTGTGGAGAACAGCTTCTTGTTTTTTTCACTTGATAATATATATTGCAGATCACTCTATATTTGTATGTTCACATATACCTGCTTTTCATGGCTGCATAGTATTCCATTTCTAGACAGAGTTAATTTAATTAATTCATTGCCGGTGGCCAGTTACACTGAACCACAAACACCCTAGAAGTGGAATTCCAAAGGCAAAGAATACATGTGGTTTTCATTTGATAGATATTGCCAAGTTATCTTCCATGGAAATTTTACCAGTTTACACCCCCAATTAACTGGGTATGGGTGCCAGTTATCCCAGATCTTTACCAACATTTGCTTGTGAATCAGCCACATGGCTTCATATCTCAGCTTCTGCATAAGTTATGTGACCTTTAACAAGTGGCTGAATCACTCTGAGCCTTGGTTTCCCTGTCTTTTGGCAACACCCACAGGGTTGTTACAAAAGTTAAAGGCAGTAATGAATGAAGAAGATATTTTATAATTTATCAGATGTGTTTGGCAGCATCTCATTTTTTACCAGCCCCATCCCAGTAATAATAATATATTTAACTTTAACATACTGTTGTAAGCTAACTCACAGCTCCTCAAAGGCTGTCAAATTTAAATAGTATGCCTTCTAGCCTCTGTGGCAAACTCTATGCCCAATCAGTGTTGGCCCATGATGTCCCAGAGCACACATCTTTGTCTTTAAATATATGGTTTTCAGGGCACCTTGGTGGCTCAGTCAGTTAAGCATCTGACTTTGGTTCAGGTCATGATCTCGCAGTTCACGGGTTCAAGCCCCTTGTCGGGCTCTGTGCTGACAGCTCACAGCCTGGAGCCTGCTTCTGATTCTATGTCTCCCTCTCTCTCTGCCCGTCCCCTGCTTGTGCTTTCTCTCTCTCAAAAATAAATAAGAACATTTTTTTAAAAAGTTAAAAATATATATGTAAGTAATTAAACAACTCTTTCTTTCTTTTACTTGGAACCTCTTTATTCAGCCACCAGGGACTTCCCTGGTAGGAGCCACAGTCTTCAAGAACTTACCCCAGAGATCTCAGAACAGAAGCGAATGCAGCATTCCTCCACTGGACTTCTCAATGTTCCAGCAGCTCTGATCCTTGGCCATCAGTGGACATTCCTGTAAGCGATGAATGCTTTGGAGGGAGAGCCAGGACCCAATGTCACTGTGCCAGACCTGTCAGTCAGGAGGTGGCCAGATAACACTCAGCATGTACACTTTGTCTTGGTTCTTCAAGGGAGACTGATGGGCAAAATGAGCCCAATAGGACAAAGGAAGCATCAGTAAAAAAAAAAAAAAAAATATGTGTATATATATATATGTGTGTGTGTGTGTGTGTGTGTATACACACACATACATATAGGTATTAAATAGCCACAGAGTAAATAAAACTTCCTCTTGTGGCTTAAAAGCTGAGAACTGAACCCCTTTCCAGCCCAGGAAAATCCAGAGATGAAGGACATTTGGACAGAAGATAACCTCCTACAGGACTGTGCACAGGACTCTGGGAGACAGATACAGGGCTGAAGGAAATTACTGACTTGAGACTGACATATTTTGTTCTAAGCAGTATAGCAAATTCAGTGCTCCTCTTACATCCAGAGAGTGAAACCCTTTACTAACATACCAAGAAGGCAGTACCATATGACACCTTGATGTACAGGGTCTGGAGCCAAACCCCCTCAGATCCCTCCCTCTTCCACCTGCCCCATTTGCATGCTATGTGATGTTGGCCAATTTCCCTAAGCTCCCTTTGCCTCACCTTCCACACCTGTAAACAATACTTGCCTCAGAGGGTTGGTACATGTGGAAGGCCTTTGACTCATTCCTGATCCATGGTATAAACTCAATAGATATTAGTTCTTACTAATATTTTAAACACTGTTTCTAGGGGTCCCCGTGTATCCCTCATGAGAGGTTATTGGCCATGGAATGTCCTTAACAGCTCTGGGATAGGGAAGTGAGAGCAAAAGCTTAAGAATGGTGCTGATTTCAGATGCAGAATTGTGCCCCCAAATGGGCAAATCCACTCAGAGTGACCTGCTGGCCACCATGCTTCTCACGGAGTTCCTAGGGACCATCCCATGTCTGCACCCAATCCCTGAGCCATCAGGCCCCACTGTGCCTGGGCCACATGCCTACTGACCAAGCACCCCTTTCGTCAGGCTCAGGGGTCCCTTCACCTAGATTTTCCTAGCTCTTCCCTTCAGTTCCTTTAGCCAAGTCCCTGGCAGCCTGCACTCCGACCAGCCTACTAACTCAGCCTGGCTCCAGGCAATGGCCGACATTCCCTAGGGTGACACTTAGGAGCCCCACTAACCCTGCCAAGACAGTAAGTATCCACCTTTCTGATCATCTGAAATAATTAGCCACCAGTTTGATAAAGACAAATTCAGTAAAAATATATACATGCCATATTCTTGGTATAGGTCAAACTTATTCCAAAATTTGCTTGGGGCAGCATGAGACACTGCAGAGTGTTTTAAAATAATTTTTTATCTTTGGGGCACCCGGGTGGCTCAGCTGGTTAAGCGTCTGACTCTTGATTTCAGCACAGGTCATGATCTCCCAGTTGGTGGGTTCAAGCCCCACGTCGGGCTCTGGGCTGACAGTGTAGAGCCTGTTTGGGATTCTCTCTCTCTCCCTCTCTTTCTGCCCCTCCTCTACTTGTGCTCTCTCTCGAAATAAATAAGTAAACATTTAAAAAAATTAAAAAATAAAATAAAATAGTGTTTGATCTCTTAGAAATATATGCCGGTCCCATTTGGAGAGCTCAGAATTAAACACACTAAGAGTCCTTATCACATTGAATTCCCATTTTCATGCTATAGGACAAAAACTCAGATCTAAATTCTATGGGTTTAAATGACACAATCAAGCTTAAGGCAACCAAAACAAAATGAAATAAAACAAAGCACTAAGAAGGATGTGTGCATAGTGGCTTAAAGAGCAGCCAGTGAGCACAGACCTTCTGAGTTCAAAGCCTTGCTCTTCCACAAGTAGCTGGCTGGGCTTGGACAAGCTAATTAACCTAGCGGTGCCTGTTCCTCCATCTGGAAAATAGGGATAATCATAGTACCTGCCTCATGGGCTTGTTTTAAGAAATGAAGGATGTAATGTGTGTAGCATATTTAGAATAGTGCCTGACACATTGTTGATGTTTATAAAGTTTAGCTATCCTTCCATTTGTCCTTCTTATATTATGTGCTGGTCAGATAAATCAGCATTTCCTAATGGCTGGCCCATGGGACTCAAAGAGGCCACAAAAACTTACCACTAAATGGACTTAATTTGTAAGACAAAAACTCATGCTATGCTTAATCAGCAAGGTAAGTTATCACATTGGATGCGATTTGTATTTTCAGTGACACAATAAATAAGGACAAAATGATTATTCAGATGTTTTACTCTTTTTATTGTAAATCTTCATAAGAATGTAGTCTGTGCTCGCACACCTTTAACAGGCTGTGAAGGAGAATTTTCATGTTTGACCAGTCCACAATAAACCCATGTTGGGAGGTGTTGCTAGGAGAGGAAGCACTTGCAAAGCAGCTGCTGCCCCCCTTAGTTCCCAGGTGAATGTAGGCACAGTTGACTAATGACTGTCCCAGGACACATTCAACCTCAATAACATTAAAATAATTAGAAAATAGTGACTCAAAAAAGTGTGCTAAATATACATGCGATATATACAAGAAAGGCATAATATTCACAATATGTTAAAACATCTTACTTATCCATTAGGAACAGGCTAACAATGCAATTTATAAATGACAAAAGAGAATAAATGGGCAGCTTATAAAAGAAATGTAAATGACTACACAACACGAAAAGATGCTTAACCTCACTAACAATAAACAAAATGTCACCCAGATATATTTACTCCTGACACATGGGCAAAGGCAAAAATAAATCATTGATAATACTCAGGATTAGTAACAGTTCAGTGGCAATGTGAACGGTACAGCCTATAGCAAGAATGCTACAAGACCTTTCTCCTTCTCAGGTTCAAAGCCAGCTGGAAAAAATTGCCTCCAAATTCATCAAGTCCCATGAGTTCTACTGGAGTCTTACGCACTTCCCTAAAGCAATCACTGTGGCCATGGAAGCTAGCACCATGGCTGGCTCAGTGTGAACCAGTGTTGGAACCCCACCCAATGGAGACAAAAAATTGGGAGTTTTCAGCATGAAGACAGCACTTAAAGCCACCAAAATGAATATGTTCACTCAGGCAGAAAATTTAGAGAAGAGCCCCGCACCACTTGGGAAACTACATGACCACAGATATTGTGTGTATCTTTCCAAACTTGTTTCATGCTTTTAGATTCTTACTTATGTACGTATGCTTTGTTTTGTTAATAGACAAGAGTTTAGCTCATGTGTATCTTTCTACACGTTTGTTTGTTTGTTTGTTTCACTTACCAGTACGTCCCAGAGAAATTTCCATGCCTGGAATCCCCAAAGTTCAGGGCTTCCCTGGTCCATTTCTCTGAAGAATTAACTGACTGGGGCCAAGAAGAAAGTGGAGGTGGGCTGCTCCTTACGCCCCAACCCACAACCCACCTCACCCCCACCTTCCTGATAACAGTGCCACCAGTTCCTGAGGCTTAGAAGGAACTATCTCTTCTTATGCTTTATTTTTTGTTACCCTTTTCAGAATTTATTGCCATGATTTGGTCTCTTTGGGAATACATTTGTGCTGTCATTTCAATAAGTTTTGAGGAGCAAAAGTGTGTAAGTCATATGGTCAGCCTGCTATAGCAAAGCAAAAGTCTCCATAATATACTTTGAAGGAATAAAAGCAAGTTTTAGAAATATCTGCATATACACATATCTACATATATGTATATAATACATATATTTACATGTAATGCCATTTTTAATTAATACCTGTATGCTCTGTATGTTTAGAAGTTAAGCAAGAAACTTCTAAAGTATACATCTCTGTATTTTAAAAAGTTTCTTTTTTTTTTTTTTAATTTTTTTTTTTTCAAACGTTCATTTATTTTTGGGACAGAGAGAGACAGAGCATGAACGGGGGAGGGGCAGAGAGAGAGGGAGACACAGAATCGGAAACAGGCTCCAGGCTCCGAGCCATCAGCCCAGAGCCCGACGCGGGGCTCGAACTCCCGGACCGCGAGATCGTGACCTGGCTGAAGTCGGACGCTTAACCGACTGCGCCACCCAGGCACCCCTTAAAAAGTTTCTTGAATGGGCATTGATTATTTTTACAAAGAAAGATTTTTAAAAATCAGTAAGCTGATTTTTAATTTTTTAAGAGAGAATATGGTCATTAAAAAAATTATTAAAAATTCGGGGCGCCTGGGTGGCTCAGTCCATTAAGCGTCTGACTTCACCTCAGGTCATGATCTTGGGGTTTGTGGGTTTGAACCCCGGGCGAGCTCTGTGGTGACAGCTCAGAGCCTGGAGCCTACTTTGGATTTTGTGTGTGTGTCTCTCTCTCTCTCTCTCTCTGTCTCTCTCCCTCTGGTGCTCTCTCTCTGTCTCTCAAAAATGAATAAGTGTTGAAAAAAAATTTTTTTAATTAAAAAAAATTATTGAAAAGCCAAGAAGAAAAATGAAGTAAAAAAAAAACCTTTCATGAAGTGTTGAATTACTACATCGTACACCTGAAACTAATATAACACTGTATGTTAGCTAACTGGAATTAAAATGAAAGCTTAAAAAGAAACCTTCCATAATCTCCTTTCACTTTGGTGATAACTATTTGTCAGATAAATATTTTGGCTTGAATCCGCTTTATCTTTCCCTCCTGCAAGCATGCACATGCTTTTTCTCCCCAGTGCAATAATTTTTATCATAATGATACTTTCTCTTAACAACATGTCAAGAGCATCTTTCCAAATCAATAAAGAAGTATCAACTAATCTAAAAGAATAGATTTAACAGTCTCTGTCCACAGAGCAATAAAATTAGAAATCAATATAGAAAGATAAGAGAGAATACACTTGGAATTTTAATGATATAATTCTAGTAATATATAAATTCAAGAGGAAATTACAACAAAAATTTCAAAATGTTCAGAACTAAGAGATAACCAAAACTACAAATCAAGAATTGTAAGATGCAATGAATGTTATGTTATGTTATGTTAGTTGTCTTAAATGCATTTATTGGTAAATAAGAAATCTTTGGTAAATAAGTAAGGTTGAAAGTAATCTGTTTTTTAAAATCTGTGTGGTAGTGACATGGGTATTTATTACCAATATATGTTTTTGGTTTTTTTCTCTTCTGGGTGGTTGGGATATCTTATATATTAAAACTTTTTAAGAAAAATAAATGAGTTAACTCAGGAAGCATTTGACTCAAAGCAAACTCAAAGAGAGTAGGAAAAAAGAAATAAGTACAAAACCTGAAATTAATTATGATCAATAATTATGCTTTTGAAAAGACAACAAATAAGCCCCTGGTTATACTGATCAAGCAAAAACAAGAGAAGACACAAATTAGGCACAAATGAGCATTAGAAGTGAAGGGAAGATATAACTATACACGCAGTAGAAAGTTTAAAAGTATAAAAGAAAAACAATATAAACTTGAAAAATATAAATTATAAAAATAAACTCAAAGAGAAATAGAATATTTGAATAAACCAATAACTATTTAAAAACTTGAATAAGTTGCAGGGGGAAGCAGTTTCCCTTTCTTCTCTCACAAATGGTACAGTATGGTTTCACAGGCAGGTTTTAACAAACATTCAACAGATTACAGAACATTTTTTAAATGTTTATTTATTTACTTTTGAGAGAAAGAGAGCACGAGCAGGGTAGGGACAGAGAGAAAGGGAGAGAGAGATCTCAAGCAGGCTTTACAGCATCACTGCAGAGCCCAACGTGGGGCTCGAACTCACAAACCGTGAGATCATGACCTGAGCTGAAATCAAGAGTTGGCTGATTAACTGACTGAGCCACCCAGGAGCCCCCAAAACAGAATATGTTTTAAAGAAAAAAAAGGAAGTTATCAATTTATTTTCTGGAACAAAACTGTCTTAGCTGGGGCTTCCCTGAAAACAAAGCCTGAGACGCAGGCTTCCATAGGGGTAGTTTATTTAGACTGTGATCCTGGGAAGCAGAAGTGAGGGACAGAGCATTGAAACAAGGAAGGAGAAAAGCTCACATAGGAATACATCATTGAGGAGCACCTGGGTGGTTCAGTGGGTTAAGCCATCCCACCCTTGATTTCAGCTTAGGTCATGATCTCTCAAATTGTGGGATTGAGCCCCACGCGTTGAGGCAGAGCTTGTCTCAGCCCAGAGTCTGCTTGGGATTCTCCCTCTCCCTCTCTCTGCCCCTCCCTACTTGCGTGCACATACATGCTCTCTCTCTCTCTCTCTCTCTCAAAATAAATAAACATAAAAAAAAAAAAGAATATATCATTGAGTTGGCTTCCACTAAGGGAGACTGAGACCTTCTAAGAGGCCTCTTAATTTCATCTCAGGACTGTCAGCCTGGGAAAAGAAAAGAAGGTGCAATAAGCTCTCCTGAGTGTTTTGGTCAAGGTCTACCCTTGGTCATGAGTGGACCCACAGGTGTTCACTCCTCACCCACCTGCACTTCCAGCTGCACGTGTGTGAGTGCAGAGCAGGTTTTGTGGGTATCTCATGCTTGTGCCTTGGGAAAGCTCTAGGAAGGATGTTGGAGGAGCAGGGCATGAACCTAGGCCATGTACAGTAGGTTGTACTGGGACAAAGCCAGCATGGAACTGGTCACCCAGGAGTTAGAGGTAAGGCTGGAAAGATGTTTAATACTCAAGTGATGTCTGACACAAAAACCAAAAACAGATCAAAACTACATAAGAGAAGGAATCTATGGGCCAATCTCACACAGATGGATACAGAAGTACCAAATAAAACCTAAGCAAGTCCAGAAAGGGTTTATCTCAGGAATATAAGAATTAGTCATTAGAAAATACCCATCATGGGGTGCCTGAGTGGCTCAGTTGGTTGGATGTCTGACTTCAGCTCAGGTCATGATCTCGCGGTTTGTGAGTTCGAGCCTCGTGTCGGGCTCTATGCTGACAGCTCAAAGCCTGGAACCTGCTTCGGATTCTGTGTCTCCTCCTCTTTCTGCCCCCCCCCCCTGGTCAAGGTCTGGTCTCGGTCTCTCAATAATAAATAAACATTAAAAAAAATTTTTTTAAAGAAAATACCCATCAGTGTGACTTAATATACTAACAGATTAATGAATAAAAACAAAACATGATCATCTTCATGATGTAGAGACAACATTTGAATGTCATTCACAAATTTAAAAACTCTTAAGAAACTAGGAATACAAAGAAACATCCTTTTATTAATATGGCTATCTATTGAAAACTAACAGCAGCACCACAAAAAAAGATGAAGGCCTAAAAGTTTTCCGTTAAAATCAGGATTGTGTCAAAATGCTCACTATCATCTCTGTATTAAATAAAGAAAACTCCAGTTCCCTCCCATTAGTGATCGGTTGATTTTCAAGAGTATCAAGATGTTCCAATGGAGAAAAAAATTGTCTTTTCAATAAATGGTGCCGGAGAGACTGAATAGCCACATGCAAAAGAGTGAAGTTGGGCCCCTACTTTATACAACATGAACTTAAAACAGATCAAAGACATCCATGTAAGAGCGAAACTTATAAAATGGTTAAAAGAAAACAGAGGCATAAATAAGCTCAGATTAGGCAATGCTTTCTGAGACTGAAATCTCAAGCAACAAAGCGAAATTAGTCAGGGAAAGACAAATATCATATGACTTCACTCACATGTGGAATTTAAGACGCAAACCAGGTGAACATAAGGGAAGGGAAACAAAAATTATATAAAAACAAGGAGGGGGTACTAAACATAAGAGACTCTTAAATACAGAGAACTGAGGGTTGCTGGAGGGTTGTGGTGGGAGGATGGGCTGAATGGGCAAGGGGCATTAAGTGAGACACTTGTTGGCACGAGCACTGGGTGTTATACGTAGGGAATGAACCACTGGAATCTACTCCTCAAATCATTGCACTATATGCTAACTAACTTGGATGTAAATTAAAAAATAAATAAGTAAATACATTTTAAAAAAGAAATCTCAAGCAACAAAAAAGAAAAATACATGAAGTGTACATCATCAAAATTTAAAATTTCTCTGCTTCAAAGAACACCATCAAGAAAGTGAAAATACAACTCACAGAATGGGAGATTTCTGCAAATCATATGCCTGATAAGAGACTTGTATCTAAAAAATATAAAGAACTATTACAACTCAATAATAAGAAGACAACCTGGTTTTAAAATGGGCAAAGGATCTGAATAAACATTACTCTAAAGAAGATCTATCTACAAGTGACCAATAACTACTTGAAAAGATACACAACATCATTAGTCATCAAGGAAATGAAAATCAAAACCATGCTAAGGTACTACTTCAAACCCATCAGGATGACTGTAATCCAAAAGTTAGATAACAACAATTGCTGGTGAGAATGTAGAGAAATTGGAACCCTCAGACACGAATGATACAGCCACTTTGGAAAACAGTCTGGCAGTTCTTTAAACAGTTACCATATGACCCAGCAATTCTACTCTAGATTTATACCCAAGAGAAATAGAAACTTATGTCTACACAAGAACATGAATTTGTGAATATTCAAAGTAGCATTATTGATGATAGCCAAAAGGTGGAAACAACCCAAATGTCCATCAACTGATGAATCGATAAATAAAATGGGGCATATCTATACCAGGGAATATTTTTGGAAATAAAAAGAAAGGAAATGATTTGGCAATGACTTCTTGGATATGACAACCAAAGCACAGACAACAAAAGAAAAAATAGATAAATTGGACTTCAACACGATTAAGAACTTTTGTGCATCAAAGGATACTATCAAGAAAGCAAAAAGACAACGCGCTGGATGGGATAAAATATTTGCAAATCGTATATCCAATAAGAATAATATCGAGAATATATAGCGAACTCCTAAAACTCAACAATTTCAGACCTTAAATGCAATATGTTTCAAAAAAAGAAAATTTCTATCCACCCCTCACACACACACACACACACACACACAGAGGAAGAGAGAGAACGAGATGGGGGAGAGAAGGCGATGTAAACACAGAGCAGAGAGGAATCTGAAGGTTGACCTTGAAGATTGGAGGGATGTGGCCACAAACCAAGAAACACCACAGCCACCAGAAGCTATAAGAGGTGAGGAACAAATTCTGCCCCTGGCCTTGAAACTACAAGAGAATAAATTTCTGTTTTAGGCCACCAAGATTTAGAAATGTCAGCCCTAGACTAACATACAGCCCTATAGCACCCTCCAGAAGAAACTAATTAAAAGACATAATGAACAAATGTTCCTACTCATAATAGCGACACTTCAAGATAGAAACAAATCTAATATCATACAGCACTGATCATGGCCTGCTTGGTGAGGTGCCAGGTCTTACTTCCCTATCAGACTAAAAAGCCCTTTGAGATTAGAGAACATGTTGTTATTTTTTTTTAATTTTAATGTTTATTTATTTTTGAGAGAGAGAGAGCAAAGCATGAGTGGGGAAGGGGCAGGGAGAGAGGGAGACACAGAATTAGAAGCAGGCTCCAGGCTCTGAGCTCTCAGCACCAAGCCCGACACGGGGCTCGAACTCACAGACTGCAAGATCATGACCTGAGCCGAAGTCGGACACTTAACCGACTGAGCCACCCAGGTGTCCTGAGAACACATTGTTATTTATGAATGATGTGTCCCATGCCTCCTATGAACTGGTTCATCCACCAGATACTAGAGATTTAAAAATAAATGTACATAGATCCTGGCCTCAAAGTAAACAGACAGGTAATAAGAGTAGAATGCAAAATGTATTTCAATTGTCGAATGAACAGTTCTGTGGGAGTTTGGCAGAAAGAAGAGCCCTATCTTGAAAAATTAAGTTTCACAAGAAGATAGCTCCTGAACTATCTCTTCAAATTTCAGGCCAAGAAGAGGCAAAGCAACAGCAGTGCAGATAGAAGGAATAGTGAGTGTATCAATAATGAAGTACCAGGAAACAATCTGACATGTTTGGGGAATGGTAAAAATTCATTCTGTTTACACTCTGGATACTAGAGTATTTTCCTTTAGAAGTAAGGAAAAAGAAAAAGCTTCTAAAGGAAAAAGCTGGAGAAGTAGTAAGAGAGAAGAAGGAGGAGGAGGAGAGGGTGGAGGAGGAAGAGGAGGAGAGGGAGGGGGAGAGGGAGGAGGAGAGGGAGGAGGAGGGTGAAGGGTGAAGGGGGAGGAGGAATAGGGAGGGAGAGGGAAAAGAAAGACCCCTTAACAGGAATGTAAGCTGGTGCAGCCACTCTGGAAAACAGTATGGAGGTTTCTCAAAAAACTAAAAATAGAAATACCTTATGACCCAGCAATTGCACTACTAGGCGTTTATCCACGGGATACAGGTGTGCTGTTTCGAAGGGACACATGCACCCCCATGTTTAGAGCAGCACTATCAACAATAGCCAAAGTATGGAAAGAGCCCAAATGTCCCTCAATGGATGAATGGATAAAGAAGATATGATATATATATATATATACACACACACACACACACACAATAGAGTATTATATATATGTGTGTATATATATATATATATACACGCACACACACACAATAGAGTATTATATATATATATATATATATACACACATATATACACACACACACAATGGAGTATTACTCGGCAATCAAAAAGAATGAAATCTTGCCATTTGCAACAACGTGGATGGAACTGGAGGGTATTATGCTAAGTGAAATTAGTCAGTCAGAGAAAGACAAAAATCATATGACTTCACTCATATGAGGACTTTAAGAGACAAAACAGATGAACCTAAGAGAAGGGAAACAAAAATAATATAAAAACAGGGAGGGGGACAAAACAGAAGAGACTCATAAATCTGGAGAACAAACTGAGGGTTGCTGGAGGGTTGTGGGAAGGGGGATGGGCTAAATGGGTAAGGGGCACTAAGGAATCTACTCCTGAAATCATTGTTGCACTATATGTCAACTAATTTGGATGTAAATTTTAAAAACTAAAAAATGAGTTTAAAAAAAAGAAAGAAAGACCCCTTAAGTTAAACAAAAGAGCTCCTTGAAGAAAAAGAAGCTAGAAAAAGTCTTTAGCTATGGAATAGATTTGATTTTTTTCTAGTTAACTCTGGTAGAGATTAAGAGCAGACTGGTATCGGGGAAGCCAGTTAGGAAGAAATGAAGCAGTCCAGGTAAGAGGTGGTAGGAGCTCCAGAGAAGCAGTGAAGGTATAGGGAAGGGGATAGCTTGGAGAGGTTTTAAGCATCAAGGATATGGAGACCAACTGGACATGGAAGTGAAGGGGCAGGTAAAGAATGGCAACTCTGTAAGAACAGGGAAAACATTTTTTCTGTGCACTGCTGTGTCCCTGGAATTTATGCCAATTCCTGGCACACAGAAAATACTCAGAAACCAACTGTCTAATGAATAAATGTAGTATGACTCCCAGTTTGTAGAGCGGAAGATAGATTCAATGGCGACTTAATAGGCAAAAACATGGAAGGAGGAATCAATGTATGGGCAGAATGCAGTGGTTTATCTGAGTCCTATTGGTTTATGTACCTGTAAGTGGAGATTCTGTCTGGAGCTCAGGAGTTTGAGACTGCTGGAATAACATGAAATTCCCAGGAAAAAGCATCAGAGCAAGAAAGGATAAGATCCAGACTGCACCCTTTCCCTTCCTTCCACCCTCATCCCCTCACACACACTGGGTTTTCATCAACTCTCAAAGACGTAGATACTCTCAAGAGGTAGTCAGCAAAGGAAACTCAGAAGCGTCTCCAAATGTAGGAGGAACATGGTCCCCTGATGCCAAAGGATAAGAGTTAAGCCAGAGAGAGTGTTTACCCTCTCATAGGCTGCAGGGAATCCAAATACGACAAGAACCACACGACTGACAATTAGGAGATTAAATTAGTCTGCTCGGGCCACCATAACAAAATACCATAGACAGGGTGACTTAAACAACAGGCATTTATTTTCCCACAGTTCTGGAAGCTAGAAGTCTGAGACCAGGGTACCATCATGGTTTTCTTGCTGGGCTTTCTTGCTGACTTGCAGAGGGTTGTCTTGTCTCTATGTGCTCACATGGAGGGGAGAGACTGAAAAAGGGAGAAGGAGAGAGAGAGAAGCTCCATTCTCACCACCGCATCTAAACCTAATTAACCCCCAAAAGCTTCATCTCCAAATACCATCACATTGGGGGTTACGCCTTCAAAATATGAATTTTTGCGGGGACACAATTTGGCCATAGTGGAGACTGTTAATGAACTTTGAGAGAGCCACTTGAGAAGAGTGGGGAGAGCAGAAGTAGATAGTAATGGTAGAAAGTGAAGGGGAGTAACCTTCCATATTTTTAGCTCTTTGTGCCTGGTTTACTGTAGGACCTTAATGGATAAGGTTCCGGAATGTTTGTGGAAGATTCTCAGAACTTTTACCTACCCCTTTCCTAACTTAAAATAGTTACTTACACCTTATCTTGAGTTTCTCCTGCAGCCTTCCTTCAAATCCTTCTGGACTAACTTCACTTTAGACGTCACAATTGTTTGCTGAAAGCACCTGATGACCACGTGCCAGTGCAGAGCAACAAGCCAGCTGCATGGAAGGGAAGAGTGATGACATCTGCATCAAGCTGGGGAGTGTTCCCAGGTCTAAATGGGGTCACCTCTACTGAGTTCCAACCAACTGTTGCCACAAAGAATTGTAAGCCTAGGGGTGCCTGGGTGGCTCAGTTGGTTGAGCGTCCGACTTCAGCTCAGGTCATGACCAATCTTGTAGTTTGTGAGTTTGAGCCTGCACTGGGCTATCAGCACAGTGCCCACTTTGGATCTGCTGTCCCTCTCTCTCTTTGGCCCTCCCCTCTTGCGCTCTCTCTCTCAAAAAAAAAAAAAAAAAGGAAATTTTAAGCCCACAATTGCCGAACATTGGTTATTTTCCCAGAGAAGCCATAATCTCAGATTCTTATGTAAAACCATCCAATTTTTCCATTAGCAACTAATTCACATTAGTTTTGGGGGTTCAATAAAGCACACCTGCAGGGCTATGAGACACTCAAGCCACACACAATCCTCAAGTTGCCTGTGCTGATTCCTGCCTTAGATCTTACAGGAGGCAAGCTAAGCATAAATGAAGAAAAGTTCTGCTACACAATAAGCGGTAACGCTAAGAACTTCATTAACTCCTAGGGCATGATTTGGGTTGAGAAGTTGAGGGCATGATTTGGGTTGGTTAGAGCTGCAGAGGGCACTCAGAGATGTCAAGTACATTCTTAACTGATCCAGAAGGACAAGCAGGCTGTTGACAACACAGGCTTTCATGTCCCCTTGGTGAGGAGAGGCCACAGGGCAATGATGTCACTGAGATCCAGGCTCTCACTAGGACTGGGGGGTGGCAGGGGGGGAGTCAGAAGAAACAGGACCAGATTCTGTTCCCTTGACCTCTCAGAGACCTGTTTCGTCCTTTGTGCAACCAAGGGGCTGAGCCCAGCATGCTCCCCCCCCCCCCAGTCCCTTCCACTCTGCCCATTTGCACTGAGTGATGCACTGAATGCATTTCTGTTCCCCTGCCATGGCACAGTGTTGTTTTCTGACGGGCAGGAGCAAGCAGCATCTCTTCCACTGGATGAAGAGCTGTTGCCAGAGGCCTCAGCCACTCAGCACGCTGAACCAGCATCTCGGGGGAATAAACAATGTCAGAAATTCATCTTCATAACTAGTAAGTGAAATCTGGCAAAGAAGAAAAAGACAAGACTAAAGGGAGTAATCTCCTTTTGTTTTGTTCTTCCACTCAGTATCCCTTCCCTTATTAAAATGAGAGAAGCAAGAAAAAGTCTGGCTCTTAGAGGAGTAAATTGCACTCAATTTGTTCATTCAATCACTCACTCAACAAATATTTATTGAGTGCCTCCAGGCTCCAGCCCCTGTGCTAGGCTATATATATATATATATATATATATATGGGCTATATGTGTGTGTGTGTGTGTGTGTGTGTGTGTGCCACTATATGTATGCATGCTATGAAAGAAATGCACTGTGTGCCATGATGAAGAATAACATGAGGTGTACAGACGGCCTCCCAAAAAATGATATTTAAGCTGGAAGGTGGAGGAGAAGGTGGCAGGAACTGTTCAGGGAAGGGTGTTCGAAGAATAGGAAACAGAAAGTCCAAAGAACTAAGTCATAAGGAGCTTGGCAAGTCCTAGAAACTGTCAAAGGGCCAGGTGGCCAGAGTCTGCTAACAAGAGGGCAAGTAAGTGGATTCCAAGATTACTGGAGAGGTGGCTGCCGTTCCGACAGCCATCATGAGGCTGGATTTTACTCCAAAGGCAACGGAGAACTGTTTGTAAAGGGATATAAATAGGGGGTTGAGATTATCTGATTTTTGCAAAGATCCCTTTGGCTGCTCCATGGAGATTCAATTTCCGGAAAGCAGGAGAAACCTGATCATGAGACGGATACAATCATTCAGGCCAGAGACTGGCTATGGAGAGCAGTGAATGGACTCAGGATACTTTGTAGAGACAGAACAGAGAGAACATACTGATGGTTTGGATGTAGGCGGTGTGGGAATGGGAAGAATCAAGGATGACCCCTAGATATTTGCCCTGAAACACAGACATTTGTGGATACTGTTTACTGTGGTGAGAAGGCTGCGGCAGGTGGATTCAAAGAAGAAGAAAATGGTTATTTTAGTAGGTAAATGATTAGGCTTGCAAACACTGCTTTAGAAGAACCCCTTAAACATAATATCCCATATCACAGTGCTGATCATGTCAATGGCCCTGCCTCAAACATGTCAATCACTTCTCCAGGCACTGAGATGAAACACAAAATAGCATGGAATTTAAAGGGCTTTATGGTTGGGGGCGTCTGGGTGGCTCAGCTGGTTAAGCACTCAACTTCTGCTCAGGTCATGATCTCACAGCCCAGGGGTTCAGGCCCCATGTCAGGCTCTGGGCTGACAGCCCAGAGCCTAGAGCCTGCTCTGGATTCTATTTCCCTCTCTCTCTGCCCCTCCCCACTTGCTCTGTCTCTCTCTCTCTCTCTCTCAAAAATAAATAAACATTTAAAGTATATATTAAAAAAATAAAGTGCTTTACAGGCCCAGCTTTATCTCTCCAGTCTCATCTACTTCCACTTCCTACACACATTCTTTCATTATTATTATTGTTATTTTTGTCATTACATGTAATTTGCAGTTCCTTAAATACGCCTTTCTCTCCTCATGCCTTTTAGCCTTTGAACGTATTGTTTTGTTTCCCTAGAAACATCCTTCTCTCTTCTTACACCTCCTGAACTCAACTCAACACAAAAGTGACACCTCTTCATAGAAGCTTCCCTTGATTGCTCCGGGCTGAGTTATGTGTGTTTTCTAACAAGGCAACATAGTATTAATTTAGAGCACAGAACATGGAGTCAGATTGCTTGTGTTCAGATCCTGACTATATCACTCAGCAGCTGGGAGTCCCTCAAGGTCAGGGACTACACCTGGGATGAATCTATACCCCCCTAAAGCGCCCAGGACAGTGCTCGGCACATCATAGGGACCCAGGAAATCTGAAATGAATGAATGCGTGTGTAAATGTTGCCTGATGAAGATCTTGTGACGAAGCATAAATGACTTTCTTTACTGCTCTTGTTAGGCTTCGAATGCCCAAACCAAGTTTTTCAATCTCCCTTCTAAACTGAGAGGATATTCTCCAGAGATACATATCAGAAATTGCTGAATGCCCCAAATGAGAAGCAATTGCACTTACTTTCCTCCAGTGCTTTCCCTTCTTAAAAATTTCACTACAGTGAGCCCGCCATGTACCCTCTCAGTAAGCAGGTAAACCATGCGCCTTCCTGGACGCCTCCCCCATGCACAAGCTGAATGCCCTCCGTTGCTGACAACTGGGCCAGCCAGCTCATGGGTCCTCTCCCTCTCCTCTCCAGTTCCTAGCAATGGCAGCCCCAGCCTGAGAGTCTGAGCCATAATCGCACACACCCCACATATATGTTCTCCAGATTTCTTCTCGATTCAACCACCCAGCAGATCTCACGGTAGTCTGGAGATTTGTGCAGTGTGCTGGGAGGCAGAGGGGAAAGAAAGATGGCAAGATTCAAAGACTGCAAATCTGGGCCCAACTAGTTAGGCCATCTTAGCAACCACTCTGAATCAAGTCTCCTAAATGAGCACAAGGAAGGTTCCTGCCCTGCAGGAGTGTTCTGTGTGTGGGAAGGTATTGTTAAAAGCACTTTGAAAACTAAAAACGTCTATGGAAAACATCACATAATTGAGCGACCCAAGAAAGAAAGAGAGAATATTGCTGCTAGTTGTCCGTTCTCTCAATATTGTGAAAGTACTTTAAAATTCATTGCTTACTTTATAATAATTGACTGTCTGACATGGTATGTGCTCTGCTCCAAGGAACACAACAGAGCAAAGCAGGGCTGGATCCATACTCTGGTCTCTGGGTTCTGAATCCACTTGTTTTTCCATTCTGCTGGACAGCTGGGGTCCAGGTCAGCTGGGGGCCTGTATCTCTCTCAGGGGAGCAGGCCATAGCCTATGGTGGGTTCCCCCATGTATTCCTCTACACTGATTCACCCAAATTCCTGTTACTCCCTCTTCTTCTTGGTTTCAGTGCTCCTCAAGACTACAAACCCATCTGTTAAGACAGAGGAGGTTTCTCCTTCTTCCCGAAGGCCTCAGCCCCTGACCGAGTCTAACTCTTAGCAGCAGAGGGAAACTAGCACCCATTGTTTCATAACAAGCCTTTCCACCTTCTCACAGGAGCCTCATCAAGCAACTCATGCACACATTCAGTTTCCCAAGTACCTACAGCATGTTGGGTGCTATCCCAGGTCCCTTGCAGGTACAGAGTTGAACAGGTACAGCCAGTCCCTGACCTTGAGAATTCCCAGGTGGTCAGTGATGGAGTCAGGATTTTAGGCCAGGCAGGTCATGAATTTTATACTGAAAGGGGTCTCAGAGTTCACAAGGTCCAATATTCCCATTTTACAAATGACAGTGCTGTTTCAGTATTTACTAGGTGCCAGGCAATGTTCTAGGGATTTTTAAAATGTGAGATAGATACAAAGGAAAAAATGGAGCTGAAGAACTTCTAAGAAACTTACCTAAGATCGGACAGCCAGGAATAAATGGCAGAGCTAGGATTCAAAGCCAGACGATGGGGCTTCCTCATTCACACCCTCAACCTGTCTTATTGAGTGAAGAGTAGCCTCAGACCCCTCTGGCAGGTTGCCAGCCCTTCCCCGAACACCCGTCAGGATGCCCTGTCTCTACCTTCCGGCAGGCCAGACAAGGCCCAGTCTTGAGCCAGAGAGCAGAGATGCTAACAAGCCCGTGGAATCTGGACAGAGGCCTCAAGCCTGCCAGCCCTGAGTCTGCTGCCCAGACGCTCTTGTCTCCCCATCAGTACATTTTTTGCAGCTACTTCCTACTTCAGGAGAACAGATTCTGGTCTTTTTTGTGCTGGGGTTGTCAGAGCCCATCTGTGTCAGCTAGATTCCATGGGCCTGCCTTACCCAGGGCCAGCTGGGGTGCTTCACCTGGTAGCCGCACCCGCTCCCCCCCAGGGGCTTTGACACCACATTTCATGAGCTGCCCCCAGATCCAATCAGCAGATCTGTCTCGACCCATCTGTTGACATTTCTCCACTCAAATGTCAGGGTTTTTTTTTTTAAGTTTATTTATTTATTTTGAGAGAGAGAGAACACAAGCTCTCTTTCATACCTTTGAAATATGAGAGATCTGGTCCGAAAAAACCTTGACTCTGCTGCTGGTTTCAGGGCCTCACAGTTGCTTTCAGGCCATCATCTGCTCCATGTTTATTAAGTATCTACTATGTGTCAGCCATTATGTTCAGTGCCAGAGATCAAGTGATGAGTAAAACAGCTCTGGTCCCTGCTCTTGAGGAACTTAAGGTCCAGTGGAGATACAGGCAATCATGACCAGGACTAAGAAATACAGAGCTAAGGAACCTAGCCTAGTCTGGCTGGTCAGGGAAGGCTTTCTAGAGGAAGAGATATCTAATCTGAGGTCTGATGAATTAGTGGGGTTTAACCAAGCAGAAGTCAAAGGAAGGAGAACTGGGTGGGAAAGTCTTCTAGGTAGCAAAGAGCATGTGCAGAAGCCTTGGTGAGAAGAAACCCTTGGCTTTCAAGGAATGAATGTTGTGGAAAACTTGATGGGTGGATTCGCAATAGAGAAAGCCTGGAGAGATGACAAAGACAGAAACGGGACTTATGAAGAAAATAGAGGCCATTACTGGGTTTTATGGAAGCGACAGTTTGTCTGACTGACCCCTCACCTTACCACAGGCCATATTCAAGTCCATAAGTGACCTGGCCCTCAGCTCACATGTTACCTTCTCAGAAAGGCTTCCCCGAGTGCCTAAGCGTGCACAGGGAGGAGACACAGAGCTTAATTTGAATGAAAGCTGGAAACTTTGATTGACCTAGGCCGTGACTGATAAGTTATAGGATCTGGCTGGGCTGAATCCTAAGGCGGGGATTCAACAGGTCTCTGTCACAGCTCTTGGAAAAACTAAAGCCTTCCAGCTTATAATCAACAGGTTGGTGCTTTTCACTCAAAACTGTCCCACAAGGTCAGGGACTGTCTGGTCACTTGCAGTAGCAAACACCAGAGGGAACCAAAGCCAGGCCTTTGAGGAAGAAGTGTGAGGAGACCGTGGGCGTTTCACATAAAAGGGTAAACAAGAACTTTCATTTTCTCTTGACCCCAGAGCAGGTATGAACAGCAACGCCAAAACACTGAGGCATTTCACCAGAAACGGCATTACTATCACAAATAAACCACCCAGATAGAGTCTCATTACTCAAGCTAATGGCTTAAAAACCCCACAAGGCTTAGCAGTAACCACGAGGGAAGTGAGAGAAGGGGAGACCTGTGAGCTCACCCCAGGTGGGGGTGGAGCTGCAGGAAATCCAGCAGTGCCCTCCGTCAGAGCAGGTCTGGGCACTCATTTTGGAAACCAAAATAAAGAAGCACCAACATGGAGTGAGCTAGAAAAAGAAGAGGGAAACAAAAAATCCCACAACTGTGAATTGTGGCTCTGTGAGCAGAGCCGGGCAAATGGAATTTCCTCTTGCTGTTCAGGAACGAGGGTTTCATCAGGCAGGTCTCCAGACAAGACAGAAAGCAGTGATTCATTACATCAGAGCTCTGTTTCTGCCAGGGCTCGGCTCAGGAAGAAATGAGGCCCTGGTGCTCAAAAGTTCCCATTCGTCTTTACCCTTGAAAGGCCCCTTTGAAAAGACTGATGAAAACTTGACGAATGTAAATATTAACCGTGTCTTGACTGATGAGCATTTCTCAAGCAAGAAACTGGCAGTTATTTTACAGATGTATATACAATAAAAATCACCCCATGGAAGCATGTCTTGCCATCTCTAACACCACAGCTCAAATGCCCATGTTTGCAGTTCCCCAGGTTCTGGGATCTGAGAGAGGAGAGTATTTCTGGATGCAGGTGAAACCCACACGGACAGGCACGGACCAGCTTTGACTAATTCTGGCTTTTCAAATTAAGTTTGCAAACCAAGGGACTCTTCTGGTGATCAGTGAAAATGATAAATGGGATGGGAAATTGATCATCAGTGCGGGAAGGCTACAGAAATGGTCTGAAGAAATAAGTTGAAGAAGAAAACTGTGGGGAAGCTGAAGGAGCCTTGGGGACAAGAGTACTTGGTAACAGTCATCAGATTAAAAAAAAAAAAAAAACTACGTGAAAGATGGTGAGCAAGATCTTTTCAAATCCGCAGAGGGGGAATGAGAAAATTCACGTAACCAGCCACCCAGTCCTCTAACCCATTTTGAACACTCCCTTCCTCCAATTACTGAGCTCTGATCCAAAAGCCACTTACAGAACCTGGAAGCTTGTCTTTCAAGACCACCTACGCTCTTAACTCATTCTATGGCTTTATCTATGTAGCTATCATTCTTTAGAATGACTGCCAAACAGTGATCAACCACTAACAGAATATGAGATCATTAGTAAAATATAAGATTTCAAGTGAGTAGACAGATGGTCTTAGTTATCACTCTGTCCTTCAAAATCCCCTTACTCTTTACATCCAAGGTCACTGGCGCCTTACAAGAGTAATGATAAACTGGACTTAAAGATTTCAAGAACTCTCTGGGCTTCTGTCACACCACGTTTGGGTTCAAGCCTTCTCCCTCTAGTCTGGTTCCCTAAGATGCCATTCTTTTGCCCCAAACCTGGACTCTCCACAGAGCCTCTGGATGGATGACTCAGCTGTCCTGAAACCTTGGGTTTGTTTCTCTTTTTTCAGCCCCAGTTCATTTGCTGTCTCATCCTCGGTTTCACATCTTGCAGCCTATTGGCAAATCCCATCCAACATTACCAATCAGCTCCAATACCAATATTCAGCTCCCTGAAGAAGGCTTCTATTCTCTGGGAGAAGAAGCCTACAAGTACAGCTGGCAGGAATGCTAACATAAGCTCAGGAAAACCTAGCCAACACTGGACAAATGGTGCTCTTTGGAACAAGTCATGGTAGTAGATTACACTAACACCAGGATTCCATGATCAGATAAGAGGAGGACATGTTGGGTTTCTGACTCTACCCAGTGACACACAACAACAATACAGTAAGTACTGTTAATGGAATACATGAATTAAATATATATCTGCAGGACTTCTCAAAAACTTTACAGTTCTGGTGTGCATTATAAACCTCCAAGGGGATGACAATTTTGCTCAAAACTTGCTCAAGGGATCCCTCTCTTATTTTTTGCTGAACACCAATTAACATTTCATGGAGCACTATTATACCGAGTTTGGGAAATATTGACCTAATTCTTTTTTTTTCCTCCAATGTGATTTATCTACTATGTTTGGGCCAGTCATATCTTTGAATTGAAACTATCTGAAAATAAATAACTCTTTATAACACATATGTTTCTTCAAACCATAAGAGTTTCCTACCTGTGCCATCAGTTTTTCATGTAATCCCCCCAAAAGCACCACAGGAGAGAATTATTGGCCTTTTAGAGGTTCTATATGCATTAAAGAACTTGACTGATTAGCTGGGTCCCAAATAGTAGAGGCTATTTGCTAATTTATTTTCTAGCTAAAAATACCTGATTCAAATAAAATTAGGCACCCACAGCTTTTAAAAAAATGTTTACTTATTTTTTGAGAGAGAGAGAAAGTGTAAGTGGGGGAAGGCAGTGGGGGGTGGGTAGGACAGAGGATCTGAAGCAGGCTTTTTTGCTGATAGCAGAGAGCCTGATATGGGGCTCAAACCCATGAACTATGAGATCATGACCTGAGCCCAAGTCGGATTCTTAACCAACTGAGCCACCCAGGTGCCCTGAAGCCACAGTTTTGTGTGTGTGTGTGTGTGTGTGTTTATTAATTTCTTTTTTTTTAACATTTATTTATTTTTGAGACAGAGAGAGACGGAGCATGAACGGGGGAGGGGCAGAGAGAGAGGGAGACACAGAATCGGAAGCAGGCTCCAGGCTCCGAGCCATCAGCCCAGAGCCCGACATGGGGCTCGAACCCATGAACTGTGAGATCGTGACCTGAGCTGAAGTCGGACGCTTAACCGACTGAGCTACCCAGGCGCCCCAGGCCACAGTTTTTAATATCAGTATCGTTTTTATGCCATAGCTTTACTTTGAGGGGTGTGTATCCTAGAAGCTTGAGTACCAATTAGCATTTAACAGAGCTGTGTCTCAGTTTCCCGTGTTTCACTAGAGACATCTGCCTTCTCTTGCCTTCTGTGGATGCCAAGAAAAGTCCTGAGCCAAAAGATGTAAAAGAATCTACAACTTTTCATGCATCTATGCCTTATATGAATTCACAATTCAATACAATAGTATTATATCTGTCCAGAAATCACTATCAGAAGCAGATAAGAAATGTAACGTTAAAATGGTCTCAGAGTAGCCAAAAGAGACAGTTATTTCATGGCTTATGCCCTGAAGTGCACACACCTTCCTCATTGCAGTGACCCTCACACTTTCACTCAGAGCCAAATTATCGCATACATAATTCTAACAAGTGTAAGGACTTGTTTAACAGTGTAAGAACAAGTTTAAAATTCTAAGAATTTTTTTTTAAACAGCAGCCTGCTGGGCATGACGGGGAAAGGGCCATACTGCAATGATCTGATCCTGTCTGGGATCCACCCCGTTTGCTTTAATAGCTGTGGGCTCTTTGTCTTTACACCTGTAAGGCTGGCTGGTCTCTCAGCTGCAGAAACAATCCCCCTTGGGAAGGACAAGGCCAGTTCCTCGGTGGCTCAGCATCACGCTGGTTTTACAGTTCTGTTCTGACAGTTGTACCTCAGTTGTCCATCACTGAGTTCTGCTGTCTTCTAAAGACCATAACGTGGTCCCCTGTGAAGTCTACTTTAGGCCAGTCTACCCAGAGGACACTCTCATTTGAAAGCTGATATTCTTGGGGCACCTGGGTGGCTCAGTCGTTTAAGCATCCGACTTCAGCTCAGGTCACGATCTCGCGGTCCGTGAGTTCGAGCCCCGCGTCAGGCTCTGGGCTGATGGCTCAGAGCCTGGAGCCTGCTTCTGATTCTGTGTCTTCCTCTCTCTGCCCCTCCCCCGTTCATGCTCTGTCTCTCTGTCTCAAAAATAAATAAACGTTAAAAAAAAAAGAAAGCTGATATTCTTTCCTTTAAGTATAATAATCCCACTTTGCAACATCAAAAATTAGGACCTAAAGTCTGAGGACAAATAATTTTCTGACTTGTGTATCACATTTAGATGGGCACATTTAACAAATTATCATTATTGAAGCCAAATCCATATAAAGCCATAAATTTTGCCATAAATATTTAAATACAGTATATACTATTATCTATACAATTTTTAAACATTAGAAGTTTGAACTTGCCCTTTAAAATCAGGGTTATGTGGCCACCTTTGTTTCATATACCTATAGAGGACATATTTGCTTCTTTCTTGAATTAACTTTCTTTCTTTCTGCTGTGGGGGTATTTTTGCATATAAAAACATGCCCAAGCATTTTAGTTTCTATGGCACTAGGAAAAAATGAAGCCCATTTTCTTTATAAAAAAAAAAGTAGTCAATTTCTATGCACATAGGCATATGCATCTCCCTCTGGGGAGAGGAACACTGGCTTCCTGGCCAAGTCAAACAGGCTGGTTCAGCGCAGAGGCCTTTTATAGTCTGGAGATCTGGGCTGCATTTCACTCATCTATAAAAATAAGGCACAAAACAAGGGCTACTGTCAGTTTCAAATGAGATAATATGCATGCTAGTGCTTTGAGAAGAGCTATAAAAATACAAGCCATATTATTACCAGTGGAGTAGGGATTCCAGCTAGGCACCGTGGTAAATGTGGTCATGAGATCAGGGGTAAAGACTCCTAGGAAGCCCTACAAGGCCCGGCCCCTCAAGTTCTTAAAGCTGCAGGGAGGGATAGACTATATGTCTGCCCACCCCCCAAGTGTGTATACTCTATGCCTGGGAACACGTTCTTTAATCACTTCTTTGTTCATTCAACAAATATATATCAATCTCCTTCTGTTTTAGCCAGATTTGCCTAAAACACCATTTTTTTTTAAACACATAAATCCTTTGTCTCCTCCTCTCCTACAGACCCAGCCCACATATCACCTCTTTGGGGCTACTGTATTTATGAATAATTGCTCATTGACTTTATCATACTATAGCTTACCTACTCACCTACCTGCCTCCTTTACCAGGTTTTGAGTACCCTCAAGGCAGTCCATGAGTCCTCTTGGGTTATTTTTATTATTTTATTTTATTTTATTTTATTTTAATTTTTTAAATTCATTTTTTGAGAGAGAGAGAGAGAGAGAGAGAGACAGAATGTGAGCGGGGGAGGGACAGAGAGAGGAGACACAGAATCTGAAGCAGGCTCCAGGCTCTGAGCTGTCAGCACAGAGCCCAATGTGGGATTTGTACTCACGAACCGTGAAATCATAACCTGAGCCAAAGTCAGGTGCTTAACCGACTGAGCCACCCAGGCGCCCCATCTTGGGTTATTTTTGGATGTGAACATATACCATATATTTTAACCCTCAATTAGATGGCAAGTTTCTGGAAGACGAAATCTGTGTGTTTTGGTATAGGGTAATGTGAGCAGTAGGTGCACAATAAATGGTTTGTACTAAACACTCTCCAGATTTCAGTTATTCATGGGACCCCATCTTTCCCCATTCTCCTCCCCAAATCACAGATCAGTATTGTCACTCTTTAATCCAAATTCAGGCAGATTTACGAGTCTTCTCTCACTCTCACTTAGGGGCGAGTTTCCTGCATGGAGGACATCCCCATGAAAATTCAAATAAAGATATCACGGGAAGTTTGAGCCTGGCAACCTCGCTTATGTATCCTCGTGAAGAGCAGGAAAGTTCCACTTCCTTGTTATTATAAAAGTTCTCTTCTGTCTTTCAACAAGTGAAGGAGGTCACCTAGGGAGGAAACAAGTAGGATCTAAACAAGGAAGTTTCGATATGTCAAGTATCTAGAGTCAGCAAAACTGTGTCCAGGAGCCATGGGCAGGGACTGCCGACCTGAGAAGGTGGGTTACAGCACCAAGTTTGGACTGGTGCAGGATGGTAACACCAATGAGCCTCAGCTGCCAGCGCACATCTGCCCTAAGCCAGGCACTCTGCAAAGTAAGTTTCGGTCACCCTATCATTCAATCCTCACCACACTCCCGTGAAAGCAAGACTAATATTACCCCCATTAAAAAAAAAAAATGTTGGCTTATTTTTTAGAGAGAGAGCAGGGGAAGAGCAGAGAGAGAGGGGGACAGAAGATCCGAAGCGGGCTCCATGCTGACAGCAAAGAGCCCAATGCGGGGCTCAAACTCATGAGCCGTGAGATCATGACTTGAGCCAAAGTCAGACGTTTAACGGACTGAACCACCTAAGTGCCCTTGCCCCACTAGTTAACAGATGAGCAAACTGAGGCTCAGACTGTTTAATAGCATGCCTGACTTCCAAGAATAAACACAACTACTACACCACAGTGAGTGGGTTTTTCTAACAACTACTGAGGCTCAAGCCCAAGAAATGAAATTGTGTTAAACATGGGCCCAGTATTCTTTATGAGCATGAACTGATTCTGAAGTTGATTTTTCTAAAATAGCTCCAAACGCAATTTGAAGTAATCCAAGTGTTTAGGCTTATTGTGTCAAGAGAGCTCTGAGGATCACAGAAGAAAGTTGTTACATGATGCAGCGAGACCAACTGCCTGCTCTGGTTAACCTTGCAAGCTTCAACAACCACAGGAAGAAAAATAAATTCACCCAACTGTGCAGAGCAGAACAGTGCTCCAGATGAGCCATCTTGACCTAGCCAGTAATCCCACCATGACCTCTGGGCTCTAATTGCCTTTATTGTGGACATGATGGGCAAGGCTGAAGATACAAAGATAACATTTAATTATGAGTCGCTCCCTGGCTCTGAGGGGATGGCTGGCAATTCAAAGCTTTTGGTCCGGTGTTCTAGAGCTGTGCTTTAAAAACACATTAGTTACAATGTTAAATCAATTTAGTGGGTAGTAACAAGCACAAAAGAAAGGAAATGAGAGAGGGAGAAGCAAAAGAGAAAATAAAGTGTGTCCCCCACAGTATGAGCAATATTGTTTTGTGAAACAGTTTTCAGTTGGAAGTCATTTTTTAAATATATATGTTTACTGGAACATGATGAAAAAATCATAGCCTAAAAACACTTGAAAAGCATTGGCCTTGATTTTTTTTTTTTTTTTTTTTTTTTTTAGTGTTTATTTATTTTTGAGAGAGAGAGACAGAGACACAGACACAGAATCTGAAGCAGGCTCCAGGCTCCCAGCTGTTAGCACAGAGCCCAAGGCCAGCCCAAACTTAGGAACCATGAGATCATGACCTGAGCTGAAGTCGGAGGCTCAACCAAGTGAGCCACACAGGCACCTCGGCCTTGATTCTTGAAGTAAAGTTTCTTCAAAATACATGGGGCGCCTGGGTGGCGCAGTCAGTTAAGCGTCCGACTTCAACCAGGTCACGATCTCGCGGTCCGTGAGTTCGAGCCCCGTGTCGGGCTCTGGGCTGATGGCTCAGAGCCTGGAGCCTCTTTCCGATTCTGTGTCTCCCTCTCTCTCTGCCCCTCGCCCGTTCATGCTCTGTCTCTCTCTGTCCCAAAAATAAATAAACGTTGAAAAAAAAAATTAAAAAAAAAAAACAAAAAAAAAAAACCAAAATACAGACTGTTGAGTCTCCACAATTATTGAGGTAAATGGAAACATTTCCAAAGTTGTCCTTACCAACCTCACTGAGCCCACGGGAGAAGTTCAAGAACCTTTGTTTTGCTTACTCCATTGGCAAGATTCCCTCCCTATCCTAGATCCTGGGAGGCACAGAAAACAAACGAGTGACAATTTCCCTTACCCTTGTCCCTAACCACCCTTATCAGAAGGCTTACACTGTCTTAAACATCTGATCCTTTCTTGGGTTGGACCCTGAGTTTTGGCCCCACCCTGCTCCCATCTCGGCCTGACCACACAAAGGTGATGCCATCTCACTCATTTCTCACCAGATTATGAGCCCCTGTGCTTGGAACTATTTACTATCACTGTGCCCTCACAGCGCCATGTCTTCTTTTCAGTAAGCACTTTGTATAAATATTTGGTGAATCAAAAAAACAGAGTGACTCTGCTATCACTTAAGATCAGCTAGGTGAAGGACCACATTTAACTTTGATAGGGCCTTTCATTAACCAAGGGCTAATGAGCTTTGCTAGTGTAATAAATGTCTGGCTTTGAACCCAATTAAAATTCATCTTCCTCTGATTACCAGGGCTAAATGAAGGTCTCCAAATTGCAGAAAAGATCTAGGAGACATGTGTTCCCATCTCGTAAGTGGTGGGCCCAGTGAGAGTTGCCAGGAGGCCAGTTATCTGTCTGAGCAGGTGAAGAATGCCTGACAGAGGACAAAGGATTCTATGTTTTGGGTGGAGACTGCTGGACAAGGAGGGAGGGGTGAGGGCAGGTTTGGCCCCTCAGAGAGAACCCTGGGTCCATCAGGAGCTCACGCAGAAGCTGGAGGAGACGCTGGGGTCCCACAGTGGCAAACAAGTGAAGACAGGAGGAGAGACATTTCTGGGTGCCACCCACACGACATCTCCCAGCTGTCCCCCAACTTTACCCTAGGGAATTTAGTGCCAGTCCTGGAGAGAGAGGGCTATCAGAAATCAGGCCACAAGGCACCTTTCTGTGCTAATTCGGGAGGTGTAGCTGAGAAACAGGGTGACTGTGGCTCAGCTCAGTCCACAAGGGTGAAACTCCCAACAGTACCGGCATCGCATAGATGGCCTTGGGTTGATCCCTGAAGTGGAGGAAACCCAGCTGCAACAGCTCCTGTTCAGAGAGCCTATACCTGCTGCAGAAATGCTCTAAAAGGGACCACGGAGAATAAGAGAGTTCCTCAAAGACCGAGGGGAGAACCCTGAGGGTGTTCTGGTCCAGATGGTTGGGTAGCTGCTCCACACTAAAGTTAGCTTTCATTCCTGTCACCATTATTAGCCAACCCTTCGTTCGACCTTTCTCACTGATGTGGCTTGGCAGAAAATAGGGCTACACAGCATTGTGGAAAATCCTTCAGCATCAATCACATTTTTCCAGAGAATTCACATATCCGCCGGCCCAACCCCGAGGGGCTCATTCATATTCAGGAAATGTGCTAGTGACTCAGGCCCTGTGAGCATAATTTCATTATTAAAGAAGATCTTATCCTATGAGGAACTGTAGATCTGGACTCTGTCTCTCTCGGCCTATTCTAATTTTAGGATGTGGGGTTCCATGGTGCAAAGCACACTTCTCTATAAAGCCACAGAAATCCCTTCTGAAATTACAGCTGGGTAATACTTTTTTGTTTCTATTCCGTTATCACATCAATTCACTGACAACATGTACCAAAACATCTAGGAAACTTTCAAGCTCTGTACAACTGTTGAATCGACTTATACAGAGCAATACTCTCACTGACTCATGGTTTCCAATAAGAGGGAAAAAACAGACTCCTTGTTTCTTAGGAATAATCTATCCATTGAAAGGTCATCCACTTGTTTTGCAAAGACCCCCCAATGGTCACATGGTTCATAAGCTGTTGGGAAAGTAATGTGTGTCCTCATGTGAAAAGAAAGAGAAAGTATTAGGGGGTCTGATGCTTTTAAGATGTGAATTTCTATGCTGCATGCTAGAATGGAAAAGTAGCAAAAGAGCCATAACAACAATAATAGTTGCCGTTTATTCCATATTTTCCATGTGCTGAGTGCTGTCTATGCAGTGTCTTATTTAATCCTCCAAACAATCCTATGAGAAGAGCAGACATTCAACCAGTGAAGTTACTGAGATGATTCTTTACTGGTTAGTGTATGTCCACTGCCCCGAGACCACTGACAACACCCTCTCTCTCCATGCACACAACACCCTATCCTCCCTTTCCTCTTCCCTGGGGACATCCAGGACTGTTCCAGAACTAAAGCATCGACGCCAGAGACTGTCATGATTGGTGAGTGTCCATGCTGTACTCGTGGTTAAATATTTCTCATGTTACCCCTGACTTAGGAGGTAGATAAGATTATCCTCATTTGCAAGTGAACAACTGGAAGCTTTAGAGAGTATGGCAGACGCTCTTCCAAAGTTGGCTACAACAATATTTCCAGTCATGCATGCTCTTCAAGAACCTTGTCACTTCCCCATCGAGAGATGGGCTCTGTTTCTCCTCCCCTAGGAACTAGGTGGGCCTGTGTAGCTCTCTCAACGAACAGAATGTGGCAGAAGTGATGCTGTGTGACTTCTGGGGCTAGGTTAAAGCAAAGGCAATTCACTTTTCACTTGGCTCTCTCTCGGGACACTCACTGTTGAAATACAACCACCATGTAGAAAAAGCTCAAACCACATGAAGAGGTCACGTATAGGTAGGTGGTCTGACCAACAAGTTCAGTTGACGTCCCAGCTGACTGCCAGCATCAACAGCTGGACATGTGAGTGAATGAGCCTCCAAATGACTGCAGCCCCCAGCTGCCAAATTACCCCTCAGCCTTTGAATCTTACAGCTAAGGCTTCAGATACCAGAGAACAGAGGCAAACTTCCCTGAGGCACCTGATCTAAATTTCTGACCCTAAAATTTATGAGTATGCAAAATGGGGGGGGGGGGGGTAATTTGTTACATGGCAATGCATAATCATAGAGAGGTTAAACAACTTGTCCAAGGTCATACACCTAGTAAGTGGTGAAGCCAAGATTTCAACCACAAATCACCTGACTTTGAAAGCCAGCATTCATAACCACCAGGTGACACTGCTCCTGTGGCCACAAGACCAAGAGGCAACATGGTAGCATGAAGATGCCAGTTGGACCACCTTTCAGTTGGATGTGCAAAGTGGATGGATCTGCCAGGGTGCCGTCACTCTCCATGGTGTTAACCCACACGCTTTTTATCCTGGGGCTCTGTTGTGTGTCGTTTCCATTTCCTATATAATCTCCTGATCCAAGATAGCTGCTCCAATTCCAGCCATCACATCTGCATTCCAGTCATTAGGAAGAAAGAAGAAGAAAGTCATTAGGAAGAAAGAAAGAAGAGAAAAACATGTACCCCTCCTTCCCAGAAAACTTTCTGGAAAGTGCAGACACTATTTCTGCTTAACGTACCACTATCCAGAGCTTTGTCACATGGCGTACCTAGCTGCAAGTGATGTTGGGTGACCTAGTGTCCAGCTAAAAACTAGAAGTATATTTATGTAGATTCTAGAGTGTAAAAGAAGAGATCTTATATCAGGACACCTGGGAATGTTTGCCATAGAAAAGAAAGGGGATCAGGTAGGAAATTAATGATTTCCAATTTGGAGCCATGCTAATCCCTCACTTCCTCTATTTTTTCCCAATGTTTTGTTTCTTCAAAAATTAGTTATAATCTATTATTAAATATTTTCTAGAGGATTTAAACTGATTTTGCTGTAAAAGTTTTGAATGCCCTGAGACAACAGGAATCCCTTGGCTGTGCTGCAAGGGTAAATCTACCCTAAAAATAATCTGGGTTCAATCTACTGTGGTGCATCATCCTCCAAAGGAATAGCATTGCTGAATGGACCAAGAAGCTAAAAAAAGAAATAAATAAAAGTAAATAAAAATAGGGTCATGTTCAGGCATCACACCACAGAAAGCCACACGGGATTAGTTATTGTTCTGGCCTAGTTGAGAAACAAAGGTTACAGTGAAATTTGCAGGATCCCAGTTCTAGTTTTCCAAGTGTATTTCCCTCCCCTCTTTTATTTTTTTTTTTTTAATTTTTTTTTCAACGCTTTTTTTATTTATTTTGGGGACAGAGAGAGACAGAGCATGAACGGGGGAGGGGCAGAGAGAGAGGGAGACACAGCATCGGAAACAGGCTCCAGGCTCCGAGCCATCAGCCCAGAGCCCGACGCGGGGCTCGAACTCACGGACCGCGAGATCGTGACCTGGCTGAAGTCGGACGCTTAACCGACTGCGCCACCCAGGCGCTCCTCCCTCCCCTCTTTTAAATGTATATCTAAAGAATATTTCGGATGACGCTTTCTCAGATGACTACAATGCTGAAACTGATATCACTTATTTCTCCCTAAAATGGGAATGTCTACTCTCTTTCCCATTTCCAAGATTCTTCCCAAAATGGAAACCATTTAGGTGGGTGGAGGTGGAAAGCTGTCTCTTGGAATAAACATATTACTTGAACTTCTCATTACAAGCCTAAGGTATACGTTTTTCAGTGCTTGATGATTCAATCACAAAGAATTCTTTAAGGAAGGGACCTAAAATGCAATCGCCAATGGAAGCAAGTTTAAAGGAAGGCAAATTATAGTTCCCAATAAACAAATCTGTCTTTACATCATTTTGATGAAAATTTGCCACCCTTTAAGTGAATAAAACAGAAAGTCAAGAATGGCTTAGCAATAGGGAGAAAGGACTGTATATAAAATGTTCTGTTGGCACAAAAACGCAAAACCTGCTTTCTGAATTGGAGACTATCTGATCTTAATTAGAGATATCTTCAACTTGTTTCTACAAGAAATGACACTGTAGTTTGTATGGAACGTTTCACCTAGGGTTTCCAGGGGAGCTTGGGAAAATGTCTGTAACACGAAGGGCCTAACCCTAAGAATTCTTCCCTGGAATCTAAAATCCCAATACTGAATTAAAACCGGATAGGGACTCTGTGATCTCCCTTCCCCCTTCCTTTCCTTCCCTTCCCTTTCCTTTTATTATATTTTAGAGAGAGAGAGCTCACATGCAGGAAAGAGGGAGAGTGGCAGAAGTGGAGAGAGAGAGAGAGAGAGAGAGAGAGAATCTCAATCAGGCTCCACACTGACTGTGGAGCTGAGCTGAGACACCCAGGTGCCCTGTGACCTGTACTTTCTGATGAGAAAGGTTCAAGAGTTTGGGCTCTGCCCACAGGGGAAGAGGAAAAGTGTTGGTGAGGAGAAGGTTTGCTGTGGATGCTTCCTTCAACCACACAAAAAGCCAGCCAGAACAGAAAAGTAGCATAAGTCTGCACAGCATTTCGTGATAAGCAAATAGGTTTCATCCTTAGACCTCTATGAGGCTCTTTGCCACTTGTAGGGAAAACATACCAATCATACAATTCTGATCGTGGAAACCAAGGTTCAGAGTACTTGTGAGTTTCTAGGCTTCATCAACTGGTGAGTGGAACAGCTGGCACTCCAGCCAGGTCTTGTGTGCCAAGGAGATTATTCTTTCTACTACTTCACATCTTTCCCTCTCTCCACATTTTAGGTGTCTACTGCGTAAAAACACACAGCACAGGTTTTTAAAATAGGTCCACAAATTCTTCAAAACTCCTCCTTAAAAAGAAGGTAGTGGCCTGGGTGGCTCAGTCAGTTAAGCATCCAACTCTTGATTTCAGCTCAGGTCACGATCCCAGGGTTGTGGGATCGAGCCCCGTACTGGGCTCCACGCTGAGCACGGATCCTGCTTAAGATTCCCTCTCCCTCTTTCTGCCCGTCTCTCCTGCTTGTACTTTCTCTCTATCTCTCTCTCAAAAATAAAAAATTCAAAAAAATTTAATAAGTAGAGCCTACTAATTCTTCTTCCCTTTAACATGCACTGGACTTAGTGACTCTCTTCTAACAAACAGAATATGGAGAAATGACCATGTAGAGACCAGCTCACAGAAGTCACTGTGGCCTTCTCCCTGCTGTCTGCTGGTTCACTTATCTGGGGGAAGTCAACAGACAAGCTGTGAGGGCACTCAAGCAGCTCTATGGAGAGAACTAAGGCCCCCTTTCAACAGCCAGCTGTCGGAAGGGGGTCTAGCCCCATATTGACGGCAACCTCACGAGAGAGTCCCAGCCAAGACTACCCAAAACCCACTCTCAAATTCCTGACACATAGAAACTGTGAGATAACAAATATTCATTGTTTCAAAGGACTAGGTTTGGGGGTTAATTTGGTGCACAGAAATAGGTAAGTAATATACTAGAGAACTCTTCATTCTGTTCCTTGTCTCCCAAAAGTATATTCTTTTCACTATACCATGTAGTGGTTTTTTGTTGCTGTTTTTTTTAATCACTACCATTTATTGAGGGATTAGTGTGTACCAGGGGTAAACATTTTTTTCATGGATTTTAGTTTTTAGGGCTATTTTAGATTCAGAGCAAAATGGAGCATAAAATACAGAGTTCCCATTGACCCCCTGCCCTTCCAAATGCACAGTCTCCCCCACTATCAACATCTCCCACCTAAGTGATACATTTGTTACAATCGATGAACCTACATTGACGCATCATTATCACCATAGTTTACGTTAGGATTCGCTCTCAGTGTTGTAGTCTATGGGTTTGGACACACGTATAATGACATGTATCCACCACTATGATTTCATACAGGGTAGTTTTTACTGCCCTAAAACTCCTCGGTGCTCTGCCTATTCATTCCTCCCTCTCACCTAACCTCAGGCATCCACTGATCCCTTTATACAGTTTTAAGTTATGTCATCAGTGAGAAAAAAAAAATGACATACATTTTGAAGGGTATAATTAAATTAATGCCATTATTACAAAAACTGGTGGTCCATTAGCACTTGTTGATAAAACATGGGATGTAAATTCTTATGTCTCATGATTATCCTTTCTCACTGGACTGAAGCTCAGCCTCCCCAGGCTCCTTCCAGTTTTGGTGAGAATTGGTATCTGTATATCCAGCTGAGTGCTGGAACCTACAGGAGGTTTTGCACTTAAGGAAGCAGCTAAAGTAAGGGAAGGGAGTTTGTGGAATAAAGAAAGCTGATTCGTCATGCACATTCTCTATGCATGTATCTATTTTTCTGTCAATTTCTGAGATTTTATTTAATTTTTAACAATTGCTACTCTTATTGCTACTCTTATTGATGTATGGAATTTTTGAGATGTTGGAGAAATAAGTCTTTAATTTATATTGTATTTCTTAAATTTTACATTGTGTTGGGACCTGAGTAAGATATTTTACTATATATTTTTTAATGTTTATATGATAAGAGGTATTAATCTTTTCATTTATAGAATCTACATTTTGTTTGCAGTGTGAGGCCAATCTTTTTTTTTTAACTTGTTTTATTTTTTATTTTTTTAAATTTACATCCAGATTAGTTAGCATGTAGTACAACAATGACTTTAGGAGTAGATTCCTTACTGCCCCTTACCCATTTAGCCCATCTCCCCTCCCACAACCCCTCCAGTAACCCTCAGTTTGTTCTCCATAATTATGAGTCTCTTCTGTTTTGTCTCCCTCCCTGTTTTTATATTATTTTTGTTTCCCTTCCCTTAGGTTCATCTGTTTTTTCTCTTGAAGTCCTCATATGAGTGAAGTCATACGATTTTTGTCTTTCTCTGACAAAGATTTTGTCTTTCCATCTTCTTTATCCATTCATCCATCCAGGGACATTTGGGCTCTTTCCATACTTTGGCTATTGTTGATAGTGCTGCTCTAAACATGAAGGTGCATGTGTCTCTTTGAAACAGCACACTCGTATCCTGTGGATAAATGCCCAGTAGTGCCATTGCTGGGTAGTAGGGTAGTTCTATTTTTAGTTTTTTGAGGAAACTCCATGCTGTTTTCCAGAGTGGCTGCACCAGCTTGCATTCCCATTTAGTGGTTTTTTCTTTTGGCGGTGGGCGGGGGGCGGGCGGGGAGTTATTTTCTTTCTCTACTTTTCACGGAGTCCAGACTGTGTAAGTACATATAACCCAGGGGACTCCTCATGCTGTTCCTTGGCTCCCAGAAGCCCCACCTTTTGGGAAAATTTCCCCAGATTCATGATATCCTTTAGCTATTCTGCTCATCTAATTTGAGTCAACATGTTAACATTTAATAATGTATTATCATCCCAGATATCATGTTTGTATTTTAACAGGGAATGCCAATATCTTTTTTCTGCATGTGTCACTAGCTCATTTTTATTTTATTTTATTTTATTTTATTTATTTTTTATTTTCAAGTTAGTTAATGTACAGTGTAGTCTTGGCTTCGGAGTAGAGCCCAGTGATTCATCTCTTATATATGACACCCAGTGCTCATTCAAAAAGTAAACTTCAATATCTTAAGCTAAAGGACAGCTGCAACATAAAGTAGAGTGGTGGGGTGTGGGTTTCTGGCCCCTGGAGATCCCTAGAACTACACTCATAGTGTTTCTTGGTCTTTCTCTCTGTGTGGACACTCTACAGGCTATGCTCACTATGTGACTAACCAAGATATTCCAGTGACCCAAATCCTGGATTTGAAAAAGGTCCAACAAAGGAAGTAATTGAAAAATTAAAAGTAGAAGGTTAAATCAGAAAAGGCTACATACTGTATGGTTCCAACTCTATGACATTCTGGAAAGGGCAAGGCTCTGGAGACAATAAAAAGATCCATGGTTTCCAGGGGTTGGGGTCAAGGGAGAGATGAACAGGCAGAGCACAGAGGATGTTTAGGGTAGTGAAACTACTGGGTATTACACTGTAATGATGAATAGATGTCATTATGCATTTGTCCAAACCCACTGAATGTTCAACACCAAGAGTGAATCCTAATGTAAACTATGGACTCTGGGTGATAACAATGTGTCAGTGTAGGTTCACTGATGTTAACAAATGTACCATTTTGGTGTGGGATGTTGACAGTGGAAGAAAAAAGACATGTGGGGACAAGGGGTCACTACACTTTCTACTCAATTTTTCTATGATTCTAAAACTACTGTTTTAAGAAGTCTATAAAAACCTAAAAAATAAAAATTTTAAAAGTAGGATATTAGTCTAGACCCATAGATTGTATAGAAGAGAGGCAGACAGCAAAGGAGGAGACCACAGATCAAAGGAGGGCCTACTTCCAACACCAGAATCCTTGATGCTCGTGCAGTGAGGAGTCAAGATGGCATGTCATCAGCAGCAAAGTCTACTTCAGAGCTATTTGTTTTCTGCCCAGCCTTGGGCTCCATACTGGTGGTACAGAAGTTATAGATGACTTCTCAGATCTACACTCCACTTAAGGAAACAACACAACACACAAGAAGAAGAAGAAGAAGAAGCAAGAGCAGCTAGTAGTAAAACCTAGGATGATAAGGACTGCTGACGTGTGGTGGTGAAGTCAGGTGTGGACTGACTAGTAAGACAGGGCTGTGAGAACTAAGTGGCTGAAGGAGTGGCTAGATGATGCAGAATGCTGAAGAGTAGATAAAAGATAAAAGGTGCCGAATTGGGAGGGAGGAGTGGCTATCTTGGTGGGGATGCAAGTGAAGGTATCTTAGAGAACTTGAACTCTGAGTGATGTTTTGAAAGGGTATTGCACGTGGATTTTCAAAGAACTAACTCTACTATGTATGAACTTGATCTTATTCTCCAAAAGCTCAGAAAATGGAGGGAGCTCCCAATGATGAAATGGAACTTAAATGTGCTCCTATGCCTATATATAGAGACCAGCCTAGTGCTAAGTATCTGTTTTCTCAAGAGGACCTGGTGTGTGGAAGGTTTCCACACACCAAGTCCTCTACTCTCAGATCTGGGCAGCCTGTGGAACCACCCATCTGACCCCAGTGAGGAGTGTCAGGGGCCAGCTGGGTGCTGGTGAGGCAGGGCTGGTTTGTGGACTGTGAGTACAGGGCCCAGGGCACTTAGAAGTCAGAATCCGGGGCCAGACAAACAATGCAAATGAAGGGGGAGGGGGCTACTAAGGGGAAGGCAAATCCATCTTGCAAATCCAGCAAGAAATAGAGACCCTCTGAGATGGGAAACTCGAAAGCTGAGATCTTTTTCTAATGCATCACTCTTAAATGGGAAGAGGACTGCTAAGGTACAGCCCTTAAACTGTACTTCTTTATACAGGTCTTACCTGCAGAATGGGGATGACAATAGAGCTGCCTCAAAGAGTCCGTATGAGGAATGGGTGAATTCAAACATGCACAGTTACTCAGAGCTACGCTGAGCACACAGTAAGTGCTTAATAAGGATTAGCTGCACCTCTTGTTACTAAACCTGGTCAGAAGCAGCAACAGCTCCTGGAAACAAAGTTGCCAGAGGACCCCACACAACACTCAGTGACAAATATGCTTCCTGACAGCGTGCTAGAAACTCTTTCAGAACGCATTCTGCCAAGCTGATTGCCTTTTCCTTTAGGGGTGGTGCATTCTGGCCAAGCCCCCAAGCTCCTGCCAGGGGCTGTCCTGCCTCACTATCTGTTTGGAAAGCCATGAGGGGGCTGTTCCCTCAGAGCACAGGCTGTGGGGACCATCCTGGGGCCATGCAGCCACCACAAGCCTTAACCCCCTCACATGTGGTGAACAAGGAAACGGGGCCTTCTTGCGTGGGGAGATGTGAGGAGATGTGACCCGAGAAAATCAAGCTGCCATTACCTCAGGCATAGCTGCCCCTGAAGCCTGTATTCATTTCCTCTGTTTATTGAAGGAGCGGTTCCCAGGGTTATCTTTAGAATTCACACTTCAAATGCTTTAGCAAGGAGAGAATTTTACTGATTGGTAAGGGGATGAAACGGGTTAGCACAGCTGTCATGGTCACAGAAAGAGGGGCATTGGTGTGCCAGTAGGACAGAGAAAGTTAGCATTTATTTATTTTTTTTTAATGTGTGTTTATTTTTGAGAGAGAGAGGAAGCGAGAGCGGGGGAGGGGCAGAGAGAGAGGGAGACACGATCTGAAGCAGGCTCCAGGCTCCCAGCTATCAGCACAGAGCCTGACGACACGGGGCTGGAATTGGTGAACTGCAAGATCAGGACCTGAGCTGAAGTCAGAAGCTTGCTTAACTGACTGAGCTACCTAGGTACCCTGAGAAAGTTAACATTAAAAAAAAAAAAAAAAACTGATGGCGTCTCCTGAGAACTTTCTCTTTCGCCTTACCAAAGCTGCTCGCCTTCTCACCATCCCTATTTTATGTGGCTGAAGGTGAAAGATTCAGAAGTGTTGGGAACCTCTTTCTTTTCTTCATAAAGACCCTCTCCCCACAACTCTTGTTGTGCTAGCATCTGTGTTCTACTCTGGCTCAGCTGGCTTCTAGACTTGAAAGCATCTGAGTGTTGATCACTCATTCAGAAATATTATGAAAGACTTACCATGTGCCAGGCATTGTACTAGGCCCTGAGGGTGAAAAGAAAGAGAAGACAAATGGTCTGTGCTCTGGGGTCTCTGTCCACCTGGTGGGGTCACAACCACCAAAAAAAATAAAAGCAATGTAGTAAATTCTATACAGTGCGATAGTTCTATTATTTTAAGACTTCACAGAGTATATGTGAGAATCTATACCCATAACCCACCCCCTGATGAATGTCTTAGAGTTTACCCCTGTCAGTTACCCCTGTCAGGGAGAGTTATGTTTTAATAAAAGTACTGAAAGACAGAAAGGCTTTCAAGACAAAATAGGAATTAATCTCATGGCAGACACTCCTTACTGATGAGATTGGGGGGATGAATTTTCTGATTCCACCTTCCTTAGACAGCAGCCCCAGAACCCAAGAATATAACTCAGATGCCCCACCTTCATGCTAAGTGTTTCATCAAAAGAATCATCTATACTAATAAGTTTCTGTACGGAAAGGGGAAGGGTTGCCTGCTATTAAGAAATCCGTATCTTTATACTAAGGACACATTTTCTCCCAAGAGTCAAACCCTTTTTCAGGGGAAGAAGACGTCAGAAGTCTGTTGCTAATGCATCCTCATTTATCTGGTAAGAGATACTGATGGGTTCCTGGCCACAGAGGTGGGCTTGCCATGGGTCTGCCCTGCAGCGTCAGCTAAAATTAGGCTTTATCTCAGCTAGAAGGGTCTCCTTCTTTTGTGGAAAGCCATTTGGGATGAAAAGGGATATAGTTATCTTTTGACAAGCCATTTCAGGCTAAGAATGACTTCACTGGATGACCTCAATAGTAAGGAACAGGGGAAACACCCTACATCCTGGAAAGAGCTCCCCCCACTTTGAGCTCTGCCCTGCCCACTGCCACTGACCATGGCCAAAATTCGAGCCATACTGACTTGGGAGACTACCCCTGCTAGAAGCAGACACTTGCTTAAAAATAAACAAAACTGGAGAAAAAGAATTGGATCTGCAGATCAACAGACTATACATAGGACAAACACAGTATGGAGTCCAAGAGAGAAGCCCAGGAGAAATAAAGAGACACAGAGAGTTAATGACCTACTTACAAATTCACCCCATAGAGCACAGACTATCTAACAGCCACCTCTGCCCAAGTCCTGATGAGTGACTGAAATACTAAGTGCTATAAAAAAGGAACGAGCCAAGAAGGAAAGCAATTCTGTGAGTCAGGGGCATCGGGGCCAAAGAAAGCTTACAGAGGACATGGGACGGTGTTGGGCCCCTGGAGCCCAGAGCAAAGTAAAGTAAAGCAATCTCAGAACCAACAACTGTAACTCAAATGACATTTTCAGGTATCTGAGTCAGGAATTTGAATTGTACACATGAGTGCACTAACTTACTGAAGCTTGAGCTAGCTCATGTAGTAATTTTTATTAAACTATGAATTGACTTAAACTGAAAAGATTTGATTTTATAGAGTGACCAAATCAACTCAAATGGAAATAAACCAACCACATTTTTTTAATATGACCAATAAACATTAAAATGAAGACATTCATTCTTTCATTCATTCATTCCTTCAACAAACACTGAAGGCTGGCTGTGTCAGCCAACATTCTAGGAGAATAAGACATACAAGGTCCTTGCCTTTGGAGCTTACTGTTTTGTAGAGGAAAGACAAACAATAAAACAGATTGAATAAACAAGAAAATCAGGAAATTATAAGATGAAAATAAAACTACAAAAAGTAATTTGCTAGAACTACTAATTCAGATTGGGTGATCAGAGAAGGATTCTCTGGGGGAAGTGACACTTGATAAGAAATGGAAATGATGAGAAGGATCTGGAAAGGCAAAGACAGGGTCGTGGGATCATTCCAGGCAAAAAAAAATAAAATAAAATAAGGGTGAAGGACCTAGGCAGAAGCATTTAATGTGTTCAACAAACCAAAAGAGAACAAGGACTGTAAAGTAGTGGGCAAGAGGAAGGTGGTACAAAATCAGTGAGGAAAGCTGGGAGGTCCATATCATGGGAGGCCAGGGTAAGGGGCTTGGACTTTGGTCTAAGTGTGATGAGAAGCCATAGGTGGTTTCAGCTGCTGTATGGAAAATGGGCTGTACAGAGTGAGACGGGGAGGCAAGGAGACCACATCAGGGGCCATGGCAGTAGCGTGGTGAGAGATGGAGATGGCTTGGGCTAGGCATGCATGCCAGCTGACCCAAATCTCAAATTTTTCCATTGCCCTCATGGGAAAGCATCAGCAAGCTGTTCTTAAGTTACATGTGATTGAAAAACAAAACTGAATTCTCCGAATAAGATTCAATCAAACCATGTAGGAATGCTCTTTTCCAACAGGTCATGTGAGAGTTTAGTTAGTTTCAAACAAAAGAATAGACCAAACACCCCCGCCCGCCCCCTTTTTTTTTAAGACAATGGGCTTTCTTTCTTTTTTTTTTTTAAGTTTATTTATTTATTTTGAGAGAGAGAGAGAGAGTGAGCAGGGGAGGGACAGAGAGAGAAGGATAGAAAGACAATCCCAAGCAGGCTCCGCATTGCCAGCATGGAGCCTGATGTGGGGCTCAAACCCACAAACCGTGAGATCATGACCTGAGCCAAAACCAAGAGCTGGATGCGTAACTGACTGAGCCTCCCAGCTGCCCCACACCCCTTTTTAAAAAAATATTTATTTATTTATTTATTTATTTATTTATTTTGAGAGAAACATATGGGGGTGCAGAGAGAGGGTAGGAGAGAGAATCCCAAGCAGGCTCCGCACTGTCAGTGCAGAGCCCAGCATGGGGCTTGAACTCATGAATGGTGAGATCATGACCTGAGCTGAAATCAAGAGTTGGATGCTTAACCAACTGAGCCCTGTCCTTGAATCTTTAATAGCCTTGGAATTTGGTGAGAAGATGAGTTTGAACTAGCTAGACTGGGTCTTGGACAGCAGAGACTGAAAGGAAGTTGGGCTGACATGCTGGAGAGGAGGCAACACCCCTGCATCGCCAGCTACCTAAATTAGCAGTGGTCTGTCCTTCTGTGTGATTATTCCTGTGGAAACTCAGTTTGTCTTCAAAGTTTTGTCTTCATAGAAAGTAAGGTTGGAGAACAGGAGATGGGATTTCGACATGAATCTCCTCTGGTACCTTCCAAGCTCTTCAGCAAATCACACACCAGTCTAAAACTGGTTCTTCTTGGCTGGGTGGGAGAAGAAAGAGATTTCATGAGTCACCACGTGCACAGAATATTACATAATGTTCTACAAGGTACAGAGAAAGTGTAAAAGGCGTATTATCATTTACCAGATGCCAACTGTGTTTATATAACTTGATTTTCTTGGTTAGTGATCTCCATTTTGTAAATTAGCTCAAACCAATAAATCAAACTCCATTTCGTGCTATAAGAAGGCTACAGATTAGGCTAGCAAGCCCTGTGTGGGGCTCTTTTTAAAGAATAAGAGAGTCGAAGTTGTGTTCTTAATGCCCATTTTATATGCATGACTTGAGTTGAGTTCCTTATGCATAATTCATGTGGTCATTTACAGGCTTTTTCATGACTCCTCCATTAAGAGTTAACTAACAAAGGATGTTATCAGCCATGGCAACCAAGATATTATGCAAATCTGTCTCTGAACCAACAGCAAAGGGGGTAGAATGATTAATTAAAAAGATAGAGGAGGAAAGAGGGGTACACATCCCTCTTGATGTTCCTCATCATTTATTGATGTCTTTAACTGAAAATAATTTTGAAGGGTAAATATGTGTTTATGCATTTCCTCTGGGTGTGAGGGCACTGCTTGACCCTGTGAGCAACCATTGGAATGAATGCAAAACTGCTGATTTCATTCATTTCATTTCCTCTCCCTCCAAGGAATAGCATCACGAGAAGGTGGATTTGGTATTAGGTGACACCAGATTCTTGTCCCTTTAGCCCATTAAGCTAACCAAGTCACTTATTTTAACAACTCTGTTTCTCACATATGCAGTATAGATAAAAATACTTGTCCCTATTTATTTACTTGGTACAGGGTGGGAGGGGACTCAACAAGGGTATGAATAGGAGAAGGCAGCAATCATTGGGAGTCAGCTGGAAGCTGGGCTACCAGATGTCAGAAGCAGAGACCAAGAGAGGTGATTTTCCCAGAGTCGTTGGGGTGATAGAGAACCAAGTCAAAGCAAAGATCCAGCCAAGTATTCCCACAACAAATCTCCTGACATAGCTGCTGCTCGCTGAATTGCCAGAGGGACACAAAGTGGGATCCTCTAACTTGCCAACTGAGACTTTGAAAATTTTCACTTCCAAAAACTGGTTACAAAAGCAGTAATGGGATCTGACGCATGAATAGTTAAAAGGTTTACCTTTTACCTGAAGAACAGATGTTTCCATCAAGCACAGCTGGAAAGCAAGGTTGAATCAAGAAGCAAGTTAGTCTTTCTCTCTCCCTCCCTCTTGCTCCCCCCACCACATCCTCACCACCTCTCTCTCTCAGGCTTTCACACTGATTGAGATAAGGTCAGGGCTCCTGTCCAGGAGAATCTTCCAGAGAGAGTGAGGGAAGCCATCAAAGGTCTTTCTGGATTCTATAAACGGTCCTAGAGTAACAGAATCTCTGTGACAAGGCAGCAGCCACATTTCTCTGTGAGCTGCTTGGCTTTATTTCCTTTATTTCCTACACCTGAGAACTAAAGTTACCTTCTCCTGTATCCCAACTATTTGCTTTTCAGTATATTCTATTTTAATATTATGGTGTAATTACATTCTAATCCCACATTACAAAGAATTTGTGGATTGTTCTGATTCAGCTGTGAAGTAGACAGCACTTTGTTACTGTTCTAAAATAACCTCTGTTATTTTTTGATTATACGAATAATTTATATTTATTGCATAAATGTTAGAGAACAAAGAAAAGTCTGAAGAAAGAATTAAAAATTCCCTGTCAGTATTTGATGTGTTTTTGAGGAATTTTTTCTTCTGTATATATGTGAACACAGCTGTAGTTTACAACATTAAAAACATGGTCTATTTCCCCATCGGAAAAGCTATGCCTCTGATCTGGATTTCCACATTTCACCCCAGAGGCTACAAATGATGTGCTATAAAACAGAGCTACAACTACAAACTTCTATAACCATTTAAAATAGTCTTTTAAGGGGCACTTGGGTGGCTGTCGGTTAAGCCTGCAACTTCAGCTCAGGTCATGATCTCATGGTTCATGAGTCCGAGCTCCGTGTCAGGCTCTGTGCTGACAGCTCAGAGCCTGGGGCCTGCTTTGGATTCTGTACCTTCCTCTCTCTCTGCCCCCTCTCCCATTTGTGTGCTCGCTCTCTCTCTCTCTCTCTCTCTCAAAATTAAATAATTTTTAAAAAGGTTTTTAATAAAAAAATGAAATTAGTCTTTTGAAATGAATAATGCTCATAATTCCTGCCAATATCCCAGATTGCAATGAAGTCACAGAGGCTCCAAGCCACTGAATACCACTGCTAATGTTTTCAAGAGGTGATCATTCTTGGAACTAAGAGTTCCCTTCTTAATCTTCTAGGAAGAGTACTCCAGGATCACCAGAACAATGGATTTTCAGGGTTTTGCTGTTTCCCTAGCAAAGCTGGTTCCCACAGCCCCAGTCTCCAAGTCTGACCAGTTATTGGGCTGATATCATTGGGGTCTTTGCCTTTCCCCTCTGGAAACTAGAGCCCAGTCGATACCATAATTCCTCATACCCTTAAACCATAGTACAAAAGGCAAACCTCTCCAGGTTTCTTATATATCACATTTTCTTAATTTCATTTCCCTTAGAGCTTCCTTCTCATCTTCTTCCACTGTGATATTTTTTTCTAAGAAAACTTCCTACCATTCTCCCTGGGATCCTCGTTCCATGTAAAGAAACCTCCAAACCCCTTATTTTTAATAGTATCATAGGTTATTTGGAACAACTTCCTGCTATAAACAACTAAAAAAAGAGCTGAATTTACTGAAGTCTTCCTGAAAAAAATCAAAGAGCTAAGAAGGCATCAAGGAATTATAAAACTAAAGAGAAAAGGATAACCCAGTGAGTTCAATAAGCAGAAAAGTTACTGAGAGCCTGTGTCCATTCTGAAAAGTTTAAACCTTGATTTCAGTGGCCTGGTGGTAAAGGGAACATTTACCAATCCCTGAACCTGGGCAAGTCAGAGGGTCTAACAGGAGACACATGGGCAGGTTCTATGTAAGCTAAGAATTCCAAGGACCACAGCCTCAGAGTGAGGCTAAACTGGTTTACCCTGGGAACCTCAATCCTTAAATCCGATAAGATGGTCCTAGATTATTAGTGGCCCAAGACCCCAAGCAAAGAACATTCTTTTTGTAGAATCCATTGTACGCTTTGAGTTGTTATTACAATTTTTTTCAACTACAATTACATGCACACAATCATAACTAACAACCCCACAGCAATAAATAAAAACTCACATGTACAACTTCAGACATAGAAAGTATCAGATAAAGACTATAATGTAATTATGTTTGTGTTTAAAATTATGAAAGACATGCTTGAATATATCTGCTTGAAGATGAAATAAAATCATAAAAGTAATATAACATATTTGGAAAAGAACCAAATAGAACTTCTGTGAAAGAAAAAGGCAGTAACAAATAAAAATTCAGTGGATGGTTTTTAATGCAGCATAGAAAGACACACACACACACACACACACACACACACAAATGGAAATTACAGAAGAAAAGGTAAGGAATATAGAGGACATAACGAGAAGGTCTAACATGTATTTAGTTGGTGTCAGAAGAAGCTAGATATTATGGAGCCAAGATAATATCTGAAAAGATAATGGCTGAAAATGTTCCAGAATCGGTGAAAGATGCCAATCCAAAAATTCAAGAATCACAATATTTAGCAATATAGCTAAAAACGGTAGACACATTATAGTGAGAGTCCAGAAAACTAGAGACAAAGATAAATAAAACCTTAAAAACATCCAGAGGAAAAAAGGTATTAACTTCAGAGGAGCATCAATTAAACTGTCAATTTCTCAACAGCAATAATGAAAACCAGAAAACAATGTAGTCCTATCTCCAAAGAGCTGAAAGATTACTTGCCACTTGAATTTTACAACCCAAAAATATATCATAAAAGAAAGAAGATGAAATAAAAACATTCCAGACTAACAAAAACCAAGAGATGCCACTGCCATCACATTCACGTGAGAGGAAATTCTAAAGGATATGCTTTGCACAGGAGGACAATGACTGCAAATAAAAAGTCTGAGCTACGAGAGAAAAGTAAAGAAAGTAGTAAAGTGCATATATAAAGCTAAATGAACACTGATAGCATAAAATAATAGCAATGTCTTAATATTTTAAAATATAGAGAATTATGGGCACCTGGGTGGCTCAGTAGGTTAAGCATCCAAATTCAGCTAAGGTCATGATCTCTTGGTTTGTGGGTTTGAGCCCCATGTCAGGCTCTGTGCTGACAGCTCAGAGCCTGGATCCTGCTTCGGATTCTGTGTCTCCCTCTCTCTTCCCCTCCCCTGCTCACACTCTGTCTCTCTCTCTCTCAAAAAATAAATAAACATTAAAAAAAATTGTTTTAAATATAGTTTTAAAATATTTCAAAATGGTAGCAAATTGGTTAGGAAAGGAGTAAATGGAATTAGAATTATAAAAATGTGATTAGAATCCTAATTGTTTTTATTGTCCTCTGAGAGGGTTACGTTAGACTTTGATACATTACGGATATAAATTGTCATATCTCAAGTAATCTCTAACATCCAAACAAGTAGAAAGGAAAAGTGGAATGAAAAAAGTAATACTTAATAACTGCAAAGGAAATAAAGGAAGAAATGACTCCAAAAGTCACTACAGTAGTTAATTCCAGGGTTTGAGGGAAAGGGACGTGATGAGGAGGGAACACCGAATAGAGTATTTCGAGAGTACTGCTGATGATCTGTTTCTGCAACAGGTTGGTTGGTCACATGGACATATGCCTTACAATCATGTATTATACCATACATTTAGGTTTTGATGTATTTTTTATGTGTGTTCTGTTTCATAAGGAAAAGAAAGAAACTCACCCATACTTTCCACCTCTTCACAAAATAGTCGCCCCATCTCGTCTTGGTGGAAATCTGGCTCTCTCATCCACATCTCTCCTCCCCTGTTAGAGCCTTTGTTGCTACTTCCAGAGCATAACTCTATTATTTTTCACTAAAATTCGTGCCATGTAGATCAGCCGCCCACTATCCTTCTTGATTTCTGCACACACACATCCCCACCTTGGTGCAATAATTGAAGAAATTGGCCCTGACTCCCAGCTTTCCCTCTGACCTTCTCACACCGCCGTCATGAGTGACTTCAACATCTACGTAGCCAATTCAGCTCACAACATGCCCTTCAATTGTGGATGCCACCCTCATCCCCACTTGCAACACTCATTGCTCTGATCTTAACAACCCCATCCCATGGCCATATCCTGGACCTGGAAATGCCTTTTTAAATATTTTATCTTATTTTTAAAGCATAAAAAGCAATACAAACTCACTATAAAATAAGCAATGTAAATGCTATTAACTTTTTTTTTAAAGAAAGAGACAAAAAGAAAATTAAAATCACTCATGATCCCACCCTCCAGAAATAACAGAGCACGGCTGTGCATGTCTGCCCCTAGGTGTTTGGGTGCCTAAGAGAAAGGCGACCTGTTTCTCACAGGATGGGTCTGTCCTCTCAACTAAACCATGTGCTTGTCTGCATTGTGTGGGAATGTCTCGTCAGTTAGTTGACTGTCAACAGTTAACGGAGTTCTGTTCTGGACACGTGTGAGCCATCACTTTGACCTTAGCAAGCTGCTCCTCTCTCTGGGTTATAGTTCCTTTTCTGTAGAACAAGAGCATTGAACTTGATGCTTTCTGAGGTCTCCATTTTCCTAAGACTTCCCTAAAAGTGAAACTTGAGGGGACATCCAACCTCAGAAAGCATCTACAGCGTCAGCCTCCGCAGCTGGGCTGAGCGTATGTATCATTAGAGCAAAAGGCCCAACCTGACAAACTGTTATCATCCAGAAGACCCGCTGTACAAATCCATGGCCCTGGCAGTATTACCGTGCATTTTTAATCAGCGGCTATTCTGATGAACAACATTTCCCCATTTCTATTTTCTGCACTCCCTTGGCACCTCCATTTCCATTTTCAAAGGATATGGAAACAGCTCGCTTCACTTCAGATGTCAGTGTTTATTAACACCAGGGCAGGGAAGATGTGCATCTGAACCAGCAGAGATTAAATAATTGAGACGGACATAAAAGCTTTTTATGTTGATGTTCTTACATATCATTTATTGACAATACAATCCTGTTTAATGCTTTCCAGTTCCATTTCGGGGTCTGTCAGGAGCATTCTGGGACATTGTTCACAAACCATTTTATACTGATTCCTTGGCAAGCAAATGAAAAATCTTTGGAGGGTAGCGAGCTAACGGTGGCCATAACAGGACAATTCAGTCTGTGATTCTGTGTTTGGTGTCCAAAGGGCCTGTGCTCCCCTAAGCCCTTGGTTCAGACAGCTCCCAGGCGCTGTGCCTGAGTGAAGTCTGATCATCACCCCACCCCTTACTGAGGCCCTCCTGCTCACTCATTTTTCTTACTTGCAGATTACATGAATGATTGGCAAAATTCAGGACTCTGATGGAACTCACAAGCAGGTGAGACAGACATACACCTTGGTCTATGGGAGCATAGGATCAAAACCAGACATCACGACTTGGTGAATAAATGGAAGATTACAAACAGAATACTAAAATCCCAAACAAATGTAGAAGCAGTGTTTACATGGTATATCCAGTCTAGGGTCAAGTACATCTGAGCATAAAAAGAGATCAGGAGCTGAGAGAAATACCAGATGTGTGTACCCACAATCAGAGAACAGTTACCCACAGCAACATACCCCCACACTGAATATTTAGTATAGAAATATATTCAAAATGGTTGTAGCAGCATTCTCATATTTAATATCAAGTTTCTTCACATTTAATGAAAGAATATGTAACACAGTAATTAAGGACTCAGGTTCTGTAATCAAGCATATCTGAGTTCAACTCTTGCTTTCATGAACTCTATTTTTCTCTAGCCAAATGGGAATAATAATAATAAGATCCCCTTCCTAAGATAATTGCAAAAAAAATTAATGAAAAGATGTACATAAAGTACTGAATATAGCACCTACCACATCCAGGGAACTCAGTCATGATAATCTATTGTCACTGGTTATAGGTGAGTTCCTTTTTGGTTACTTGAGATCAGTGATTAGAGATGGAGTCAGTTTCCTTACATCTCTACCAATATCAGCAAATATATTGATAAGATCAGTTCCAATACTTGTGATTATGATTTTTTTAATTCCACCTGTCTTCATCTTTACTTATTTACTTTTTGTCCTGTGATGTAAAGGACGAGGTTTTTTGGTAATTTTATATATTTGAAAGCCCCTGTAGAAATTTAAATGAATTTAAATGGTCGTATTCTTTTCTTTAGATCTGCATTTCTGAAGCAGCACATAGTATTTCTTTAGAAATACTTTTGTCACATGTTGAAATTATTCTTTAAAAGTATAAACTCCTATACAATTATTAGGGGCTATTTTAAATAAGTCTTTTTTTTTTCTTTCAATAATTCTATGTATGTGGGGCGCCTGGGTGGCGCAGTCGGTTAAGCGTCCGACTTCAGCCAGGTCACGATCTCGCGGTCCGTGAGTTCGAGCCCCGCGTCAGGCTCTGGGCTGATGGCTCAGAGCCTGGAGCCTGTTTCCGATTCTGTGTCTCCCTCTCTCTCTGCCCCTCCCCCGTTCATGCTCTGTCTCTCTCTGTCCCAAAAATAAATAAACGTTGAAAAAAAAATAAAATAATTCTATGTATGTAAGGATTTAAAACTAAGGCAGTAAAATTCATGGTCCAAAAGGGCTGCCAATCTTCAGGTAGCCCTAAGGACATGGCATGCTGTTGGTGCTTAATAATGATGTATCCTAATCATTAACATAGACTCTTTCTTTGTTTTTAGAGTTTTATAGAAAATCTTGTATAGAAGATGTGCCAACTTTTGGGGATAGTTGTGCAAAGGGCTTGAATGTGGAAGCCACAGACGTTCACAGTGTCCTCACTGAGGTCCCTGTACACCAAGTAGATTGCAGAAGATTCCAAGATTGGTTAATTCAGTGGCGGATCACCAAGGACCAAGATTCTATATTTCTACTCTGCTATATATCTCCACTGGGTCACATTGATCCTCAAGCTGTTTGCCTTTCTGGTAACTTCCCATCCAGACATAAGGGTGCCCAAAGGAAGAAGAGAGGTCTGGCTTACTCATTATGTTCTAACTTCCCTCTATGGGAAGAAAAGGATGTTGCTTTCTTTTCCCACCATATACATGCCCTTTCCTAGCCCTCCATTCTCCCAGTAGTTACATCACAATTTTGTCAGAGATATATTCAGTGTTTACATTCTCGTGACTATTTACACATTATTCAGACTGAGTCAGATGTTATGAGTTATAGTTTCTTTCTTGTACAACTTTGTGTCTTCCCTAAAGTTAACTTCTATTTACTTATTTTTTTTTTACATTTATTTATTTTTGAGAGACAGAGAGAGACAGAGTGTGAGCAGGAGAGGGGCAGAGAGAGAGGCAGACACAGAATCAGAAGCAGGCTCCAGGCTCTGAGCTGTCAGCACAGAGCCCAACACAGGGCTCGAACCCATGAACCGTAGGATCATGACCTGAGCTGAAGTCAGATGCTTAACCGACTGAGCCACCCAGGTGCCCCTGTTTACTTATTTTGAACATACTTAACTACTGATTCAACCAAAAAGTCTCCATTAATCATCTAAATTCCTCTCAAGATGTTTAGAAACATAAGAAATGCATCAAATCATATTCCTAAAGAATTTTCTCTTGGAGACTTCTGACCTGTTCTAATCAGAGCTAGCTGCCATTTGGGGATCCTTGTTTAACATCATCCTAAGATGTTCTTTTTCCGTCTCTTGTTTCTCCAATTCTCTCTTTTTGGTGTACTAGTTAGTTTTTGTGGTAATCTCCCTTAAAAAAAAAAAAAAAGGAATGAATCAGAGGTAATTTTATGAGATCCTGAAAATGTCTTTTTCTTATCTTCATTTGATTGATAGCTCTGTAGGTACAAAATTACTGATTGCAAAACATTTTGCTTCTGATATTTTGAGGACATCTCTCCACTTTCTTTTAGCTTCCAGTTTTGCTGTTGAAAAATCCAGAGCTGTTCGGATTCACCATCCTTTTTTACATAATCTGTTTTCTTTTCTCTTTCGAAACTTGTAGGATCATATCTATGACCCCTGTGTTAGGAAATTTAATGAGACTATGCCTTGATGTGAGTCTGTTTTCATCTATGTTGACAGCCACTTGGTGGGCTCTCTTTCCTTTAGTTCTAGAAAATTTGGTTGAACCATTTCTTTGTTGATTTTTTTTCAGTTCCACATTATAAAACTATTTTTAATTGCTAATGCCATGAGCAAAAAAGATAATTTTTAAATGTTCAACTTTCACTTCTTTGGTTACTAGTGATGTTGAGTATATTTTCATACTATGCCTACTATTTTTATTTCCTACGTTAATGATCTTTTTGTGCCCTTTGTTTATTGCACTCCCTTTCTTTCCAGCAGGACTTTATCTACTTACAGGTAAATGATTCTTCAGCCATTATAAAAGTATAAAGAACAAGAAAAAACACAGAAAGAGAATTGGTATGGTCCCACCACCCAAAAATAGCCCAGCCACAGTAGATAATTTGGTGTTTTCTTCCATCTTCCTTTCCTTTTTGTTCTAAGCATATGATTGTGGACGTTGTTTTCTGACAAAGTTGTGCTCATTCTTTTTTCTTTTTTTTAATGTTTATTTTATTTGGGAGAGCACTCAAATGCTCACATGTCAGTGAGGGAGGGGCAGACAGAGAGAGGAACAGAGGATCTGAAGTGAGCTCTGCACCGACAGCAGAGAGCCCCATGCGGGGCTTGAATTCACCAACCGAACTGTGAGATTGTGACCAGGGCTGAAGTCAGGTGCTTAGCCATCTGAGCCACCCAGGTGCCCCATGTTGTGATCATTCTGTTTGTACAATTCTGTGCTCTACAATCCTACTTTTATTTTTAAACCTCTAAAGAAGACACTTTGAAATGTGTGAGTCACTCAATTCTTTTTTTAAACTTTTTATCAAAGAGTTCTCTCCTATAAAATCCTAATTTTCACTATGCCCACTTGCTCTGAAATCAAAGCAGGGAAAGGGCTGTACCTCTGGATACATGTGTAATTGGAAAATTTAAAAATAGTTCTGTGACAGGGTCTGGGTGGCTCAGTTGGTTGAGCATCCAACTCTTGATTTCGGCTTAGATCATGATCTCTGGTTTGTGAGTTCGAGTCCCATGTCGGGCTCTGTGCAAACATGCAGAGCCCGCTTGGGATTCTCTCTCTTCCTCTGTCTCTCTGTTCCTCCCCTGCTCATGCATGCTCCCTCTCTCAAAATAAATAAAAACGTTAACAAAATAATTCTGTGATGAAAGTGAGTGAGTTTAAGATAAGGATTGTGAATCTCTTAAGATTCCAAGCTCAGGAACTCCCCACTCTTGGCAGATCCTTCCGATTTCTCTCTTTCTCTCAAGAACTGTACCTAGACCCTCTCTATTCTCTCCTTCTAAGCACTCAGGTCCTCATGCCATCTTTCTTTCCTCACTGCCCATTCTAGATCCTGGTGGCCTGGGTGGCCTCACCCCTGGACCTTATTGCCCCAAAGATTGTCACGACTCACTCCCGCACCTCCCTCCAGCCTTCACTGCCTGGTCACACACACTCCCACCCACCTCACGCCATACTCCCAATTCTTTATACTCTGTTCCATAGTTTTTGTTCCTAACCGCACAAACTTATTGTTTTTATTATTCACTCTGTATTCTCTATCCACCCCACTCCTGAAGTTAGAGTTCTTTGTTATGTTCACTAATGTACCCCCAAAATGACTAGAATAATGCCGGGCACACAGCATGTACCAATCAATAACTTATAAATTTTGTTGGATGAAAAAATGATTGCTCAAACAAGCACTCCACCTGCCTTTACCATCCTGGCTTTCTCCCACATTCACTGTGTCAATTTCCAAACTGGAATTTAGCCAACACTCATTTTTTTTCAGCTTCTGATGCTGTGGCTTCTGCTATTTTCAGGCTGCTGAGAGTCTGCCCAGTGGATCCACCACAGAATCATACTGCTGAAGCTCATATGTGCCTTTAATCATACCTAGCCATCTTTGTATTTATCTCCCTAGCAAATTCCACACTGTGATGTTCCAGAGCACCTTTTCCTTCCGAATTTGTATAGAGCCAGATTTGTGGTCCACCTGTAGCCAATGTTCAAACTTGAGCAATTGTTTCCATTTCTGCAATAGTTTTTTTTTTTTTTCCAGCTCTTATTTTGTACCTACTCTTGTTGGCCTCATTCCCTCACCTACTTCTAACTTAGGCAATCTTGCTGAATTTTCAATCCACTCACAAGCTGCTTTAAATCATTTTGTTTTAACAGACAGTTGTAAGCTTTTTTTTTTTATGTTCCTCCGTGATTTTTAAAAGCTCTTTGCAGCTGAATGTTAATGACTGCATTGTATTCCATTATATGATAATGTACTTAACCTATACTGATGTTCAACATAGACGTATTTTTCATTTATTTTGTTATCACAAAAACCTAAAGACATAAATCTTTATTTTACATTTCTTCAAATGCCTTATGGTAGATAACTAGATTTATTGGGGTCAAACTGTATAAATATTTTGAGATGTATGATAAATTTTGCCAGATTTCTTTTCAGAAAAGCTGTACTGATATATGTTCCTAGGCACAGTGATTATTTCAGTATACTCTCGCCAATAATAGGTGTTCTCATTCTATCATTATTTCCCAACTGGATAGGCAAAAAAAAAAAAAAAATGGCATTTTATCTTAACTATCTCTTTGGTCATTCATATCATATTTAACATTTTTTCACATATTTGTTAACTATACTTAACTTTTTACAAATTGCCTATGAATGTTTTTTTTTTCTCATTCATCTATTGGAGGTATTCATGTTCTTAATCATTTTGTGTGTGCACTTGATAAATTTAGTGTAGGAATTATGTGTAACATCTAGCAGAAGTAATTTTCCAGTCTGACGATTGCCTTTTCATTCATTTTTGCCTTGTACATATGTACACGCTGTTTTTAAATCTTGTTAGAGCTATGTATCTTTGCCTTTGGGATCTTTGCATTTGCTTTTAACCTTAAAGAGTTTTCTCTGATCCAGAAATTTGATACTGTCTTCTGGTGTTTGTTTTTAACAGTTTAAGATTTAATAAAAGTTATTCTTTACATATTGGCATGTGTTCTCATATACATGTTTCCCCCAACTAACCAACCACTGATGTTCCAGTTTTGGAGTCTGAGCTGGACCGACAAATAACACCATTTCCCCCTTGTGAATTACAAACCACTTAATAGATGAAGATACAATTCTTACATATGGAGAACAAACAGAGGGTTGCTGGAGGGGTTTGGGAGGGGGGGGATGGGGTAAATGGGTAAAAGACTAAAGAAATCTACTCCTGAAATCATTGTTGCACCATGTGCTAACTAACTTGGATGTAAATTATAAAAAAAAATGAATTATAGAAAGAAAAAAGAGAGAGATGAAGATACCATGTGGGCAGATGTTGTCTTCTTATTTCTTTAAAGCTGCTAAGAACATGTAATTTTAGATAAACACCCAAATAGTCTGCTAACACACCTCCTCTCTGGAGTAAGCTGCCTCCCGACCAAGTCCTGATAGACCCCCAGCCAATGCCAGAAGTGCCGGAGAAGGAACTTCCTCACTAAGAGACGCCAGGACAGAGGGCAGACCTGCATCCTTCTCTGTGGGCCAGCCAGCTGAGCTAAATGAGGGAGGAGGGGCTCGAGCTGCAAGCGCTCTTGTTTCTTGTTCTAAACTCATCCGTCAGGTATTTCCCTCCTCCTCCCCTAGAAAGGAGAAAGTGAGGGCTTGGGAGGAGAGCAGGCAATGTGACCCTAATTGATGACCCTGTACATAGAAACACACACTCAGGAAAACAGCTTCTCTCTATTCCCTCCTCCAACCCCACTCCCGCCCCCCAACCGACATCTAGCACCACTCACTGGAGAACCCTTCGCTGCCGTCCTGTTTTGTGATGCCATCTTTGTCATCATTCCGTGTGTCTGTGGGCTACTTCCGGCCTGTCCTGTTTCACTAAACTAACAGTAGAAACAAATTGATAACATTATTGTTCTTTTCTGTTGTCTTTTACTTTCTGGGAAAGCTGACCCCTCCTCACCACACTTCCTCTTCTTTTTATTTTTTTCCTCAAAACGTATTAGTTATAGCGTCTGTTGTCCTCTAGATGCACTTTAGAATGATTTTGTCATATTCCAAAAATAACCCTATTGGGATTTTGAGTGGAGTTATAACCAGAAAATTAATTTGGTAGGAATTGACGTCTTTATATTATTCAGTCCTGCCATCCAAGAACATGGCATGGTTCTATTTATTGAAGCCTTCTTTTATATCTTGTAGTAAAATCTTGTCATTTATTCATATAAATCTTTCATATTTCTTGTTAAGTTATTTCTGGATATTTCATCTCTTTTGTTGCTATTGGGAATGCAGTATTTTTCCCATCATGTTCCCTCACTGGTTATGGTTAGTATATAGAAAATCTAGTAATTTTCAGATACTTATCTTTATATGTGTGTGCATATCTTTCATATATCAAGTCATTCTTTTCACTCTTTTATTAATAATGTCAATATTCCCCTGGACCATACTCCCCAAATCCTCTCAGATCTCCTTCTTGCAAGGAGATCTCTCCTTGTTCTCTCTTCAGCCCTCACCATCCTTGACATCTTTGCTGACCAGTCTCTTCCTATCTAAAAAGCTATTATTGGTGGTGGGGGTGGAGGTGGGGGGCCTGGGTGGCTCAGTTGGTTGAACACCTGGTTCTTTGCTGCAGTTCAGGTCATCATCTCAGGTCACGATCTCATGGCTGGTGGGTTCGAGCCCTGCATCAGGCTCTGTGCTGGCAGCATGGAGCCTGTTTGAGATTCTCTATCTCTGCCCCTCCCCTCCCCTCCCCCACCCCGTCTTTCTCTCTCAAAAATAAGTAAATAAATAAGCATTTTTTAAATAAAAATAAAAAGTTATTATTGGGGCTTCTGGGTGGTTCTGTCGGTTAAGCGTCCGACTCTTGATGTCAGCTCAGGTCATGATCTCACAGTTTGTGGAATTGAGCCCTGAGTCAGGCTCTGTGCTGACAGCATGGATCTTGTTTGGGATTCTCTCTCTCTCTCTCTCTGCCCCTCCCCTACTGCACCTGTGAGCTTGCATTCTCTTGCCCTCTCTCTAAATAAACAGTTTTTTAATAAAACAAAAAATAAAAAGCTATTATTTATTTAGTGCCTCTTGTGAGTCAGGAATTGTGCTAAGTGTTTTATTTAGATTATTGTGTTCAGTCCTCATGATAGCCTTATAGGTAGGTCTTTTTCTACTCATCTTACAGATGGGGAAACTGAGACTTAGAAAGATAAGCAAAATTCCCCACACAAGGTAAGTAAGGGGCAGTATTGGGCATTCACATGTTCAAAACCTTTTCAATCCTCGGTTGTCCTTTATGACATTTTGTTAGCCTTGTTCTTTCTTCTCATCCTGTATCTCTGTTGTTTGTTTTTACATTTGGGGAAATTTTCAGTCATGATTCTTTCAAATATTTTTTCTGAAGTTTCCTCTTTCCATCCTCTTTCTAGGACTCTGATGACACAAACGTTAGACCTTTTGGTATTCTCCCACGGAAGAAAAGGACTCTGCTCTTTCTACCCCCCTCCAAATGTTTTTTCTCTGTTGTTCAGATTGGATAATTTCTACTGATTTGTCTTCAAATGTACTGACTCTTTCTTCTGTTATCTGAGGCCTGCTATTCAGTCCATCTGGAGAGCTTTCTATTTTGGTTATTGTCTTTTTCAGTTCTAAAATTTCCATTGGTTCTTTTTATATCTTCTATTTCTTTGCTGAGTCTTTCTATCTTTCCATTCATTTCAGACTGCTTGCCTTTACTTCTTGGAGCATCTCTATACTCCCTATTTTAAAGTTATAATTCCAAAATCTGTGTCATCTCAGCAGTATTATCTGTTACTTATCTTTTCTTCTGTGAGTTGACATTTTCTTGGTTCTTTGTATGATTAACAATTTTAGACTGTACTTTTGACATTCTACATGCATGCAATGAGACTTGGGGGTCATGCTTACATCCTAAGGGAAATTTTGATATTTTAGTTTTAGCAGGCAATTAACCTGGTTGGGTTCAGGCCAGAAGTTCCAACCAGTTTCTGTGGGTCATAGTTCTAACAAGAGTTCAGTTGCCAGTGTCTTTGCAGGGCTACTCAGATCTGTGCCCTGTGAGTGCCGTCCAGTGACCAGTGAGGGACCAGCATGGTGTCAGTCCACAGATCAGTTCTCATAGTCCGATAATCTGTTTAGGATCACACATATGCAGGCCAAAGGTCAGCCCAGGGGTTCATAAACAACTTGATGGGGTGGATTTCCTGAGCTTTTCTGTCTTGATGATCTTCTTAATACTTTCTAATTCCCGTAAGCTTCCCTTTTCAGTCTGGGTGTTTAGTTCCCGCTCCACTGTGTACTTCCCAAAACACCGTGCATGCGTTCTCAAACATGAAACGTGCACTCAATATGATAAGGCCAATTTTCGTGCCATGTCTCCTCCCTACCCCCAGACCAGTAATAGTCAGCAGGGGGATGCCTTGAGCTGATGAGCTTGCATCAGTTAGGCCACTCCTCAGGGGCTGAGGATGGGCTGGATATCTGACAAAAACAAAGTGCTATGAAGAACAGGGAAATGGCTGTTGAGTAGACAATGAGTGGTGTCCATACACTGCTTCTTTCCTCCTTTTCTTCCTTAAACCACTAAATGTCACCAACACCCTCCTAATCACTCAGGCTTTTAAAACTTTCGTGTTTTCTTCACTCCTGTGCCTCTCCTCCTCACCCACACCTCTGTGAACATCCAGTCAGGTGCTCAGCCTAAAGATGCTTCTTCACCAAAGCTTCACCAATGCTTCCTCTCTTTGATATTCTCTGTCTAGCCAATTTTAAAGCCTCTCTAATCTCCTTGCCCTCAGGTTCCTCAGTTAGCTTCCTTAGCATTATGATCAAGCCTCCCCCCATCTACCCTCTGCCTTTCCAGAAGTGTCTATTATGCATGCCCCCCAGGATCACACGATATCTCTCTGACCCCCTTCACTTCATCTGCTACATTTGACTAACAATCAGTCCTTAAACATACCTTTCATTTTCTGCCTTTTGCTCCAACTGTGTCTTCCTTAAAGACCCTTTAACCCAATCACATTAGCCAAGGCTCAGTTAACATGCCATGTTCTCCCTGAAGGCTCAGAGACCTTAGCAAGGTAGAAGTTGTCTCCTTTTCCCCTTAAGTTTTGTGGACATCTCTACTGTAGCTCTTGATCACATTTGCCCTGAGTTCCACTGTTGTTTCCTTCACCAGGGCATCAGCTACTCAAGATACAAGACCATCTCTTATTCTCTTTTGTAGCCCCCACAGTGTCTGGCCCAATACCTCAGACACAGTAGATACTCAAGACATTATTGTTTCATTAGATTCAATTAAATGAGCTTGACTCTTTAGCCTCTATTGTAACATACTTGGGGTCAATGCAATCCAGAAAAATAATTCTCCTTCTAATGGGCTTCCCTGGGTATCTTACTCAGAAAGGAATTTAATAACAGAAATTATTCTCTCCCCAGCATAGTCTGAGTAATCACCTCTCTGCTACTGTATAGTTCCCTATACTTCTCATTTTATATCATTAATCACTGTTCAATTATTTGGTCAGTATCTATTCCCCCACCTCATACTTTGATATCATTCTTTGAAAGCAGATACTGATTGTTGTTTTTCTCCACTGTATGTCTGACATCAATTTCAGGTTTTCTGAAAGCACTCACAAATATTTATTCCTTGAATGGAGTTCAATAATTAAGGTCTATTGAGAAGAGCCACACAGAGGTTTAAGTCCATTATATAGCATTGCAAATTTCGTTGATAAGAAACAGACTCAGAAGTCTAGATGCAACTGAACAACAGAGACTGATAAAACACCTTAAAATATAGTCTGCCTTAATCAACACAATCTTGGACTTTTCCTCTCTCCATTCTCTTTTACCCTCTTTCTTAACTTCCCCAGCCTTTCATTCTTTCTTTTTCTGCTTTGTTCATACATGGGGATGGGCTGACAATTGTTTCGTTTCAGTCTCATCTTATGACATGTGAACAGAGTTTTTAGCTTGTCATATGGCTGCATAGGTAAAGCTGGCACTTCTTAACCCCCTTGGTGTAGTTATGTGACTGAGTTCTGGTCAGTGGTATGCAAATAGAATGATGTATGCAACTTTGCGGTCATACCTTGAGGGAAAGAAGTATGCTCTCCCTTTCCACTTATCCCCTTCCCAACAGTTGAAATACAGGTGTGATGGCTGGAGCTAGAGTAGTCCTGTCGGCCCACAAGGTGGAAGCTGCATGTTAGGGTAGAACAAGAAGATGAAAGTAGCCTGGATCCCTAATCCCATGTAACCACCAAACCCACTTTGGCTATTTCCACCCACATTGTTAAGAAAGTGAGCTAGAGAAATGCCTATTTTATTTAAGCTGTTGCTACCTTTGTCTCTCAAATGACATCAATATTTACATCTTTAATAATACAATGCATGGACGGGTGCAGCCACTCTGGAAAACAGTATGGAGATTCCTCAAAAAAGAACTACCCTATAATCAGCAATTGCACCACTAGGTATTTATCCAAAGGATACAAATATGCTGATTTGAAGGGGCAGGCACATGCACTCCAATGTTATAGCAGCACTACTGACAATAGCCAATGTATGTAAAGAGCCCAAATGCCTATCGACTGATGAATGGATAAAGAAGATGTGGTGTATATATACAATGGAATATTACTCGGTGATCAAAAAGAATGTAATCTTGTCATTTGCAACAATGCAGATGGAACTAGAGTGTATTATGCTAAACAAAATAAGTCAGTCAAAGAGACAAATATCATATGATTTCACTTATATGTGGAATTTAAGAAACAAAATAGATGAGCATACGGGAAGGGAAGAAAAAATAAGATACAGAGAGGAGACAAACCATAAAAGACCTTTATTTTTTTATTTTATTTTTTTTTAATTTTTTTTTCAATGTTTATTTATTTTTGGGACAGAGAGAGACAGAGCATGAACAGGGGAGGGGCAGAGAGAGAGGAAGACACAGAATCGGAAACAGGCTCCAGGCTCTGAGCCATCAGCCCAGAGCCCGACGCGGGGCTCGAACTCATGGACCGCGAGATCGTGACCTGGCTGAAGTCGGACGCTTAACCGACTGCGCCACCCAGGCGCCCCAACCATAAAAGACCTTTAAATACAGAGAACAAACTGAGGGTTGCTGGTGGGGTGTTGGGTGGGAGGATGGGCTAAACAGGTGATGAGCATTAAAGAGGGCACTTGTTGGGGTGAACACTGGGTGTTACATGCAAGTGAGGAATCATTAAATTCTATTCCTGAAATCATTAATACACTATATGTTAACTAACTTGGATTTAAATTTTTAAAAAATTACAAAAAAATAATAAAATAAAGTCCATGAGAAAAAAAAATACAATGCATGGCCATTTTTATGGCCATTTTTCCCAACATAAAAAAAAAGGATGAAGGTACTTTTTGAAAAATCCTACACCCATAGACCAAAGTTCTTGGTTATTTACCATGTGACAATACTTCTTTCATCTGGAGTTTATCTCAGGAAGAGAATGGCACAAGCTGGAGATATAAGATATCTCATTCTTTAAAGAAATGTATATTACCACAGGGAATTAATGCAAGCATAAGACACCTTGCAGGAAGCAACATGTCCATCAGTAGATGAATGGATAAAGATCTGGTGCTAAACACACACACACACACACACACACACATGCACACACACAATGGATTATTCAACCATAAAAAAAGAATGATACCTTGCCACTTGTGACAACATGGATGGACCCAGAGGGTATTATGCTAGGTGAAATAAGTCAGACAAATACCACATGATTTCACTTGTATGTGGAATCTAGAAAGCAAGAGGAACAAACAAACAAACAAAAAGCAGAAACAGACCCATAAATACAGAGAATGAACTGATGGTTGCCAGAGGGGAGGAGGGTTGGGGGATAGGCAAAATGGATAAAGGGGAGTGGAGAGTACAGGCTTGCAGTTATGGAACGAATAAGTCACAGAAATGAAAGGTGCAGCATAGGGAATATAGTCAGTGGTACTGAAATAGAGTTGTACGGTGACAGACAGTAGCTACACTTGTGGTGAGCATAGCATAATGTAGAGACTTGTTGAATCACTGTATTATACACATGAAACTAATGTAACATTGTGTGTCAACTATACTTCAGTAAAAAAATAAATTAAAATGTTGATAGCTTTAAAAAAAGACATTTTGCAAAATTTTTATAACTTGCTCTATGTCTTGAAAACTTACGGATGCTTGCTACCTTGTGATATTTCTATTAAAAAATAAAGTTGACCTTTCAGTATCTAAATAAGAAAGGAAAAGTTGTAATTGAATATCTACGGAGAATCATTTTGGTTATAAGTAAAGAGTTAGGAGTCTGTCCCCTTGGACTTTCGGGGCCAAAGAAAAAAATCCAGCCATAACATTACTGATTACTACTTAATGTTACCTTGAGTGGATAGCAAAAAGGGTACTATTGAAAAAGTCTTTTGAATTATGTTTGTCTCTCAGGGTTCTGAATCTTTCATTTACTTCCCCCAACACAAAAAGAACTAAATACTTAATTTGTGGCTTAGCAAAGCAAGGGAAATTATTGGCTAGGAATCCCCCTAAAACACTTAGGGTGAGTACTGAGACAGTATGCATTTCATTAATCTAGTTGCTGAGAACTTTGATTGCTTACTGATATTTATGTAACTTTTCAAACTTATTAGTGATAACTTCATATTTTTTATGTAAAAGAAACAGTAGACTCAGCATTCTTAGATTTAACCTCATGGTTTCTATCCACAAAAAACTTGGAATGTGTATAGTATGACACAATCTTACACTTTGCTACATTTCATAGAGGAAACCATATCCTAGAATGATCCATTCGGCAGGTTCTCAATGGTCTGGGAATGTCAGGGTCTCACATTCAGATTTATGACTATCCTCTCTCTTCAGCAGGAAGCTTGCCTGGTTCAACAGACTTTGCTCATCAGAAATCTAGGTCGGGGTGGGGGTAGGGGGTTAGGGGGAGGGGCTTCCTTCTGTAGATACTAGAGTTTACGTGCCTGAAAGACCAAGAGAAGTGATCATTTCCTTTCAAAACCTTTTTGTTAGTCCTTAATAATAGAGAGAAGCAACTTTTAGTTACTGATCTCTTTTCTTTACAAATAATTCTCTTGCTAAAGGAACAGACAAAATATTGCTAGTAGATATGCAGTTTGGAAGAAAGACTATCAATCATGAGATCTCAAATGAGTGAGGCCCTTTACAATGGCTTCCTGGATTAGAAAGTGTATTCATTGCTCTATTCAAACCTAGCACAGGGTCAGGTACACCGGAGGTGCTCAACAAATATTTGTTCAATGAATAAATAAATAGATTCTATGGACAATTCAAGGAAGCATAAGAAATATTTCCTGCCCTTAGTGAGTTTACCAGTCATACACGTACAATACATAAGTAAAAAGAACCCAATTTTCTAAGAAGCAAAGGATTAGTACTGATCGTAAGTACTGTAGCTTTTCTGGAATTTAGTTCTCTAAGGCTTAGACAAAAAAGTCGAAGGTAAGATGAGCCTTCAGAGGAAGGGAAGAAAAGAGGAAGGAATTCCAAAGAGAAAGGTAGGCATTACTACGTAAGGTAGAGCCGAGCACACTGGGCAGATATTATGGCAGAGCACGATTGTGGTTGAGGATGAGGTTAGAAAAAGAAGCAGGGGCTTTGTGTGGAAGACCTGAGCCAGCCAGCTGGGAGCTCTGATTTTCCTTTGGGTCACAGAGGCCATTGTGGTTTGCTCCAGTGGAGGAGAGAGCCAGGAGAGGGCAGGAAGACCAGTTGGGAGGCAACTGCTCTCACGTCCGCATGTCCAGATAAGAGTCTAAATTAGGGCAGTGGCAAAGGTGATGCAGAAAGGAATTGCATCAGGAAGCACGGTGAACCACCCCTGTGGGATCTGTGAGATAAACCTGCAACGCTTTTTGCTGGAATCACAGGAATCAAGTCAGTTAATTGTGAACTGCTCTGACATAAGGTGCACTAGAATAAATTCTAAGGTAGAAAACACTTTTTTCTATATAGTTCTATTAGCTTTGCCTAAAATCTTTTTCAGAAATATTCAAGTTCATTTCTTTTTAAAAATACACAAGAGTTTTCAGAAACAAGTAAAAATTACCCCAAATCCTACTCCCATTCACCAAGATTACTGTTATTATTTTGGTGGATACCTTTCCACACATTCTTGTATGCACAGATATGTACAAAGTATGATAGAATTTTATTAAAACACAATTGTTCCATATGTGCTGTTCCAGGATCAATTTTTCTCATTCCCTAATATGTTGTAAACATTTTTCCATGTTAATAAATATTGACCTACATATCATAATGTAAATTAATTTGCCTATATCATAATGTTCTATTAATGGATACTAAGATTCCCTCTCTCTCTCTCTCTCTCCCTATCCTTGTGTTACCATAAACAACCCTGTGATTAACCTTATTATGCACATCATTTACCATCTGTATAATTATCTCTTTAATAAAAATCTAAGAAGTTGAATTGGCTAGGTCAAAAATATGTATTGTGTTTTGATACATATTTCCAAACTGCCCTTCAGAAAAGTACATCCATTCATTTATTTACTCAATAATATTTCTTGAGCACCTACTATGTACCAAGCACTATTCTATGTGCTGAGAATACAACAGTGAAAAAAATGGACAACGTCCCTGCCATCATGGACCGTACATTCTAATTCAGGACAACAAACAATAAACAAACAACTAAACATATCATACATTGTCAAGGAGTGGTAACTACTAGGAAAGCAAAATAAAAAGCAGAGGGCTGGAGAGTCACAGAGTGGGTGGAGGGAATAACGCATTTGACACAGAGTGGTGAGGAAGCAACTGTGAGGACGAGGCATGCAATGGGACCTGTAAAGACAACCAAGCGTTAACAGTGGCAAGAAAGAAGGAAAAGGAAGTGCAAAAAATCTGATGCGGAAACATGCCCGGCATGTTTCAAGGCCAGAAAGGCAGTGTCTCTGGAGACTTGTGAGAAATGCATGTGGATAGGTAGCCAGATCAGACCAGAGAGCACTGGGAGCAAGTGTGTCCAGGAGGGGCTTCACAGCCATTCCTAGAGGTGTTTGGACTCATTGGGATATTGGCCAAAGGGATCTGATATTCTAGTATGAGAATATTAAAAGAGAAAGGAGAAAGAACCAATCTACTTTTGTGTTTTACCCCTTCTCAGTCTTCTATTCATTAGACACGGTTTAATGGATGTTTATATTTCTCTCCACCCTTTCCCCTTACACCTGGGGTCTGGCAAGGGATGGATCACAGGTAATACTACCTGGGAGATACTTAAACTTCCCTTAGGTTCATTTTAGAAGTCTTACTATACCTCCTAACTGTAAACAGATGTGAAAACTCCTTTCGTTAGCTTCCTAACTAAACCGAGAAATTCTGTTCCCTCTGTCATCTTGATAAAAACTCAGGCAGCAACATGGGCTCATCACAGCTGATTTATACTAATTTTCCCCAAGCCATCTAACACAGAATCTTTTTTTTTTTTTTTTCAACGTTTATTTATTAGTTTTGGGACAGAGAGAGACAGAGCATGAACGGGGGAGGGGCAGAGAGAGAGGGAGACACAGAATCAGAAACAGGCTCCAGGCTCTGAGCCATCAGCCCAGAGCCCGACGCGGGGCTCGAACTCACGGACCGCGAGATCGTGACCTGGCTGAAGTCGGACGCTTAACCGACTGCGCCACCCAGGCGCCCCTAACACAGAATCTTTAACACGGAAGGTGGTCTACAAATATTTGCTGGATAAACAAAAGACAAATTTTCTCTAAAAGTACCTTTGCTTTGTAGGTGTTCTATTATTTTGATTAGCAACAGTTTCGGGGGATACATTCTGCCTGATCTCTAATTCTGAAGCTCTTTGACGACAGTTTCCTGAGTCTTGCCTTTGGGTGTCTTCTCATCTGCTGGGGATGCCCAGGGAATTTAACAAAGGAGAGCACTGACAGACAGAATTTAGGATACAGGTTTGAGTAAACCCAGGGCTTTACTCTGCCCTAAGATGTCTGCCTGAGATGATGATTTCTTCTACAGTGATATTTTAGAAATCACACAGAAAACAAATAAGATGAAGTAAGAACAAAAGAAATCTTTTAAAACATTAACTTCAGGAGGGGTGGCTGGTTGACTCAGTCGGTTAAGTATCTGACTCTTGATCTTGGCTCAGGTCATGATCTCTCGGTTTGTGAGATCGATCCCCACATTGGGCTCTTCACTGACAGCACGGAGGCTGCTTGGGATTCTCTCTCTCCCTCTCTCTGCCCCTCCTCCACTTGTGTGAGTGCTCTCTCTCTCTCAAAGTAAATAAATAAACATTAGAAAATTAACTTCAGGAGGAAAGGTGATTTGCTGACAATGGAAATTGCAATGTTAATTAATTTACTGTTCTGTATTTTTTTATTTTATTTAAAAAAAATTTTTTTTAACGTTTATTTTTGAGACAGAGAGAGACAGAGCATGAACGGGGGAGGGTCAGAGAGAGGGAGACACAGATTCCGAAACAGGCTCCAGGCTCTAAGCTGTCAGCACTGAGCCCGACGCGGGGCTCGAACTCACAAACCTTGAGATCATGACCTAAGCCGAAGTCGGCCGCTTAACCAACTGAGCCACCCAGGCACCCCACTGTTCTTTAGTTTAAACGAAGTTAATAGTAACATTTTCTTCTGGTTATAAAAGTAATTCGTACTCATTGCAGAAAAATGTTTCAATATTGAAAAGCAATAAGGTAGAAAATAAAAATTACTCAATAAGCCATTCTCCAGTGATAGTCACTGTTGAAATTTTGTTGGGTTTCCTTCCATTTTAAACATAATTATCATATTATACATGCATAGTCTTATATCTTTTCACCTGACAACAAATTCTGAATCTTTTCCCGGCATGTTTTTAATATTATTAGCAACAGATACATAATGTTCCAAGTATGTCTTTGTCATAATTTATATTATGTGCCTATTATGGACAACTGTTTTCAACCTATATTATCAACTCCTATAAGTACTGTTGCAGGGAACACTCTCATACATGATCGTTGTCCAAATCTCTTATCAATGTCCTGAACTACAGCCTCAGAAATGTAACTGTTTGGTCAAAATATATGACATTTATAAAGTCTTTTGTTAAGTACTCCAAAAGTACTTTCCAAAAAGGTCGTATTAATTGACACTCCCTTCCTACTACCCTCAGCCATCCCTATCACCCCATTATATTCTAAAAGACTAGCAAATATATCCTGGGTTCAAATCCCAGCCCCACTATGTTAGGAAAGTTATTTAACTTCACAAAAGCCCACTTTCCTCATCTGTACAGGGGCGATAGCAATGGTATCAAGCTCATAGGATAGTTATAAAAATTAAATGAAATGAGGGCCACCTGGTTGGCTCAGTCAGTCAAGCATCTGAATTTGGATCAGGTCATGATCTCACAGTTCACGAGTTCAAGCCTTGCATCAGGCTCTCTGCTGTCAGCATGGAGCCTGCTTCAGATCCTCTGTCCCCTTCTCTCTGCGCCCCTCCCCCCTCTCAAAAATAAATAAACATTAAAAAATAAAATTTAAAAATAAATAAATAAAGATTGAATGAAATGACAACATAAAATTGCCTACCAGTCACCAGTAACCAGTAAACTCACCCTTCCCAAATCACTCCTAGCCAGAGTAATATTTGGGTACAAAATCCCCTAACACAGTTGGAAAAAGTACCAAGCTTCCCTGTTTCATCAAACTGTTTTAATAGCTGGAGCCACACGATTATTGCATCCACACCAAAGCCTCAATATTCTGACAACAGCAGTGCCTACTTAGCTGCCACCTGGAAGCAAAGAGGATCTTTCCAAAAGGTGTTTTCTGCCCCTTATGCATTATTTTCACAATGGTGTTTTTTTCTTATTATTTCAAGGGAAACATATTTATGTAAAGGGCAATGGCTTCAATTTGAAAAAAATTTTTTTTTTCCAGAAAGAGAAAAGACCAACATGAATAGCTGCATAATTCGTATACAGGGCTCACAAATATCAATCTACTACATTTTGGGCATGGCCTTTCAAAAAGAAATCAATGTTTTTAAAAAAATGTCCCTGAGCAACTTAACTAAGATTTTAATTCCAATTAATTTGAAGAGTCTGCTGGAACTTTGTGTAGAATTCAGTGAGTTTGTTGTTTGGCGGTCCCCTCAACTTTTGGTTGAGATGATCCCAAGAAAAATGAAATCACTTGTGGAAAGCTGTTTATCAGATGGAGGCCCTAATATGTTGCGTGAAATAGGTTCAACTCTAAATACAAAATAGATCATTTTCAATTGTTTTATGAGAATACATTCGCTTATTTTTTTTTAAGTTTATTTTTATTTCTTTTGAGAGAGGTAGAGAGCGAGCAGGGAGGGGCAGAGAGAGAGGGAGACAGAATCCCAAGCAGGCTCCACGCTGTCAGCACAGAGCCAGATGCGGGGCTTGAAGCCACAAACCGTAAGCCAAACCTGAGCCAAAATCAAGAGCTGGATGCTTAAGCAACTGAGCCACGCAGGCGCGCCCTTGCTTAATTTTTTATATAGATATTTATTGGATGTGAGAACATTAGTATTCAGCTCTAGAGAGAAACAACTCAAAACTGTTCTGTATTCGTTAAGAGGGTATTTATCACTACCAGTGAGATAAATACACAGAATGTGTTCTAGATTCTTTGCAGTTCCTTGACATTGAGTAACTTTGTGTCATTTAGGAGAGAAACACTGGGACATTTCATGCTGTAAAAACAACAGAGGAAATGAAATTGTAGGATATCAGAAATGGTCGGGGCTACCGTTTTCACCTGCGGTTTCTTTGGAAATCTAAATAAAAAACTTTGGTCTACTGCCAAAAGGTGGCATTTGGGAACAGAAAACTGATTCAATCCTTCCCTGTCCGAAGTACAAATATGCCCAGTGTTTTCCTGTCCCAGTTTCCTTCTCCTTACTCTGAGATCAGTGTTATCAGACCCTATAAATTTCCTATGTGGTAAGTCACCAAATAAACAGAGGTGTATGGTAACAAACAGTTGGGCTTAGATGTCTTCCTGTCTAACTGTTTTGGCCAGAAAAGATGGGTAATTTCTCCTGTGAGATGTATTAGGGAAAAATTCTAATTTAGAGTTACCCAGAACCTGATCCCACCCAGATTACTTCCAGCTCTCCACCACTACAAAGAATGACTTGCCGCACATCCTCATACATGTTCCTTTATGGACCTGCATAAAAATCTTTTTGGGATATACACCCAAGGTAGAACACTAAACCATCAGGTGTGCATAGATTTAATCTGACCAAGCCAGATGACACATATAGCTATGTACTGTAATGCAGTATTCTTGCATTACATAACATATTCTGGAATCCTACATTTTTCCCCCTACCATTTGTCAGTATCCAATGTTCTAATTTTTATCAATCTAATAGGTATGAAGTGATACCTCATTCTTTTTTTAATTTGTATTTTTCTGATCATAATATATCTGAGTATCGCATTATGCCGGTTAGCCTTAGGAGTTTCTTCTCTGTAAATCATCTGTTCATAAGCTTTGCCAATTTCCACTGGGGTTGCTGTCTTTTTCTTGTTGACTTGCAGGAATTCCTGATATACTCTCTTATTGGACATTGCAAAATATCTTCTCCCAATAAGTCAACTGTTAACCATCCATGGTTAACAGGAATTCATACTACAGAAATTCTTAATTTTTATGTAATCAAATTCATCAGTATTTTGCCCTATGCCTTGGGGCTTTGATATTTTTAAGAAGTCCTTGCCGTTCTTGAGCGACAAAGATAACCTCTTACATTTTCATCTAGTACTATAATAATTTTATTTTTCATGTTTAGTCTTTAATCCACTTTCACGTGGATTTACCCATGTATGCTGTTTTAGGTTGGAGTCCAGTTTTATATTTCACCATATAGTGAACATTTTCTACTAAACAATCTATGCTTTACTCACTGACCTGGGTGCCATCTAAATCTTATCCTAAATACTAATACATACAAATATTTGTGTCTCTAATTTATCTATTTTGTTTCAATGGTCTATTTGGCTGTTCTTTTGACAAACACGTATTTTATTACTAACGTTTTGACAATGTCCTTACATCTAGGGCTACTCCCATTCTTTATTACTCCTTTACAAGTTTAGCTTTGTAAAAAGCTTCATGGATTTTTATTCTTATATATACATTTTAGAATAGGCTTATTATTAAGTTCATCAGAACATTATTTGTAATTTGCATTGGGATTGCATTGAATATGTGAATTAATTTGACGAGACTCTTCATATATTACAATCTTCCACCCAAGGGTATGGAATGTGTTTCCATTTAAATTAAATAACTCTATGTTCTTGATTAGACTTCTAATTTTTTTCCTAAAGACTATTCTATACTTACACTAACTCATGTAATAATCAAAACAGCCCTGTAATCTTTTATTATCATCATTTTCCAAATGAGGAAACTGAGCCCAAAGAAATAAGTGATTGCTCAAGAACTCACAGCAAGTAAGTAACAGAGTCTACATTCAAAGAGTTTATAGTTCATACTCTTAACCACTGTGCTGCCTCTCAGTTTACAGGCAGTTACTTTAGTTTGGCTGCTACTGTGAAAGATATCTTCTTTGTATTATTATTTATTTATTATCTGGTATATTGATTTTATTATATTTTCTAATTTATTGTTGCAGATGTAGAGAAATGTAGTTGGTTTTTTAAAATTTTAATCCCAGTATAGTTAACATACAGTGTTATATTCATTTCAGGTACAATATAGGGATTCAACAATTCCATACATCACCCAGTGCTCTTTTGTTTTTAATTTTAATTCCAGAAATGTAGTTGATTTTTAAAAGTTTATATTTGCATCCAGTGAAGTTGCTGACTTCTCTAATTAGTTATAATGGTATATTGTTTCTGTTGCCTTTTTAAAATATCAACTGTCAATAATGACAATTTTGTCTTTTCCTTTCCAATTTTCAAGTCCCTCATTTCTTTTTCTTGCCTTATAACATTGGCCAAAGACTTCCAGTAAATGGTAGACTTTCTGTAGTAATGATCATGGGCAAAGACAGTGTCTTAAAAAAAAGCAATGTTATCCAGAAGAAAGTTTTCATTTTATCTTGGCGATAGTATATGCAGCACATCAGAGAACTGTTTCACAAAAGTATAGGTTAGAAATTGTGCCTGGTGGTCAAGAACCTATTCTAAGCAGACGGGTCCTGTGCTTATCTGTGCCACAGAAATCACTTTTCCATAGGAGACAGCCTTTCCAGGGGAGACATAGCTCAGTTGTAACAAACTTGACTTCATGCTGACTCTAAGTGAATTTAATTCCATCCTAAAGCCCTATAGCAACAACACAGCTCTGCACCTGTCACTTGCTTCATACAATCTGCTAGATGCAATCGTTTTTGACAACACGTTAGTCTCCATCCCCATGGGGGAATTCACAGACAGCAACATTGGAAGGAGTCTTAGAGATCAACTATTGCTCTCATTTTACACACATCTAAAAGTCCCTATAGTGGGTGCCTCATCACCCTTGAGCAGATAGATGATCCACTTTGGGGGGACTGATGCTAACAACTGACAGAGTTTGAATCAGACCAGGGGCTAACACAGCTTTCTCCTAATTGGCTTCAACACTCCATCTTCAGTAGAGGTTGTCAGATGTTTACGGCAACATCTCAAAACTTGCAGTGACCTCATCCATCCTGACTTCAATGGGGACCCAGAGGAGAGAAAGAGGAAGCACCTACTCTTCTTTCTTGTATCCCCAAAGGCTTTTCCCTATGCAAGATTGGTGCATCTGCATAAAAGTGGGCACTGGTAGCTCTGTCATGGAGTCCTGGGGTTTGAGTACAGTCAGACACATCAGAAGCTCTGAGTAGGTAACCAAACACAACCCCTCCCTTTTATACATACCCAGGGTGACTAATACTTGTGGTAGAAATGAGTGAACTGAAAAGCCCCACAGGAACCTCAAACCCAGTACATCCAAAATGGAACTTCTCACTGTCTCCTCCAAACGCACTCCCTTCTCACCGTAACCCCTGCCCAGGACCTAGAACAGCCTCCATTCCACCATCCGCAGCACCTTCCTGTCCATCACACTTGAGGAGTCACTCAGCACCCTGAGAATATCTCCTGACCACCCGCTCCTTCCCATTATGATTGAGGCCTTGGCCACACCCTCCCAGCTACTCTAGGAGATTACCCCTGACTCCTGGGATCCACCCTTCATACTACTGCCGGAGGGAATCTTCACATCATGCCTTCACATGTAACCACGTCTCCTGCCTAAAAACCTTTGAAGGCTCCCCACCACTCTCGGAGCAGATGCTCCTTAGCATGGCATCTACTACCTTCATAGCACAGGCTCTTTGCCCTCTCCAACCTCACACTCTGACAGCAGGATCCCCAGATCCCCATCTCTGTACCCTCCCTGACTGTGCTTCTGATCACTGTTCCCCCTACATAGAACCTGCATCCCCTTCCACTGGGAACTGTCTAATGTCTCTAGGAGCATGTTGGGGGCCCCTGCTCCCGGGAACCTTTGCTCCCTCCTCACACTCCTTGTCCTGCTGAGGTGCCCTCCCTCTGGGCTTCTTCCAAGACCCTGTGCATCCGCCCCACTAAACTGTAACGGTTCTTTCCTGGACACTGTAAGAGACTGGATTCTCTATGACAGTAGTTATTGCATAGCCAGTCTTGTTTCATCCCTTTCCATATTTACAATAGTACCCCTGGGGTGCCTGGATGGCTCAGTCCTTAAGTGTTCGACTTCAGCTCAGGTCATGATCTTGCAGTGCATGAGTTCCAGCCCTGGTTGGGCTCTGTGCTGACCGTTCCCCGCCTGGAGCCTGAGTTGGATTCTGTGTCGCCCTCTCTCTCTCTCTCTCTGCCCCTCTGCCACTCGCAATCTGTCTCTCGCCCTGTCTCAAAAATAAATAAGCATTAAAAAAAAATTTAAGATAGTACCCATGAATAAAATACACTGAGTCAGATTGTAGTATAGGACCTGTTCAGCAGTGGGTGTCCCACGCCTAGCACAACGTCAACCTGGCACGCTGTGGACCATCTGAATGAATAAATGTTGAGTGATGAATGATGAATGAATGATTTGCTCAAGCCCTTTCAGGACTAGGTGGGATGTCACCATCAGGGAACATCCTGGGTATAGATGGAAACTGAGTGGCACCAACAGGCGCTCGGTCGGGAGGGGGCGCTGCAGGGCGGCGGGACGAGAGCTGGAGGGTTGGGGGCGGGGGCGTCCGAGACCTGCAAGTGATCGGGCTTGCCCGGGGACCCTGCGCCACGACTCTGCATGAATTTCGCTTTCGCTTTGGGCCAGCCGGAGGCGGCGGGGCCGTCCCCTGAACGCCTGCGGCCAGGCACCCGTGGAGTTAATTCGAAAGCGCCGCAAACCCCGCGGGCCGAACTCCGCGTGTCACCGAGAAGCTGATGTAGAGAGAGACAGAGAGAGAAAGCAAGCAAGAGACCAGAGTCCCGGGAAAGTCCTGCCGCGCCTCGGGACAATTATAAAAATGTGATCCCCTGGGTCGGCTTCCCACCATCGCCCTCACCTGCTGCGTCCACCGTCCGGATCCAGCTCCAGCCCAGTGTCCGCCCAGTGCCCGCTCAGCATGTGCCCGCCGCGTGGTGAGTAACCAGCCCGACTGAAGACTCATCGCTGGGGTGGGGAGGGCGGCAGCCAGGGAAGAGGAGGCAGAAACTTGGCACCCGCTGTGGGGGAGACTGGCAGGCTGTCAGCAGCCTCGTGCAAAGGTGAAAAAAAAGCGTGACTGCGTGCTTACAATGCACTAAATAGGATATTGTCTCCTTATCTGCCCACTTTACAGATTTGAAACTGAGTCTCCATGCGCTGCGTTTCTCCCTCACGGTCCCTCAGCTACAGTTAGAAAAGGGCAGATCCCAGCCAGCTTCAAAGTGAGGCTTTGTCACCCCTCTGTTTCCAAACAGTAGGTTAGGAGTCTGGGCCAGTCATTTCACTGCCTGGCCTCAGTTTCCCTACTAGTGAAATAGAGGCCTTTTCTGTGTGAGCTATGAATCCAACACCTTTGTCGGAGCTCAACAGGAGGCCTTCACAGGGAGTTGGCTTCTAGCCCCAGAATAGAGCACTACTTTCCAAGAACTTGATTCCTCTCTCAGGTGAGGAAGGAAGACTGGAGATGGGGGAGGGAGGTGGATGCTGGTAAGATGTGGATAGGTGGAGATGGGTGGAAGGTAGAGGCAGGCCAAACCAAGCTGACCAGCTCAGTCTGCTCCTCGCTTGGTTTCCAGGCCTCCTCCTTGTAACCATCCTGGTCCTGTTAAACCACCTGGACCACCTCAGTTTGGCCAGGAACCTCCCCACACCCACACCAAGCCCAGGAATGTTCCAGTGCCTCAACCACTCCCAAACCCTGCTGCGAGCCATCAGCAACACGCTTCAGAAGGTGAGTTTCCAGTGTTCTTGTTCCCACTTTGCAGCCTCTCTAGGGACGGGGGCTTCTCTGAACCTCTGGTCACCCGAAAGAACTGCAAAGAAATTGTGGACTTTAATCAGGAGCTGTCAAGAAGGGGAGAGGGAACTCTATAAAGGGCCCAACTATTAGCTAAAGAGTCTCAATGAAATTGTGTCTCCAGAGAAAGCAAGAGTGGTAATAAATTATAATGGCATTCATTTTGGCTGTGTCTACGCAGAGGAAAGTGGATATTTACAGTGTTCCCTGTAGCCTGCCAACAGAGATGGAATTGTGTCAAGCCCACACTGTTTCTCTGACAAATCTATCAATCCAGGAAACCATTATTAGGTGCAGCCTCTGTGCTCTAGGGGCTACAAAGATGAATTAGGTTTGCCCCTCACACTGCTCGCCAGCTTCCAGTGTAGTGACCCAGTTTGTTGTCTGAGCAACATTTCAGGGGGGCCTGTGACAGTGCACGTCCAGCCTTCAATTTTCTGGCTTTTTAAAAAAAAAAATTTTTTTTTATGTTTATTTATTCTTGAGTGAGAGGGAGACAGAGTGTGAGCGAGGGAGGGGCAGAGAGAGAGAGGAAGACACAGAATCTGAAGCAAGCTTCAGGCTCGGAGCTGTCAGCCCAGAGCCCAGAGCAGGGCTTGAACTTGGGAACGGAGAGATCATGACCTGATCCAAAGTTGGACACTTAACCGACTGAGCCACCCAGGCGCCCCTGCCTTCATTTTCGAGGGAGAAACTTATCTAATATTATTGACAGCTTCATTCATTTCTTAGGTTTCATATTTTAATGCAAAAAAAATTATTTTCCTTTCAAACGTGCTTCAATACCTACAGCTTTTGCTGAAGCAACCCAAGGCTGATGTTTTAAAAGTGGTCCTTTTGCCTTCCTGTTCTCTAGTAAATCTTGCCTGAATTTCTTGTTTTATGAATATCTTAAAACGAGGTCAATGCCACAAGGCCTTAAAGAATTCTTTTCCTCTTCTAATCTTTCACAATGTGCTGCCAGTTGCTCCTCACAGTTCAGTCGATCTTAATTACAAAGGCAACTCGGCAGATGAAAACGGCAGAGAAAAGTGCTTTCATTCCTGAAGAAAGTTTCACTGTGGATAAAATTTAGAAGCTGCAATTTCAGTAGATGCTTTAGGTGAAAAAGCTAACTCTTCTACTCCCCAGGACAGCGCCAAAGGTCAAAAGATTGCAGAACTCAATCTGATATTTTTTAATATCATTCCTTTGTCCAGTTTGATAGAACACACGAGCTGGCTACCACAGAGGAAAGAGGTGGCAAGTGCATGCAATTCACAGCCCATGGATTTGTAGCGTTTGGCCTGTAGCTTTTGTATTCGGTTTTGATTTTGAGTTTGATGCCATTGAAAAAGTGGACCTTCCATATAAGACTCCAAATTTCCAGCTTCTCTTGAAAATCTCTGAAGAACTACAACACAGGGCCTGTATTTCCAAATCTAATGCTTTACAGCCTGCTCGGGAGAGTGGCTGCCCACGTCCGTGTGAATACCTCCAGGAACAGTGTATAGTCGCCTGTTGCTGCTATAACAGATTACCACAGACTAAGTGGTAACACACATTAATTATCTTATGGCTCTGGAGTTCAGAAATCTGAAATGGGCTAAAATCCAGGTGTGAGCAGAGCTGTGTGTGTCCATTTCTGGAGACTCCAGGAGAGAGTCCGTTCCATTCTCTTGCCTTTTCCACCTTCTAAAGGCAGCCCACATTCCTTGGTGTATGGCTTCCTTCCATCTTCAAAACCAGTAATGGCCAGTTGAGTTGTCCTCGTGCTCCATTACTCTGACGTTGACTCTCCTGCTTCCTTCCATTTATAACAACGCAGCAATTCCATTGGACTCACCCAGATAATCCAAGATAACCTCCCTATTTAAGGTCAGCTGATTAGCAACCTTCATTTCATCACCAACCTTAATTCCCCTTGACCGTGTAACATATTCTCAGGTTCCAGGGGTTGGGAAATGGATAGGGACCTGGGGGGATGGGGCAACATGTTCTGTATCTCAAGCCTTGATGATGGTTCATGCAGTTCCCTCTGCCTGAAATTCTCTCTCCTTTGCCTGTCAGTCTTCTAATCCACTTAATGCAGATGTCCCATCACTGGTGAAGCCTTCATACCCTTCTCAGCACTTGTCACCTGCTGACATGACTCCTAATCATTGGGCGCTTTGCTGTCTCTGCAGCTGAACTTGGGATCCTAAGGGGGCATAACATAACACAGTCCTCTTCTTTGTCATGCTCCTTAGTACAGTAAGTACCCCCTTATCCAAGGGGGATATGTTCCAAGACCCCCCAGTGGATGTCTGAAACTGCAGACCATACCGAACCCTATACTATGTTTTTTCCTCTACACACATAACTATGATAAGAGATTAACAATAATAGCTAATAATAAAATAGAACAATTACAATGTATTATAATAAGTTACGTGAATGTGGTCTCTAAATCTCTTACTGTACTGTACTCACCCTTCTTATGATGAGGTGAGATGATAAAATGCCCATGTGATGAGATGAAGCGAAGTGAATGACGGGCACTGTGACACAGTGTTAGGCTACTGTTAACCTTTTGACCGTGTATCAGAAGATCGTCTGCTTCCAGACCATGGTTGCTGGCAGGCAGGTAATGGAAACCAAGGAAGCAAAGGCACCGATAAGAGGGAGGACTCTACTTGCACATGTGAGGCTTGATGAATGGAAAAATGATGTCAATCTTCAACCAGATTTACTGACTTCTTAGATAAGTTTCATAGTTACATTCAACAGTGCTTTCCAACATGCTTGTAGGGTGACATCTGTGTGTACCGCAAATTAAATCTCCGCTTGTCTTTAGGGTTACATGTTCGTTATATCCCTCAAGTTGTGACCTCACCAGTTCCGCCTTTAGAAGTTATACTTGAAAACGATGTTCATAGAACACAGGTCCTTTGGCAAAAGGAAAAAAACAAAAACTGTTTTCACCAGAAGCAAGTGTCACAGCGTGGTGTGGATGCTGATTAGCACAGCCTGTTGAAATGATTTATAGTGTTTACATAATGGAAAAACACATCATCCAGAGAAACATGTCCTAAGCGAAGGGAGAGAGGAGGGAGGGAGGGAGAATGTAAATATCTGGTTTCCTTTTGTCTTAAGAAGATCCCAAATTTCCTGCAGGTCAAAGAGATAGATGGCAAGGACAGCCAGCTCTCACCTTGCTGGCACCGTGGGGTGCCAGCCTCATAGGAATCCAGGTGCCTTATTAATATTATCAACCGGGTTACTCTTTGTTTTTTACAGGCCAGACAAACTCTAGAATTTTACTCCTGCACTTCCGAAGAGATTGATCATGAAGATATCACAAAAGATAAAACCAGCACAGTGGAGGCCTGCTTACCACTGGAATTAACCATGGTATTGTTGATTTTCTTCTCAAAGTATGTAATACAGTGAAGAGCTGTGCATCAAACCTCATCTTCTTCTAAAAATGTGCATGTTTCAGGTCTCCATCATCGTGAGACTTTAACAGGTCTCACTTCAGAAGTTGGACTTGAAAAATGTATATATAAAACAAATACGTTTTCTACAACAATGTGAATAGATTTAACACTATTAAACTTTACACTTAAGAATAGTTAAGGTGGCAAATTTTATATGTTTTTTACCACAATAAAAAGATATGTTTCAGAAGAAAAGTAAGGAAAATGTATATTGAGAATTAATATCTTTGATATTTTTTTTTCCTCTAGAATGAGAGTTGCCTGGCTTCCAGAGAGATCTCTCTGATAACTGTAAGTCAGAAAATCAAAGGTTTTAGCTCATATGATGAATTCATATCACTGATGTCTCATTATCTTTTCTTCTAGAATGGGAGTTGCCTGGCCTCCAGAAAGACCTCTTTTATGACGGTAAGATACAAAACTCTTTCCTTCCTCAAATGCAATGGTGGCGGGGAGGGAGACACTTTTAGCTCATCTCAATGGTTCCTTCCCATTTTGTCATATCACTTAGACCCTGTGTCTTAGCAGTATCTATGAGGACTTAAAGATGTACCAGGTGGAGTTCAAGGCCATGAATGCAAAGCTGTTAATGGATCCTAAAAGGCAGATCTTTCTGGATCAAAACATGCTGACAGCTATTGATGAGCTGTTACAGGTAAGACCTTCATACTACCAGTAAGAGCACCTTCTTCATGCTGAGACAGCTAGTCACGGTCCCTGATGAAGTGTAAAATCTCCCCTTCTTGGATTGGGAGTGGCCTGAAATTGCCCTTCCATATACCATGCAGAGCCTCTTGACAAAGGCCAGTGGTGAGCAGGTCACCGTAAGAAAAGCAAACTCCCACTTGTTGATGACATGGTATATACCAGGCTCTTTGCAGATGTTTTCATATATTTTCTTATGTTGTCTCCACAACCACCACAGGGGGTATGTACAAAGGAGGAAACCAAAGCTTAGAGTTAGCCACTTGTCCACATGGCTTATAAGTGGCAGAGCCAGGATTTAAACCCCCATCAAAGGGATTCCACTACACTTATCCTGTCACTCAAAAGGCTCCATGATGAGGGCACCTGGGTGACTTAGTCAATTGAGCGTTCCAACTTCAGCTCAGGTCATGATCTCATGGTTCTTGGGTTTGAGCCCCATATTGGGCTCTGTGCTGACAGCTCAGAGCCTGGAGCCTGCTTTGAATTCTGTGTCTCCCTCTCTCTCTGCCCCTTTCCTGCTCACACTCTGTCTCTCCCTCTCTCTCAAAAAGTAAACATTAAAAAAAAAATTTTTTTAAAAAGCTCCATGATGTGCATTGAGAGGCCAACATGCATAACTGCATATAATTGTCAGAGAAAACAACTGAGGCTGATGCCTGGGTATGACCCATTTTGAACTAAAATGTGCATTAAATAAAAAGAATGACCTATCCCCTAATATCCACAATGTTACTCAGAGACAAGAGCTTGCTTTGTAATTTTCTGAATCATCATAGCATGTGATGCTAATACAAAATATAGAAATATTCACCTAAGCAAAAGCCGTGTGACTATCTTGGTGACCAGGGCATGGGATAAAAAGAAGTATGATGTCAGAAATCATTGTCTGAAAAAGAATTTATTCTCCTTTCTTTCCTTCTTTGTGCCAAATTACTGTTGGAAAGGCAGTGAACTTCATGCAGGTATCAAAGAACGTTACCATCTAGAGAGTTGTAGATGATATTTCATTTTCAGGTCTCGGAGTCAGGTGATTTGGGCACTGGAATCCGTTCTCCCGGGAATCAGCCAGCCATGCACAAACCATTCACAACTTGGGGGCTCAGTATTTTTCCTTGTAAAATGGGATGACTTTACCCACCCCGCCTTTCTCTTAGGCTTTTTGCAGGGAATAAGTGAAAGCATTGATCATTGTGCCAGTATAAGATCTTGCATTGTGTTAGCAAATTAACAGGCTAAAACTGAGAGATCCATTGCCAGGTTTATTTATCTGTCACAAATGAGTGCACCAAACAAGTCTGTTACTCATGGAGTTCCGATCAATAGCAATCCGTCACCTCTCTGTTCTAAAAAGGACTTAGCTTCTTAGTAGAACATATAAAAATTAATTAGATATTGCAGCAGATGTCATCTTAACAGAATTGTTCCCTTCTAAAATGCAACTCCCACTGATGATTTTCTAAATAGCTTTAAGGGTCTTTTCAGAGCACACTGAAGATCCATGTGCTTGGATAATGAGTATTTCTTCTCTCAGGTTCTGCCTGGCCATCTGGATGGGAGTAGATTTGGGTCGGGTTTAGGAGATGTAATGAGTGAGTGGGTTGCAGGCTCTGAGACATGTATTGGCTTCACCCATTTTTACGGATGAACGTTTTAATTTTGGGATACCATATATGTCATCCTTAATATTTATTCTCCTAGGCCCTGAATGTCAACAGTGTGACTGTGCCACAGAACTCCTCCCTGGAAGAACCGGATTTTTATAAAACTAAAATCAAGCTCTGCATACTTCTTCATGCTTTCAGAATTCGTGCAGTGACCATCAATAGAATGATGAGCTATCTGAATTCTTCCTAAAAAGCTGAAGTTTCTCCCAACCTTAAAGCCACTTTTACAGAAATGTGAACCAAAAAAAACCCCAAAAAACATATATATATATATATATATGTGTGTGTGTATGTATATATATACACATACATATATATATATATATATTTCACAGGATATGGGTTAAGAACCAGGGAGTGGGTGGCTTGACCTGGTCCTCCTTAAGCTAGTACAATAATTCTCATGCTTGTTTACATTAGTTGCCACCCAAAATTTGAAAGATATGACTGTTATGTCCACATGATGCCTTTGACCAAGTCTATTTCACATTTACTAGGGAGGGCTAAGTTGTTTTTAAGTTTTCATGAGCAAATTGCTAAAGAGGGAAAATGTCCTTCCTTGAACATGTTTTTCTTTTCCCTTTAATAGAAAAGCAAGAATTTATAAGCTATTTCTGTACCTAAGTGTTTGTAGACACAAACACCCAAGCATAATTTATTTTAAAATACTTATTTATATAATTTTGTGTTCATGAAAGCATGTGAGCTAACTTATATTTATTTATGTTATATTTATTAAAATATTTATTATCCAATGGATTTGAGAAATACCTTATTTTCTAAAAATAAAATGATTGAATAAAGTAATTCTCATATTTTTCTAATGTAATTGGAATATTTTAAGTGTTAAAATACATGTTGTGGGAAAACTGAAAACTCCAATGAAATGTGAACAAAATTCCCTTAGAAAGAATGCCACAATATTCTTACCCATGTCCTAGTTTCTCTAATCTCTTATTTTATTTTATTTTTCCTAAGTTTATTTATTTATTTCGAGAGAGAGAGAGGGACAGAGAATCCCAAGCAGGCTCTGCACAAACAGCGGGTCTCGATCCCATGAACTGTGAGATCATGACCTGAGCCAAAACCAAGAGTCAGCCACTTAACTGACTAAGCCACCCAGGCACCTCTTCCCCCAATTTCTTAAAGGGAGACTCATTAGACTAGATATGCTCTAATACTAAGGCCATCGAATGAGTTATGGTTTTTAAGAGTATATTTTGTTCAGCATCTACATCTGAAAGTAAAATACATAAAAATGTTTTTTCCCTGTTAACCATAACATGCTGTGCATTAGACAAATACATAATAATATCCTCCAACTGGGAAAAACATCATTAAGAGTCCTTCTAGTTAAATTATTCTAATTTTTGTGACACTTTGGGCCCTCAGGGGAAGCTGTTTCTAAATTACAATGAGAAAAACTCTCCATTTGCTTTAAATTATATAGAACTTCTGCCTGAACCACATGGATAATTGCCTCTCTTTGGCTTAAGAGATGTGCTCTTAATGATCCAAATATTAAATTCCATCTTTTTAATTCTCTAAACCATGTGAATTTTAAAAGATTCACCTGGCAGAATACCATGTAATTTTAGTACTCCGATAATCGTCTTCCTCCTTAATATAAAAAGGCCATAGGAAAGGAAAGATTTGGTGTGCCCCGCCCCCTTCGTCACGTGACTCCTGTTCACCACATCCTAGCTGGTATCCCTGTGGACCAAGAGGGGATGTGTATTGGCCACCCCAGGTCCTCATTTGTGTGGCAAACACTCATTTGTTCAGACTCACCCCCCTTGATACACAATTAAATAGAAACCATCAGAAACTAGATCCCGATACATCTCCTCTTTTCTTTAGGGATTCCTCCACAAATTTGAATGACCTTCAAGGGATTCACAAACAGGAATTTCTTGCCTTTAAGTGTTGGGTTTGGGGTTTCAGCAGCTTTGATTACGGTTAGAAGAGCTCGAGGGCTTGATGCGGCTGGAGCCATAGACTTGCTGCCATCCCTCACTTGGAATGGCGACTTGTCTGTTGTCTGGCCGGTTGTCTGTGCCCAGAAACAAGGAGAGGCAAGCAGATCGTCCATCTGTGGACAGGATGAGTACAGAGGAATACAGGTGTTACTTTGGTTCTTTTTTAAAATTTTATTTATTTTTTAGAGAGAGTGTGAATGGAGGAGAGGGGCAGAGGGAGAGGGGAAGAAAGAAAAAAAAAATCTTAAGCCATCTCCTAATGGAGCCCAACTCAGGGCTGTATCCCACGACTGTGGGATCATGACCTGAGCTGAAATCAAAAGTCAGGGGGCGCCTGGGTGGCGCAGTCGGTTAAGCGTCCGACTTCAGCCAGGTCACGATCTCGCGGTCTGTGAGTTCGAGCCCCGCGTCAGGCTCTGGGCTGATGGCTCAGAGCCTGGAGCCTGTTTCCGATTCTGTGTCTCCCTCTCTCTCTCTGCCCCTCCCCCGTTCATGCTCTGTCTCTCTCTGTCCCAAAAATAAATAAACGTTGAAAAAAAAAAAAAAAAAGTCAGACGCTCAACCAACTGAGCCCTACTTTGGTTCTAGAAATTACCATGACATATGCTTCAAAAACATGACTGGCCCTTGGGGCACCTGGGTAGCTCGGTCAGTTGAGCATCTGACTTCGGCTCAGGTCATGATCTCACATTTTGTGATTCGAGCCCCGTGTTGGGCTCTGTGCTGACAGCTTGTAGCCTGGAGCCTGCTTCGAACTCTGTGTCTCCCTCCTTCTCTCTGTTCCTCCCCCACTTGTGCTCTCTCTCAAAAATAAATAAACAAACATTAAAAAAAACAAAACAAAACAAGACTGACCCAAGAAACCCCTTCACAACTAATTCCTTTCTTTATTACATGGTTAGTTTTCCTCTTTTCTTTTAAGCCTGGGCCTACAATTCACAAGTTGTATAACATGACCAAGTTGTTTTAACCTCTCCTGTTTCCTCTTCTATGAAGTGAAGGTGATGGTAGGACCTACCTCAGAGGATCAAAGTGAGGGTTAAATGGAACAGCTCATGCAAAGCACTGGCACTGCACCTGACCATAAATATGAGCCATTTTTGAAAATTATTAGTCTTTGGGCTTGGTGACGGGGCCAAATCGGTTAAACTCTCTTTTGCTACTATTTTCTTATCTGTGAAAGTCAGAAAACTGTAGCCCCTATTTTAGTGCTGTTGTGAGGATTAAATGGCACAGGACAGTGCTGGCATCTAGTCAATGCTCACTGTCAATTTTTTCAAAGTGTGAAGGTTGTTTAAAGATTTCAGCGATGCCCTGTCCCCGTGCAGCATTATCATAGGCATGTGCCAGGTGTCTGGGACAAGTCCCTGCCTTCACACAACAAAGGATGGGGAGCAAATGAACTTAATAAGACCAAGGTTCCTCTCTCAAAAATAAACATTAAAAAATTTTTTTAAAAGGGGCGACTGGGTGGCTCAGTCGGTTAAGCATCCAACTTCAGCTCAGGTCATGATCTCACAGTTCATGGGTTCGAGCCCCATGTCGGGCTCTATGCTGACAGCTCAGAGCCTGGAGCCTGCTTCGGATTCTGTGTCTCCATCTCTCTGTGCCCCTCCCTCCCCTCAAAAATAAACATTAAAAAAAAAAGAAAAAAAGAAGAAGACCGAGGTTCCCCCACTAAAAATATTTCCCAGTCCTAGTCTGTTAGAGATTCATTTGATTAACAAATTATTTTTAAAAGAAAATAAACAGTGAAAGTGTTTCTCACACCTGAGAATGACTTAATCAGAGAATGAACACGAAAAACAGCTGACAGCTGTCCCACTGAGGGCCCAGAGCTTTAGGAAAAGGGAACAGTTCTGGGGAGCAGTCTGGCCAGACGTCCAAGGGTTGTCTTGGACAGCTCAAGTCATGCAAAAGGACCTTAGATACCCTAATGAGGAAAGAAAACATAGGGACGGGAAGAAAGGGAAGAAAGAACAGCTTTGTCTGGGGCCCAGCACTGACAGAAACGGTGAGTCCTCTGCCATAACACCCTGAACAAACCATTCAGGTGCTGTCCTTGTTTGAAGACTAAACATACGGTTCTAGCTGCCATAATGTGGCTTCCTAGTTTAAGACAAAATACGTTACAATATCGCCACAGACTGAATGTTTGTGTCCCCTTAAAAATCCTATGTTGAAGCCCTGCTCCCCAATGCAATGATATTTAGAGATGAGGCATTAGGAGGTGAATTAGGTCAGAAGCATGGAGCCCTGATGATGGGATTGGTGCCTTTGTAAGAAGAGACTGGAAGAGGAGCGCCTGGGTGGCTCAGTTGGTTAAGCATCTGACTCTTGCTTTTGGCAGAGGTAATGGTCTCGTAGTTAGTGGGATCAAGCCTCGTGTGAGGCTCTGTGCTGATAGCAGGGAGCTTTCTTGGGAGCCTCTCCCTCTCCCCGCCCCTTCCCCCACTTGCATGCACATGTGCTCTCTCTCTCTCTCAAAATCAATCAATAAAAAAATTAATAATAAAAAATTTTAATTAAAGAAAAAAGAGACTGGGAGAGACCCTCTGACCCCCACATGAGGACACAGTGATGGGTGGCTGTGTACAAAGCAGGGTGAGAGCCCTCACCAGATACCAAATCTGCCGGCATCCTGATCGCAAACTTCCCAGCCTCCAGAACTGTGAGAAATGAATGTCTGCCGTTGAAGCCACCCAGTCTGTGGTATTTCGGTGTAACAGTCTGAGCTGACCGAGAAATCTATTTTAAATAAAAAAAAAAACCAACCACATTTTCAAAAATTGATTTGTATCCATTTTTTTGGTTGAAATGTATTTGGTGAGAACAAGTCAAAAACTCTAGTTGTATTTATGTTATCTTTCAATATGGTATTAAAAATACAAATGTGGAGAAGCATATGGTTGGTTCAGTCAGAAGAGCATGCAACTCTTGATCTCAGGGTCATAAGTTCAAGCCCCATTTTGGGCACAGAGCTTACTTAAATATATGAATGTGAATTAGGACATCAGTATAACATCAGAGCCAATATATTCATGTAACCTTTTTAAGAAGCAATATTAATGCTTTCTAGGTGCTAACTAAATGCCAAGTGTGTTTCTAAGTGTTTACCACAAAATGTATAAAATTCCCCCAATAATCCTACAAGGAGAAACTACTATCTGCCCCCCAACCCTTTTTTTTTAAAGTTTATTTATTTATTTTGAGAGAGGGAGTACAAGCGGGGAAGGGGCAGAGAGAGAGAGAGAGAGAGAGGAAAAGAGAATCCCTAGCAGGCTTCGTGTTGCCTGCACAGACCCCAACTCAAGGCTCGAACTCACAAACCAAGAGATCATGACCCAAGCTGAAGTCAGACACTTAACTGACTGAGACACCCAGGCATCCCTACCTTCCCCTTTTTATCTTTATTTTTATTTTTAAAAATTTTTTAACGTTTATTTATTTTTGAGACAGAGAGAGACAGAGCATGAACGGGGGAGGGTCAGAGAGAGAGAGGGAGACACAGAATCTGAAACAGGCTCCAGGCTGTGAGCTGTCAGCACAGAGCCCGACGCGGGGCTCGAACTCACAGAGATATCATGACCTGAGCCGAAGTCGGACACGTAACCGACTGGGCCATCCAGGCGCCCCCTACCTTCTCCTTTTTATAGACGAGGAAACTAAGGTAAGAAACCATATAATCCCACATGATGAGTAAGTGGCAGGCATTGTGATTTAACTCCAGGAGGCCTGGTTCCAGCCTGTGCAACTGTTGTACCCTTTGCCTTTGGTTATATTAAGGGCCCAGTGAGTCAAGGGACATCGTTGTCATAACCATACAAACATCACCAGGGTTATTTATATATCTTTGCTTCCCCTCACTATACCATGCAAACCTCAAGTATGGAAAATGTCATGTTACTCATGTCTATGTGTTCTCAGGCCCAGGCACTTAAAAGTGGGAGAAAGCGAGAGAATGGCCAATCTTCATGGGTTCCCATATGTTTCTCATTTCTTTTGCTAATCTAGGAATAAAGAGAAAGTCTTCTGTCTTTAAAAATCATAGCATTTCCAATTACCAAAAATTTTTTTTTCTCTTTTAATTATAAAATGCATATGTTTGCTTGGTTCAAAACAATCATACATGCTTAGACTGGGGAAAAATCCAAAATTCATAAGCCTGTTGATTTATGCAATTCACGTATCTATGGTTTGGCATGATGTGGTCACTATCCATTAGGAGCCATATACCAACACTTCACACTGGTGAACCAAAGAGTGGTCTACTTCCCCTTGCACGTGACTTCCACACAAACCCCTCAATGGTAGTTCCAAGAGGCCCAGGCAATCATCTTATCGGCTGGTTCTCACACTGCCCCTGACAGGAGTGGGCCACAGGTCCAGCCAGGCTCCTCAACACCCCTTCCAAATCCCTTGGTAAACCCCTCCTGGAGAAACTCCACTTCTGAATGCTTTATCGATGCAGGTTACAGATAAGATCTCACAAATGACCTCTATAGATCAGGGAAAGTTAAAAACTCACCAAACTAGTCCAAGTCCTGCCTGCAGTGAAGTTTTTATTAAGTAACAAAACCATCTCTTAGACTTCCCAACTTGCTTGAACATAAAACGGTCCTATAAATGCACAGAGCATACCCTAATCTAAAAATGAACGCAAGCTAGAGGTTCCAGCAGACAGCAGGAATGGACGGCCACAGGATAAAGATGTCTGACTAACTCCAGGCTGTCTTGTCTAACCAGGAATCTACATCACGACTGGAACAGACTGGATCTAAATCCTCCAGCAGGCTTCAGGGCAGAGCTGGAGGTCCCCAGGACCTGAGGAAAAACCTCAGAACCCCATGCTCAGAAATAAACCCCAGGGCCTCTGTGTTAATATCAGCAGCTTACAGAGCCCTTATCGTAAACACTCAAACCTCGGGATGTGGGCTGGAAAAGACACAATCCCGGCAGTAAATCCCTGGTCACCCAGTTGGGATCACACCCTCCAGCAAGCAGTACACTGCTTTACCCCAAGAAGGACTTCCAGTAACAGGCAAAGGGCTGGGCCAACGGCCTCACTGAGGACACCTTATCAGCAAATACGATGTCCTCTTCAGGAAATGGAGTGAAAATGTGTTTCCACATGACAATGCAGGGGAGGAAAATTTGCCCCTAAAGCAATTCAATAACATTAAAAAATGAGCCTCAAATGTGCAGGAAAACCCCTTTAGAGAGATGCACATGTGAAGAACCAAGAGGAACCCACCTAGTTTTAAATAAAAATGCACCTTCCAATAACAAGATACGGAGGGATGTAGTCATACACTCAGTCATTCCTGGAGTGAGGACAGTTAAGGGAACAAGGGGATGGGCAGGTTCTTCCAAATTTCCGCCAACTCCTGGGTGAACCAGCCTGCCCTGCTTTACACTCAGCCCCCATCCATGATGTGGAGAGCTGGGAACAAAACCAACTAATGCCCAAATGGCCAAGGTAACAGAAATCAAGAAATAAGATGCTTTAAAAAATAATTGATAAGTAAATAACAATACAAAGGACACATATTAGTACTGTACAAATGCAGATTTATTTTTCTTCCTTTCATTCATACTATGAAAAATTGTTAGGAAACCGGCTTACATACAAAGCACCTCTGGAATTATGCGTTTCTTCGGAAAACTTATAAAAAATAATGAACATTTAAAAATTCAAGTCAAGTATTTTACATTCCTGAATGTTAAAACTCCATGTGTTTCCTAGTGTATAGTACAATTAAAAAAAAAAAACTCATAAAGTGACACTGACTTGAATTCCACAGGATCCCTGACAATTAAAAATATGTTCATCCCTATAAAGTGAATTTGTTCTTCACAGGCAAAACAATAGTTAAAGTGTATTTCTCTGATTAATTCATTGAGATTTATTTTATTCTCCAGCTAATTCCTACAGAAGACCAATGGTAATTTATAGTTAGTTCAAATAAGTTAACAAAACATATCCGAAATGTTAATCGCCACATGCATGATTCTAGGAGAGTGACAATATCTATACATACCCAAAAAACCATTTCACCAATTAACAAGAGCCAATGTGGCTCATTATTCCCTGGGGCAAGTCTTCTTCAAGAAGACATGACATTTTTCCCTTGGTCCTGCTCTGGCTATTTCTGAGTAGCATCTCTCCCCCCACCAGAAAGTAAACGATTCCGGGGTGAGAGTCAAGAAATGTAGTGCTTAGCCTTGTGATTTTGGAAGGTTAATGAAATTTGAAGGGACTCTCTGACCATCCATCCAGTTGAACTTCCCCACTGAGATGAGATCACCTCTGAGCGTGCACCTCAACACGGGATGGGGACTGGATTATATTCCTTTCTCATCACTCAAGGACAAGGTAACATGATTGGTTTAACGGTTTAACAGACCACTAGCCAGACAGGTTGGTAATGTGATCTATGGAAATCATCCCACATAAGAAGATATATTGTACCCAGGGGCATGTATGCCTGAGTGGGGGCTAAAAGAACAGGAAGGTATCTCTCATTATTAATGTCAGTATGAGAAAAGCTCAACTACATTGGTGCAAGTTTAAGCACACTACCACTGAGTTGCTAAAAAGGTTTCAAATACTTGATATGAATTTCATAGTTCACAGACTCCAAAAGGAAAATTACCACATTTCTCACCTGACTGAGTCCTTTTAAGCACCTTTGTTAAGGACAGATGTTGGGCGGGGAAGCAGGGCAGGATGGTGTGAGTAGGAGGTGCAAAAAATTTTTTTAAATCTAGAGGTTTTTTAAGTTTTCCAAATATTTTACATTTTCTCTACCCCTGAATAATGCGAGCTGCAGAATGGCCCCCAGTGAAAGGAGCTGCCTCCACAGACTGTGAAGTTCAAGATCTCATCAAGTCCATACCCAATTACCAGTTGAAGTTGGTCTTTACAGGTAAAAGTTCCTGAGGCTTCCTTTTTCAGTCCATCTTCCAAACTTCACCTTTCCTGTAAGAAACCTAACAAAAGAGAGAACACAAACAAATTCAGGGATTCACTGTTAGGGGAAGACAGAGGCATGCTTTTAGAGAAAAATCACCCATCCATTTCAAAAAGGAACTTCTCCAAGTGGCTGGGTTTTCCTGAGCTGAAGATAAGCCACTGTAATTTAAAGACTAGTTGCAAGATGCTAAAACATCCTGATAAAAATACAAAATTCCACCAATTTCTGGCCACAAACGGCACAAAATATTGGCAAATTTTGCTTTTTTTGCTTGTTTTTTTTTTTTAACTCACAGAAGAATTTTGTTTTCCTATTTAATGAGGGAATTGGACTAATAAGCTAGCTTTCATGATTTTTTTCAAGGCTAAAAAAAAAAATTTCACAAACCCCTTTATGGTTCTAACATATCAACAAGTCAAGTGTCTAGTGAGATCAGGAGCAGACACAAACAGAAAACAAAATAACCCATTATATAGAGTTTGTGAGAGACATTTTTTTCAAGGTTGTTTTGATGGAAGAGGCTGTGATTATTTGGTTATCATAGCACAGAGGCCATTGTTGTCAATAGGCAGAAGCGTCTATATGCAAATAGCAGATTTCCACATGTGAGCCTTAGTAATTTACAAAATTTCAACATTTCCAGGAATATGAATGAAAAATTTGGCACTAAAACTAGATATTCTATTTACTTGAGGCTTCTGCACCCAAAATCTACAGGGGAGATATGCCCACAAGATCTCAAAAGCATTCTGAGTGATCACAGAGTGATTTTACTTTTCATACAAACTTGTGGGGCATATACACATTTCTACATTCTTTTTGGAATAAAAAGTCCAACTAGAATTCCAAATAAAAACCTTTCTCTGACTTACTGTGGCTTTTGAGAAGTAACACTACATTTGTTAACTATGGTAAGAATGTATAATAAAGTTTAGAGTTGGTTTCACTGATGTGCTAGATCAAACCACACACACAAAAAAAGACGAGCTTACACACAAAGGAAGGAACCTGCAGTTTTCTGGATTGAGACTAGAAACTTGAGCCCTCCTCTGGGCTCCACTTTTGCCACTTGAGGTTCACTGGTGCCACCCAGTGGCCTCCCCCGGCACTGCTTCAGTGCCACGGGAGGCCTAGAAAGCTGAATGTCTCAAGTACCATAATGACATTTTTAACTACCCCTTAGAGAGCCTTACTACCTGCCTGGAGCTTTCCACGCATTATCTTTTTTCATTCTCACAATAAACTTAGGACACAGGGGCTTTTGCATCCATCTGCCAAAGCGGAACAGAGAGGCTTAAAGTTAGGTTGAGCATTTGCTCCGTCACAAAGCCAGCCAGCACTTGAGATGGGATCTCAACCGTTCCTCTGATCCCACACACAAACCATTCACCTTTACTTAGATTGTGGCAGCCCACGTGCTTACTCTACATTAACATAATTCTCTGAATCCAAGCTCACAAATAAGCAAGCAACACATTCTATCATAGAAACTGGCTCTTTGAAAGACAGAGCTTGATTCGAAGTAAAACGACTAAGAGAATTTCTTGCTCACCTTTCAGCACATCTTGGACTTCAACGGAGATGCTTTTCAAGCAGTTGTATAAATTCTGGGCTGTGGCATTACTCTGCTCCTTTTCTTGCCACTTCTTCAGCACCCTAAAGTTATAGATCGTAACATCTTCTTTCTTCTCCTGGATATCTTCAATATCGCTCCTCTCCAACTCCAAGTTGGCAATGGCCATTTTCATCCACTCCTTCCCCAACTTCGCAGCAAGGATAATCAGCTGTGTGTCTGTTAGCAGGTTTCTGGTCTTCGCTCCGTCTAAAAGCAGACAAGGAAGTCTGCAGTTGCTCTCAACACATCATTTATAGCAATTTATAATGAAAATGCATTCTCCTTATATGTGATTTGTAACTTCAAAATATATTTAAGTGTCAAAAACTCTCTCCTTTCCAAACTATTATATGGACTAAAGGGAACTATTTCATATAATAACATTAAACCAGGGTACAACGTTCACAATGCTAATTCAGTAATTCAGGGAATGAAGCTGTTTTACAAAGCAGCACAGATTGGGTTGGAATAAAAAGATCGGACACCAAAAATAATTTATATGGCTCAAAAAGAAAAATACATAGTTTTGCCCTCGCCCAGCTCGTGCCTTTACCTGAATGTTAGTGCCACATATAAACGCTATCTTAGTGATCACTAAAGACACAGCAAGACATCTGAATCCCAATTTCTATTACGCCATCTCCTGGCATTACGGAAAAAAGCACAACTTACAGAAAAGTCATGAGATGGTCTGTAATGTCTATTAATCTCTATGAAACAGAATCATAATCTTGGAGGGACATGTGTTTGCCAACGTAAACTACTGGCCCCATGAAAAACATTAGCCCTATCACTAATCTAGATTTGCTACTTTTATGTTTTGTAGTTAGTTGCACAATAGTGTTGCAAAGCTCACTGGTTGCCTAGATTCCGCCAAGGATCATAAAGGCATTACAAAATACTGGAGGCAAAATTAGAAGGGAGTGACAGGCAGAATACTTTCTGCCCCTTCTTCAGGATCACAGAACTCTACAGCCAACAATTTACTAATATGAATCTAATCTCTGTACTAACCCTTCCCCACTTCACAGATCCCTTCCAGATTGAAGAAAAGGTCTAAACAATGGCCCGCGCTCTCTAGTGGTTTCTTGAGATGCGGTACACTGCTCCCAGCTCTCAACAGCGGCAGCATGAAAGCTGCACAGGCAGCCTATGAAAACTGCCAGTTGTCAGGACCATCATAAAACTTATTGCTTCCGATCCCGAACCTAAATCCTAACAAGACCACAAGGTGATTCTATTAAGACTGAGTACTGGCTATATTTAAAGAGCATCACACTGATACACTGAGTCTAAAACTACCAGGACAGTGACTCAGTATCTCAAAGAATGTTGTGAAAATACCTTAACAGAAGTAAATCTTTATTAACTTATTTTTTTCTTTAAAAAAATTTTTTAAACGTTTATTTAGTTTTGAGACAGAGACAGACAGAGCATGAATGGGGGAGGGTCAGAGAGAGAAGAAGAATCTGAAACAGGCTCCAGGTTCTGAGCTGTCAGCACAGAGCCTGATGCGGGGCTCAAACTCAGGGACCGTGAGATCATGACCTGAGCCGAAGTCGGACGCTTAACTGAATGAGCCACCCAGGCACCCCTTTATTAACTTATTTAGATACCACACTGTCAACTCCAAAAAAGTTGGAAATCCTTAATCTTTCTAGGTGGCATTTAATAATTTTATTTCTATTTCTAGCTGCTTGCTATCGGAGCTCATTTTAAATAGCCAAAAGTAACTGCATATAACAAGAGAAACTTTTCCTATATATCAACTTAATATAAAAGTGTGTCCCCGTTATAAGATGAATACGGTCTGAGGATCTAATGTACCGCATGGTGACTAGAGTTAATAATACTATGTTGTATACTTGGAATTTGCTGAGAGTAGATCTTATGTACCATCACCCCCCAAAAAAAAAAAAAAAAAAAAGTGAGGGGATGGATGTGTTACTCGACTTTATTGGTAAATATTTTACAATGTGTAAGTAGATCAAGTCATCACATTATATAAACAATTTTATTTATCAATTATATCTCAATAAAACTAGAAAAAATTATATTCCAGTTATGTTTTAAAAGTAATTCTAGAACCTCATTTATTTTGCTATTTACTTAGCAAAAACAATATGCGTTTCTGTAGTGATATACAGTAAAGGCATCCACATGTCGTCCTCACAGTCTCCTGCTCTAGAAAGTAGAGAGAATCTTACATCACTTTATAGAGGGCTTATCTGCTTTCAGAGATTCATATCTTACAATAATAGTAAAAGAAAAGGTATTCTGAAGAAACAGCTAATTTAGGGAGTTATATGAGGCCCTTGAAGCCTTGAGACCTTGAGTCTCATATAATTTGAGTCTGTTTTTAAATTTAGGTTTGTAAATTCTGCCTGGGCTTCAATTTTGAGCTACATACTCCATCTTCTGGTGCCTTGGAGTACTGTTGTTAAACATTTTCAGTATCTATTGTATTTTCACAATGATCAAGCCTTGGTTTATGCCATTTATTTGGAAGAAATTGAGACTCGCCTCCAATAATTGAGCTGGAGGCTCTTTTCCCCAGATGTAGCTAGTGACCATGACACCAATGAAGGCATACACAGACATTCACAATTTTATTCATTCAGTCAGCATCCATGATCTTCTACATAGAAGGCTCCATGGTCACTTCTACAGAAAATGTAAAGATGGACAGTTCACGGCCCCTATCCTTATAGACTGGAAGGGAGCTCCCCCTGGTGCCCCCTTCTATTTAGAGTGAGTAAAGGGGTGGAGTGGGGACTCAAGCTGGAGACCCAGGAGGACCCAGGAGGCCCGAGGAGGAGTTGGGACACAGAGGGAAGATATCTGGGAGGGCAGGCTCAACTAATGTGGCTCCAGAAGACTGGCCCAACAGCACGGGCTTGGATAAATATTAACGGGGGGAAGCAGGGAAAATAATTTACAGCCACTGATGACATTTTTACAAACCTGAAGTATCAACCTGCTTCATTCTTTTGTCATAGACTTCCTCATCAGATAAGCTGCTATTCATTTTTCGCCGCCTGTTACCTTAAAAAAAAAAAATCAACAAATTGGCTTTCCTTATATTATTTTCTACCCACCCTTAATCTGGATTTTTAAAAAAATCATCATCCAGGTACGAACAAATGGAGAATGAATTCAAAGTTTGTTCAGATGATTAAGAGAATTACAGAACACTTAGATCTTTTTAAAAAAAATTTTTTTTACAGTTTATTTTTGAGAGAGAGAAAGCAGGGAAGGGGCAGAGAGAGAGGTAGAGAAAGAGAGAATCCCAAGCAGGCTCCAAACCGTCAGTGAAGAAGCCGATGTGGGGCTCGAACTCACGAACCAAACCGTGAGATCATGACCAGAGCCAAGGTTAAGAGTCGGACACTTAACTGACTGAGCCCCCAGGTGCCCCAGCAGATAATGAAGCCACATTTGCACAGCAAAATAAAAACTCTAGTAGGTAGAAGGAATAAAGGAATAGATTAAAACTCGTTTAGTGTCCAGTTAACTAGTACTTACCACTTGTGCTGCTTTTTGAAATGTTCTGATTCTGATCATGCTGAACCCAGTCACCTGTTAAAGTATAATATGCATCAACTGCAAATAGTACAAAATTTGACTTAAGTCAATTTTTTGAGATAAATAACGAGTACTCTTTTCAACAGGTCCTACAGGGCAAATGTTTCCTACCCTCCAGTCATCCACTGCAACTGTCCCGATTTTTGCCAAACCCATATGCCAGGTGAAATGTTACTTACTCAGTACTTCTTTACATCTCTAACCGCTGTAAACAGACCACTGGTATCACTTGTGGTATGGATAATGAAGACATAAAGATAAATATTTCTTATTTTAAATGTATTTATTTGTACTCCACCGAAAACAATCTCATATATTATCATTCTGCACTTTGGGAACACCATACGTGGGGAGTTCCTTCTGAACATATCATTGTGACTTTATGCCACCTTCCCTGTTTGAAATGCAACCCCTGCTCCATGAAGAGTCTATGCCTCATGCAGGTCTTCTTTGGGTCCCTTTAGTGAAGATGCCTTAATAGTGACGAGCAATCTCAATTAACCATTAGTTTAGCCATTCCTCCCCCCCAAATACAGTGGAGACCAGAAACATCTTACAACAAGAGTATCTTCTAAAGTTGTTTTAAAAATGTTTATTTTTGACAGAAAGAGAGAGAGAGAGCACGAGTAGGGGAGGGGCAGAGAGAGAGACACACACATACAGAATGTGAAGCAGGCTCCAGGCTCTGAGCTGTCAGTGCAGAGCCTGATGCAGGGCTTGAACCCACAAACCGTGAAATCATGACCTAAGCCAAGGTCAGATGCTCAACCAAGTCACCCAGACACCCCATAATGCAGAGCACTATTAAATATGTTTTTAAAAACCAACATGAGAGGTCTTATAAAGTGGTCTTTAAAACTACCAAGAGATCTATTCTTAGTCCAGAGAATATGGTATTCAGATTGCTACATGTTAAATACCTCTCTTACAGTGGCATTAGCGGTGACTAAAAAGTAACATTTTTCAGGTTCATTTATCTGAACAAATAACGAATACCAAGAAAAACAACACAATCCCCCCCGCCCACAGTCCCAACTAAGACTATTTACAGGTAAATAGTTTTTGCTCAGATAAAAGGGCCTGTTTCAACTACTAACTTAAGAGTATAATATTGAGGAGGGAGTTAAGATGGCAAACAAGTAGGGGGACCGGGATTTTCCTCATCCCTCAAACACAGCTGTACGGAGGTCAGATCACTTGGAACACCCAGGAAATCAGTCTGCAGAGTAACAGAAGGATCTCCACAGCAGAGGGAGACAGTTTGGCAGGATCAAGGGCTACCTCAACAAACAAATCAAAGCACACGTGTTTGAAGGTTCAAACACTCCACCACCTCAAGCAAGGAGGAGCTCTGCAGAGGACTGACCAGCGAGATAGAGCAGCCAAATACGCAATAACAGAGTGTGCTCAACCCACTCCACAAACACTTCCTGAAGTGCCAGGACCTGGGCAGTGTTTGACCCCTTTTTAATATAGTAGTACTCACAAGTGCAAGACACATAACAAGCTTTAAAATACGCAAAAGACAGAAACTTAGCCAAAATGACAAAATGGAGGAATCCTCTCCAAAAGAAAGGTCAAGAAGAAATCACAGAGGATTGCTCAAAACAGATATAAACAATATGCCTGAACAAGAATTTAGAATAACAGTCATAAGACTAATAGCTTGGCTTAAAAAAAGCATAGAGGACACCAGGGAAACTCTTGCTGCAGAGATCAAAGACTAACTAGTTAGGATGAATTTAAAAATGCTGTACCTGAGATGCAAAATAAACTAGATACAGTGACAGTGAGGATGGAAGAAGCAGAGGAGAGAATATGTGACATAAAAGATAAAATCAAGGAAAATAATGAAGCTGAAAAAAAGAGGGAGAGGAAATTACTAGATCACGAAGGGAGAATTAGAGAACTAAGTGATTCCATAAAACAAAACAATATCCGGACCACAGGAGTCCCAGAAGAAGAAGAGTGAGAGAGAGGGGCAAAAGGTTTATTTGAACAAATTAAAGCTGAGAATTTCCCTAATCTGGGGAAGGAAACAGGCATCTACGTCCAAGAGGCAGAGCGAACTCCCTTCAATGTCAACAAAAACAGGTCAACACCATGACATACATAGTAAAACTGGAAAAATACAAAGACAGAGAATTCTGAAAGCAGCTAAGGACAAAAAAGGGTAGACATATAACAGTAGTAGCAGACCTGTCCACTGAAACTTGGCAGGCCAGAAGGGAGTGACAGGAAATATTCAATGTGCTGAATAGGAAAAATATGCAGGCAAGAATCCTTTATCCAATAAGGCTGTCATTCAAAATAGAAGGGGAGATAAAGACTTTCCCAGACAAACAAAAACTAAAGGAGTTCATGACCGCTAAACCAGCCCTGCAAGAGATCCTAAGGACTCTGTGGGTGGGAAGCAGCAGAGATTACAAAGGACCAGAGAACATCACAACAAACATGAAATCCACGGGTAACACAATGGCGCTAAATTCATATCTTCCAATAATCACTCTGAATGTAAATGGACTAAATGCCCCAATCAAAAGGCAAATGGTATCATAATGGATAAAAAAAAAAAAAAAAAAAAAAAAAAAACCAAGATCCATCTATATGCTGCCTAAAAGAGATACCTGCAGATTGAAAGTGAGGGGATGGAGAACAATCTATCATGCTAATGGACATCAAAAGAAAGCTGGAGTATCCATACTTATATTAGACAAACTAGATTCTAAAACAAAGATTGTAACAAGAAATAAAGGGCACTATATCATAACTAAGGGGTCTATCCATCAAGAAGAACTAACAGTTGTAAATATTTATGTCCCCAATGTGAAAGCACCCAAATATATAAATCAATTAATCACAAACATAAACAAACTCATTGATAACAATACCATGATCGTAGGAGACTTCAACACTCCACTTATAGCAAAGGACAGATCATCTAAACAGAAAATCAACAAGCAAACAACAGCTCTGAATGACACACTGGATGAGAGGGACTTAACAGAGATATTCAGAACATTTCATCCGAAAGCAGCAGAATACACATTCTTCTTGAGTGTACATGGAACATTCTCCAAAACAGATCACATACTGGGTCACAAAAGAGCCCTCAACAAGTACAAAAAGGTTGATTTCACACCATGCATATTTTCAGATCACAATGCTATGAAACTTAAAATCAACCACAAGAAAAAATTTGGAAAGCCCCAAATACATGGAGGTTAAAGAACATCCTACTAAAGAATGAAAGGTTAACCAGGAAATTAAAGAAGAAATTTAAAAAATACATGGAAGCAAGTAAAAATGAAAACATGACAGTCCAAGCCCTTTGGGATGACTCAAAGGCAGTCCTAAGAAGAAAATGCATTTCAACTCGGGCCTATTTCAAGAAGCAAGAAAGGTCCCAAATACACAACCTAGCCTTACACCTAAAGAAGCTAGAAAAGAAGCACCAAATAAAGTCCAAAGCCAACAGAAGGGAAATAATAAAGATTAGAACAGAAATAAACAATAAAGAATCCAAAAACAAAACCCAGTAGAACAGATCAATGAAACTAAGAGCTAGATTTCTGAAAGAATAAACAAAATTGATAAACTCCCAGCCAGACTCCTCACAAAGAAAAGAGGACCTAAACAGATAAAATCATGAATGAAAGAGATCACAACTAACACCACAGAAATACAATTGTAAGAGAATAATATGAAAAATTATATGCCAACCGACTGGACAATCTGGAAGAAATGGACAAATTCCTAGACACTCACTCACTACCAAAATTCACACGGGAATAAATAGAAACTTTGAACAGACCCATAACCAGCAAAGAAATTGAATCGGGAGGTGCCTGGGTGGTTTAGTCGGTTAAGCGTCTGACTTTGGCTCAGGTCATAATCTCACAGTTGGTGGGTTCAAGCCCCATGTTGGGCTCTGTGCTGACAGCTCAGAGCCTGGAGCCTGCTTCAGATTCTGTGTCTCCCACCATCTCTGCCCCTCACCTGTTCATGCTCTCCCTCTCTCAAAAATAAATAAACATTAAAAAAAATTTAAAAGAAAGAAAAAAAAGAAATTGAAACTGTTATCAGAAATCTCCCAACAAATAAGAGTCCTAGGCCATATGGCTTCCAGGTGAATTCTATCAGACATTTAAAGCAGAGTTAATACATACTCTTTTCAAACTGCTCCAAAAAGTCAAATGGAAGGAAAGCTTCCAAACTCAGCATTACCTTGATTCCAATGAACCCAGCATTACCTTGATTCCAAAACAGACAAAGACCCCACTAAAAAGGAGAATTACAGATCAATATGCTTGATGAAGCTGGATGCAAAAATTCTCACCAAGGGGCGCCTGGGTAGCTCAGTTGGTTAAGCATCTGACTCTTGATTTTGGCTTAGGTCATGATCTCAAGATTCGTGAATTCGAGCCCCTCATCAGGCTCTGCACTGACAGGTGGAGCCTGCTTGGGATTCTTTCTCTCTCCCTCCCTCCCTCCCTCTTTGTTCCTCCTCAACTTGTGCTCTCTCTCCCTCTCTCAAAACAAATAAATAAAAACTTAATAAAACAAATTCTCAACAAGATACTAGCAAATTGAATTCAACAGTACATTAAAAGAATTATTCATGGGGCACCTGGGTGGCTCAGTTGGTTGAGCGGCTGATTTCAGCTCAGGTCATGATCTCACAATCTGTAAGTTCATGGCCTACATGGGGCTTGCTGCTGTCAGCAGAGTCTACTTAGATCCTCTGTCCCTCTCTCTCTGTGCCCCTCCCTGCTCATTCTCTCCTCTCTCTCTCTCTCTCTCAAAAATAAATAAAAATATTAAAAAAATTAATTGAAAAGAATTATTCACTGTGATCAAGTGAGATTCATTCCTGGGCTGCAGGGCTGGTTCAATATACAAAAATCAATCGATGTGATACAAGACATTAATAGAAGAAAGGATAAGAACCATATGATCCTGTCAATATATGGAGAAAAAGCATTTGACAAAATACAGCAAATCGTTTCTTGATAAAAACCCTCAAGAGTATCAGGATAGAAGGAATATACCTTAACGTCATAAGAGCCATATATGAAAGGCCCACAGCTAATATCATCTTCAATGGGGAAAAACTGAGAACTTGCCCCTAAGATCAGGAACGCTAGAGGGATGTCCACTCTCACCACTGTTGCTCAACATAGTGTTGGAAGTCCTCAGCAATCAGACAACACAAAGAAATAAAAGGCATCCAAACTGTCAAAGAAAAAGTCAAAACTCTCACTCTTCACAGATGATTTGATACTCTACATGGAAAACATGAAGACTCCACCAAAAAACTGCTAGAGCTGATACATGAATTCGGCAAAGTGCCAGGATATAAAATCAATGTACAGAAGTCAGTTATTTCTATACACCAATAATGCAGCAACAGAAAGAGATATCAAGGAATCAATGCCATTTACAATAGCACCAAAAATGATGAGTTACCTAGGAATAAACCTAACCAAAGAGATAAAAGATCTGTATGCTGAAAACTATAGAAAGCTTATAAAAGAAATTGAAGGAGATGCAAAGAAATGGAAAAACATTCCATGCTCATGGATTGGAAGAACAAATGTTAAAATGTCAATACTACCCAAAGCAATCTACACATTCAATGCAATCCCTATCAAAATAACACCAGCATTCTTCACAGAGATAGAACAAACAATCCTAAAATTTTTATGGAAACACAAAAGACCCCAAATAGCCAAAGCAATGTTGAAAAAAGAAAACCAAAGCTGGAAGCATCACAATCCGAACTTTAACCTGTATTACAAAGCTGTAAACATCAAGACAGTGTGGCACTGGCACAAAAACAGACACATAGAACAATGGAATAGAATAGAGAGCCCAGGAATGGACCCACAAATATATGGGCAACTTTGACAAAGCAAGAAAGACTATCCAATGGAATAAAGGCAATCTCTTCAGCAAATGGTGCTGGGAAAACTGGACAACAACATGCAGAAAAATGAAACTGGACCACTTTCTTACAACATACACAAAAATAAATTCAAAATGGATGAAACACCTAAATGTAAGACAAGAATGAATCAAAATCCCACAGGAGAAAACAGGCAGCAACCTCTCTGACCTCAGCCACAGCAACTTCTTACTTGATATGTCTCTGGAGACAAGGGAGATAAAAACAAAAATGAACTATTGGAGGGGGGCAGGGTGCCTGGGTAGCTCAGTCAGTTAAGCGTCTGACTCTTGGTTTTGGCTCAGGTCATGATCTCACAGTTTCGTGAGTTCAAGCCCCACATCAGGCTCTGTACTGGCAACGTATAGCCTGCTTGGGATTCTCTCTCTCCCTCCCTGCTCCCCCCCATTCAACGCTGTCTCTGTCTCTCTCGAAATAAATAAACTTAAAAAAAAATGAACTATTGGGACCCCATTAAGATAAAAAGCTCTACACAGCAAAGGAAACACTCAACAAAACTAAAAGACAACGGAAAGAATGGGAGAAGATATTTGCAAATGACATATCAGATAAACAGTTATTATCTAAAATCTATAAATAACTTACCAAACTCAACACCCAAAAAAGAAATAATCCAGTGAAGAAATGGGAAAAGACATGAACAGACATTTTTCCAAAGACAACATCCAGATGGCTAACATACACATGAAAAATGCTCAACATCACTCATCATCAGGGAAATATAAATCAAACCACAATGAGATACCACCTCACATCTGTCAGAATGGCTAAAATTAACAACTCAGGAAACAACAGATGTTGGCGAGGATGCAGAGAAAGGGGAACCCTTTTGCACTGTTGAATGCAAATTGGTGTGGCCACTCTGGAAAACAATATGGAGGTTCCTCAAAAAATTAAAAATAGACCCTAAGTAAGTACAAAAAGATGGAGATCATACCGTGCATATTTTCAGACCACAACACTATGAAACTCGAAATCAACCACAAGAAAAAATTTGGAAAGGTAACAAATACTTGGAGACTAAAGAACATCCTACTAAAGAATGAATAGGCTAACCAAGCAGTTCAAGAGGAAACTAAAAAGTATATGGAAGTCAATGAAAATGATAACACCACAACCCAAAACCTCTGACATGCAGCAAGGCAGTCATAAGAGGAAAGTATATAGCAATCCAAGCCTTCCTAAAGAAGGAAGAAAGATGTCAGATATACAACCTAACCTTACACCTTAAGGAGCTGGAAAAAGAACAGCAAATAAAACCCAAAACCAGCAGAAGGCAGGAAATAATAAAGATTAGAGCAGAAATCAATGCTATCAAAACAAAACAAAAAAAAAAAACAAAACAGTAGAACAGATCAATGAAACCAGAAGCTGGCTCTTTGAAAGAATGAACAAAATTGATAAACCACTAGCCAGTTTGATCAAGAAGAAAAAGGAAAGGACCCAAATAAATAAAATCAAGAATGAAAGAGGAGAGATCACAACCAACACAACAGAAATAAAAATAATAAGAAATTATTATGAGCAATTATATGCCAATAAAATGGGTAATCTGGAAGAAATGGACAACTTCCTAGAAACATATACACTACCAAAACTGAAACAGGGAGAAATAGAAAATTTGAACAGACCCATAACCAGTAAGGAAATCGAATTAGTAATAAAAAAATCTGCCAAAAAACAAGAGTCCAGGACCAGATGGCTTTCCAGGGGAATTCTACCAAACATTTAAGGAAGAGTTCACACCTATTCTCTTGAAACTGTTCCAAAAAATAGAAATGGAAGGAAAACTTCCAAACTCTTTGTATGAAGCCAGCATTACCTTGACTCCAAAACCAGAGACCCCACTAAAAAGGAGAACTATAGACCAATTTCCCTGATGAACATGGATGCAAAAATCCTCAACAAGATATTAGCCAACCAGATCCAACAATATATTAAAAAAACTATTCACCACGACCAAGCGGGATTTACACCTGGGATGCAGGGCTGGTTCAATGTCCACAAAACAATTAACGTGATTCATCACATTAATAAAAGAAAGGACAAGAACCATATGATCTGCTCAGTAGATGCAGAGAAAGCATTTGACAAAATACAGCATCTTTTCTTGAAAAAAACCCTCAAGAAAGTAGGGATAGAAGGATCACACCTCGAGATCATAAAAGCCATATTGAACGACCCAATGTTAATATCATCTTCAATTTCCCCCTAAGGTCTGGAAAAAGACAGGGATGTCCACTCTCGCCACTGTTATTCAACATAGTATTGGAAGTCTTAGCCTCTGCAATCACACAACACAAAGAAATAAAAGACATCCAAATTGGCCAGAAGGAGGTCAAACTTTCACTCTTCGCAGATGACATGATACTCTGTATGGAAAACCCAAAAGATTCACCAAAAAACTTCTAGAATTGATTCATGAATTCAGCAAAGTTGCAGGATATAAAATCAATGCACAGAAATTGGTTGCATTCCTATACACCAACAATGAAGCAACAGAAAGAGAAATCAAGGAATCAATCCCATTTACAGTTGCACAAAAAACCATAAAATACCTAGGAATAAACCTAACCAAAGAGGTAAAAAATCTATACACTGAAAACTATAGAAAGCTTATGAAAGAAATTGAAGAAGACACAAAAAGATAGAAAAAGATTCCATGCTCCTGGATTAGGAAGAACAAATATTGTTAAAATGTCGATACTACCCAAAGCAATCTACATATCCAATGCAATCCCTATCAAAGTAATACCAGCATTCTTCACAGAGCTAAAAAAAAAATCCTAAAATTTGTATGGAACCAGGAAAGACCCCAATAGCCAAAACAATCTTGAAAAAGAAAACCAAAGCAGGAGGCATCATAATCCTGGAGTTCAAGCTATACTACAAAGCTGTAATGATCAAGACAGTATGGTACTGGCACAAGAACAGACACTCAGATCAATGGAACAGAATAGAGAACCCAGAAATGGACCCACAAATGTATGGCCAACTAATCTTTGACAAAGCAGGAAAGAATATCCAATGGAATAAAGACAGTCTCTTCAGCAAATGGTGCTGGGAAAACTGGACAGTGGCATGCAGAAGAATGAACCTGGACCACTTTCTTACACCATACACAAAAATAAACTCAAAATGGATGAACGACCTCAATGTAAGGCAGGAAGCCATCAAAATCCTCGAGGAGAAAGCAGGCAAAAACCTCTTTGATCTTGGCTGCAGCAACTTCTTACTCAACACGTCTCCAGAGGCAAGGGAAACAAAAGCAAAAATGAACTACTGGGACCTCATCAAAATAAAAAGCTTCTGCACAGCTAAGGAAACAATAAGCAAAACTAAAAGGCAATCTACAGAATGGGAGAAGATATTTGCAAATGATCTATCAGATAAAGGGTTAGTATCCAAAATCTATAAAGAAATTATCAAATTCAACACCCAAAAAACAAATAAACCAGTGAGGAAATGGGCAAAAGACATGAATAGACACTTCTCCAAGGAAGACATCCAGATTTTCAACCGACACATGAAAAAATGCTCCACGTCACTCATCATCAGGGAAATACAAATCAAAGCCACAATGAGATACCACCTTACACCTGTCAGAATGGTTAACATTAACAACTCAGGCAACAACAGATGTTGGCGAGGATGCGGAGAAAGAGGATCTCTTTTGCATTGTTGGTGGCAATGCAAGCTGGTGCAGCCACTCTGAAAAACAGTATGGAGGTTTCTCAAAAAACTAAAAATAGAACTACCCTACGACCCAGCAATTGCACTACTAGGCATTTATCCATGGGATACAGGTGTGCTGTTTTGAAGGGACACATGTACCCCAATGTTTATAGCAGCACTATCAACAATAGCCAAAGTATAGAAAGAGCCCAAATGCCCATCGATGGATGAATGGATAAAGAAGATGTGGTATATATATATATATATATATACAATGGAGTATTACTCGGCAATCAAAAAGAATGAAATCTTGCCATTTGCAGCTATGTGGATGGAAATGGAGGGTGTTATACTAAGTGAAATTAGTCAGTCAGAGAAAGACAAAAATCATATGACTTCACTCATATGAGGACTTTAAGAGACAAAACAGATGAACCTAAGGGAAGGGAAACAAAAATAATATAAAAACAGGGAGGGGGACAAAACAGAAGAGATTCATAAATCTGGAGAACAAACTGAGGGTTGCTGGAGGGTTGTGGGAGGGGGGATGGGCTAAATGGGTAAGGGGCATTAAGGAATCTACTCCTGAAATCATTGTTGCACTATATGCTAACTAATTTGGATGTAAATTTAAAAAAATAAAATTTAAAAAAAAAAGCAAAAAAAAAAAAATTAAAAATAGAACTACCCTACAACCCAGCAATTGCACTACTAGGAATTGATCCAAAGGATACAAAATGCTCATTTGAACGGGGCACATGCACCCCAATGTTTATAGCAGCACTATCAATAATAGCCAAATTATGAAAGAACCTAAATGTCCATCAACTGATAAACGAATTAAGAAGATGTGGTGTTTATATACAATGGAATACTACTTGGCAACGAAAAAGAATGAAATCTTGCAATTTGCAATGACATGGATGGAACTAGAAGGTATTATGCTAAGTGAAATAAGTCAGAGTAAGACAGATATCATATGATTTCATATGTGGAATTTAAGAAACACAACAGATGAACATAGGGGAAGGGAAGGAAAAATAAGATAAAAACAGAGAAGGAGGCAAACCATAGAGACTCTTAAGTACAGAGAACAAACTGAGGGTTGCTGGAGGGGGGAGAGGGTGGAAGGATGGGTTAAATGGGTGATAGGCATTAAGGAGGGCACTTATCAGGATAAGCACTGGGTGTCACTATGTAAGAGATGAATCACTGGGTTCTATTCCTAAAGCTAAGACTATACTGTATGGTAACTAACTTGAATATAAATAAAAAAAGAAACAAACAAAGAGTATAATATTGAGAGTAAGAATCAATCCCATCTACCAAAAAGGTTCATGCTTAAACTAGGACTGAGAATTCCAAAATGCTTAAATCAGGTTTCATTTCTAGAGTATAAAACATGATAAGAAATACAGACTCTAACAGACAGAAATCTGTATTTTGGAAAGACATGAATATATGACCCACACACAGCACTCATTCTGTTACCATTAGCAGTTACCAAATTCCTTTGTCTACACATAACCCAGTGGATACAAAAGAAAGTAGCTGAAAATTGATTTAAATGTTGTTCAGATGATAAAGAGATTTATAGAATACTTAACAGATCCTCATTGTTACTACATTTGTACAACAAAATTAAAATTCTGGAGAATGAAATTAATAGGAGAGTGGGTTAAAATCCAGCTAGTGGCACTTACCAACTTGTGCTGCTTTTTTGAAATGACACTGTATTACATATACCAGGACAGAATTAAGGTATCATAATCCAAAATGCAAATGATGCAAAAATAATTTCTACTACAAACACATGGCGGTGGCAGGAGGGACCTCAGTGCCATTTGCAGATGAGGATACAACAGCCACAAGGGGGTTGGGAGACTTGCCCACACTCTCACGTACAGCTGGTCAATTCTAGGGCTGGAACTAGAACCCATAGGACCTCACTCCCAACCCACTGTTCTGCCTCCCTTCTGGGTCCAAAATGTGCTCACTATCCACATTTCTGCTGTTTTAATAACTCCCTTCAATAGAATTGGAGTTCAAGCTCAGACCTGCCTGAGGAGGCCAGGGGCAGATCTGGGGTATCCCCCTGAGTCTCCCCTCTCCCAGAGGCGGTCCTCATCAGCAGCAGTCCTCTTCAACTCCTCCCAGAGCAGGACAGCATGTTGAAAAGGTGGTTGTCAGCGGACTTCCCAGCACCAAAATATCAGAAGAGGGAAATGCATTCCCACAGCACAGCTGTGATCACACCCAGCAGGAGCCACCAGCTCGTGAGGCAAACGAGACAGGCGGTCGGACAAAATATCGATGTACCTCCAGGTCACGAGAGAGACTTTGTCAGGGCACCCCTAATTCACATTAAAATATCTGAGACCCATGGGGCGCTGGGGGGGGGGCTCAGTCGGTTAAGCATCTGACTTCAGCTCAGGTCATGATCCTGTGGTTCATGAGTTTGAGCCCCGCTTTGGACTCCATGCTGACAGTTCAGAGCCTGGGGCCTGCTTCAGATTCTGTGTCTCCCTCACTCTCTGCCCCTCCCCACCTCTTTCTCTCTCTCTCTCAAAAATAAACATTTAAAAAAAATATATATATATATATACATATATATATATACATATATATATACACACACACACACACACATACATATCTGAGACCCAAACCTCAGAATGGTAAGGGGGAAAAAAACAACACTCTATTGGCTATGCCCACCCACTGCCTGAAGTTTCCACATACTCACTGAACTATACCCACTGACCGAGGGGTCTGGACATTGGTGCCTGAGAATCAGAGCCTAGCTGGGGTTTTTGTGTCTCTTAATCACATTTTTAAATGTTATGGTAATGAAACAGACAATTAGTCTATTTGTCTTCCCACCCCAACCAACCCACAAACCAGAGTTTTCATTCAAGACACAAAACACTTACATTCTCTCAGCTTTGCTTTCCATACAATTTCCTCAGAATCCATTTCAACCAAAAGTAATTTAAACTCCACTGGTTGCTCCAAATACACTTCAATGTAACTTTTCAATTTTAAAAGTGAACCGTCAACAAATTCGATTTCCTTAAAAAAAGGGGGGGGGGATTTTTAAAAATAAAAGTTGCATTAGTTGACAATAACAAATGTCAAGTAAGGAATACGAGAAGGGTTAGTGCTGACCTGAATGCTTACTGAAACTCTGATGCTCGAAATGCCACTCCTTAATCACAGACCCTCTTATTCTCTTGCTTCTAGACCCTCATTACTCCAACCTGCTTTTCTACTTCATTGAGGCTTCCAGTATGTTGGCCCTACTTTTTTTAAGATGTAACTGTTCGGCCCTTTCTTGGTTTCAGTGTTTCACGTTCCCAAACTAATCACCCTTTTGTAGGTGCTTTTAAACTTCCTCACCATCTTTTGCTTCGATTCCACAGCCTGGAATTGATTTAAAACATTGACAGAACTACACTGAGTGTTTTAGCCACACTCTGTCACTGAATACCACCTTTCCCCCAACAAACCCTTTCTTTGCTATTTTATGGATAAAGAATCTCAGAGAAGCTAATAAACTTGCCTAAATCCACATCTAGGAAATGGTAGAAGTGAATTTGAATCCACACCTTCTGACTCCTCATTTTTTTTTAAGTTTATTTATTTATTTTGAAAGAGAGAGAAAGCGCGCGCACGCGCGTGAGCACGAGTGGGGGAGGGGCTGAGAAGGAGAGAGAAAATTCCAAGCAGGTTCTGTGCCATCAGCACAGAGCCCAATGAGAGGCTCAAACTCACAAACTATGAGATGGTGACCTGAGCCAAAATCCAAGAGTCAGATGCTTAACCAACTGAGCCACCCAGGTGCCCCACCTTCTGACTCCTCTTAACCGATTCCTGTCCTGGACCTCCTCTGCTCCTCTGCAGACTGACTCACAAGCCTATAGGGAGAAGTCTACTTTAAAAAAAAAAAAAAAAATCACTGGAATGTACTAGGCACCACCTTTAAAAACCAGGGATCTTAACCTGCCCCTCTCCCTTCCCATTACAAATCACTAGCATTATCCTCACAACCTTTAATAGGTCACCAAGGCCTACAAAGTGAAGATCTCTCTCTCTCTCTCTCTCTCTCTCTCTCTCTCTCTCTCTCGTGGCCCCACTTTTCCCAAAGCCCTCTGCATTCCCATTTCCTGGAACTATTCTGGTGCCCTGAGCCCAGATGCACATCCCCATCACCTCACTTAGGCACTATGGTTTCCTCTTCCGGGAGAGCTGCCTCCCTGGTAAATCTCTCTCCCTTGAAACGCAGAACAAATGTCACCACATGGGAACCCTTCCTGAAATTCACCACACCCATCTCTATGGTAATACCACATGACATGTTAAAATTATTTCTTTACATGAATATAGTATGTCTCTTTCTATACTGGCATCTTTTGAAGGAAAAGATCATGACACTCTTAGCTCTTATCCCAGACTGACTTTTAATAGGCAATTTTGATAAATGACAGTTAAACACATCATTAATGGTATAAAATCAGCAAGAATACCTTAGATTTACAGAGTTTCACAACTCTCAGAGAACCCCCAAACCATTACCTTTCTATGATCCTTTGGGCAATACTAGGAGATTATCCCCCATTTTATAGCCCAGAAATTTGGTTGAGAGAGAGCACACAACTGGTGGCAGAATTAGACTATTTAAAGCCCTCCCACCATCATCTTGTGTAAACGAGAGCTCTGGGGACCATCTCAGTCCTTTCCTAGACAGATTTACCCACTGAATGTGTACTATTCCCTCTCCTAGTAGCTCTTAATCCTGGCAGCACATTATAGTCACCCTGGGAGCTTTAACAAGCCCGATGCCGAAGCCACTCCCAAACCAATTATGTCAGTATCTCTGGAGATGGAACCCAGGCCACAGACTTTTTTAAGCTCCCCTGGGAATTCCATTTTGCAGCAAAGGCCAAGAATCACACTGTTCTAAGCAAGCCCTTCACATTTAATTACAACTCCCAGGCAAGACCGCAGTTGGCTTCTTGTGATCATCTTGAGGTAGCATCTGCCAGGGCTTGATCAGCTTGCAAGGGCTGAGAACCTCTCAGATCCCAGTGGAAAGACTGTGGAATTAGGACCGAAGGGCAGACGGGGCTCAGGGCCAGGCTCTCCCACTGCCTGGCCGTGGGACTCAGTGGCTCACTGGCCCACTTTGCACATTAGTTTCTTCAGCCATGTTACTGTAAGGCTCAAAACACACCAGGTGGAAACAGACCCTTTGAAACTGGAAAGGAAGGTCATAGAAGGCCATCTGATCAACCTGACTACTTCTCCAGGGCACCAGGCCCCTGATAATATAATAAAATAATGCAACATGGGCCACTGCGATCAGCTCTCTCTTGCTTCATATTTTAATGTAATGGAATCAAAACGTTGTTTTCAACTTTTCATAAACTATAAAACAAACATAAAAAGGTGTACAAAAAGAATTTCCGCACAGATGTCTAGTTAGATAAGGTACAGCACACAATCAGAGCACATGATGAAAATAAGTTTTAAAAATAACTTAGTCATTTACAGGAAACCAAAATCACTTACAAATGCCATGTGTACAGTGAATAGTTGAAACCTAGTGACAATTTGTTCTCATAACTATTTTTCAAATGCCTTCCAGTAAGAAAAGCCAGTATCCTTGTTAGCAACTCTTTTCCATTAACCTTCAGTGCTCTGTGACTTAAAATCAAGCTTAAGGTTTTTATTCCTTTGAAGCTAACATTGAATTTAATTAAAAAAAAAAACTCGAGAAAATTTAAAACCTTTTTAAAGGGAAAGAGATTAGATAAGTCGATTTTTCAGATTAATTCTGAAATTCAACAGCATCTCTGGAATAAGCTTCAAGTTTAGCAAAACAATTGCTTTCTTTTAAATTAAAAATGAGAACAAAACACATTATTTTAAAACCTTCAGAATACATATCTACAAAATATACATCCTGCTGCTACTCCAAGTGGTTTTCAAAATATATATACCTCTGGGGTAATTTCGGCTTCTGGTTCGCTGATCAGTCTGTATTTCTTCCCATTCTGCAATAACTTCTGGCAAACAGGAGGCTTGTCAATTTTCATGAATTTCTTGGAGGAGTGCTTTACAGACTTGGAAATATCCTGAAGGTAGAAATAGGTTTTGGTTTTGAAATGCATCAGCAACAACTGTAAGGACTCTAAGCATCCGAGCAGTGCATGTGCCGCCCTGCATTATCTTCATTTCCCTGTACAAAATGACAGCAAGGGAGAAACTTTCATGGTGCTCTGAAAAGAAATGCCATAGAGGCGAATAAGGCACCTTTGATCTGCACTTCAGGCTTCTAGGTCCCCAAACATCTTTCTGCCAAAGCACTACAGCCAAAGCACCCACCCTGCATGGCACCTAAAATTTGCTTCTGAAGGATTTGAGAAAATTAAATTAGGGCTAGTGTTACACATTCGTATTGATTATATGCCGATGATGTGAACAGAGAGCAGCTACTTTATTGCCAACAGTTCTGCTTTACCCGAAGTTTGTTTCTACCCAGCACCTTACATGTTCCCATCCTTATTTTCACAACTGTCCCAGAGGGGTCCCTGATTTTATATGTATAGCTTGAATGCCCCAAAGAGGTTAAAGGAAACTTTGGCCCAGGCTCACTTGTAAAACAGCTGAGTAGCTGAACATGAAATTTAGGTTTCCTGAAGGCAAAGTTCAAGGAGTTCTTCCTATGTAGGGAAAAAAACAACCCAGGAAGGTGTAAAAATCAAACATCAACAGGAAGCACATCCTGCCTTTTAACCATGCTGTGCTCCCTATCGTTCTAGTGGTGTCTTCTTCTACATTTGTTGATACAATCAGCCCCTCACCCCAGCTTCCCAGGAAGTACAGATAATACCCTTTTAATTACTTGTATTTACTTTCCTGAAACATGAACTTCATTAAATAGTAGTACTTTATTCCGGGGTGCCTGGGTAGCTCAGTTGGTTAAGAGCTCGACTCTTGGTTTTGGCTCAGGCCATGATCTCATGGTTCATGGGTTTGAGTCCCAAGTCAGTGGGAAGTCTGCTTAGGATTCTCTCCTCCTCTCCCTGCCCCCCTCACCCCCTCACCCCCCACCCCCACCAGCTCTCTCTTGCTCTCAAAAAATATCTATATATATTTATTCCAAATCCATGGTAATTCTACTTTAGATGGGGTTATTTTTATACTATTTTGAAGACTAGCTTCCCAACTGAAAGTATTAACTTTAGTAAGATTAAAGGAAGCATATTTTACCTTAGGAAGAAACTAAAAACCTATTACTTAATAGAATTTTTAAATTTTAATATATATTGCCAATTATAATCAATATAACTTAACGTTTCTAAAGCTGTGCAAACACTACAACCTAAAAACACTGGAAATAGGTAGTTTCATGTTGTAGGGGGCCAAGGGAAGGCTACCCCAAGATAGACTACTTTGGCATCAAGGCTATTTTGATTTAAAAAGCAATCAAGGGTGGGTAGGTGGGTGAAATAGGTGAAGGGGATTAAAGAGTACACTTATCATGAAGAGCCCTGTGTAATGTACAAAATTGTTGAATCGTATTATATACCTGAAACTAATATAATACTGTATATTAATTATACTTGAATTTTTAAAAAAATTAATTTAAACAAATTTTTTGAAAAAGCAATCAAAACCCAGCAGATTCAGGAAACACTCTTTACCTCCCCTACAATTGCCTAGAAGAAGTTGGATACAGGACCTCCTCCAGGAAGAGAACTATCACCAGAGAAAACTACATTACGTGACATGAACCAGGTATGGTGACAGAGAGGAACCCTGCAAGGCCTGTTTCATCAAAGTCCTCTATGTTCCATTGCTTCTGAGTGGCCCAGCAAGCACTTGTTTACTAAGCATTTACTCTTTTTCATTTTCTTGCAAAGTGTATTCCTTTCCTTTGAAGTCCCAGAATGCTGCCCCCTTCTCCTTAGTTCACAATGACATATATACCTCATTTTGCCAGTGTCTTTGGAATTTCCACATCTGTGTGGATTCCCGATACATACAAAATTAAATTAGATTTTCTCCTGTTAATCTGTCTCATGTCAACCTGATTCTTGAAGGGCAGCCAGAAGGATCTTGTAGGGCAGAGGAAATTCTTCTTCCTTGTCAATGTAAATTCTGTAACTCAAACTACAACTCATCATTTTGTACACTTTATCACAGATCTTATGTTTATTTTCTTAACTTCTGTCAAACTCTCATTTCAAATCTGAAAGGACAATTTTGAGTCATGGTTTTTTCTGTCTACTTTATTTATTTCAGTTCTCCATCCACCTCTAAACCATTACAACTGTACAGAAAATGGCTAAAGGTATAACAGGAGATCTAACTGCCACAGCTCTAACTATGTAAGCATTCAGAAAGCGGGATAATCATCACATCCTGATTCTGGAAAACTGGTTCCATTATGAACACCCAAACCCCCACCCCTCAGGCCTCACTGCCTTAAACACAGTTAAGTGGTTCATGAATATCTGCTCTACAAAACTCAGAATGTGAACCACAGGCCAATTTTTATCCAAAAATTTCCTCTGCAATGAGTTAACCTGGGAGGTAGATCTTATGTGAGGAACTTTAGGCAAAGAGAAACCTCAAGTCATCCTACATTTGACCCAAAGGCCTCAAATGGCTCCCCCGTGTGTTCCAGAACAGGTGCTCCTCAAACACTTAATGTGCACGCAAATCACCTGGGAATCCTGCCCAGTTCAGGCTCGGATTCTAGAGGTTTGGAGTGGGCTAGAGCTTTTGCATTTTACCAAGCTCCCTGCTGATGTCAACACTCCTGCCCCCCTGGGTCCCAGACCACATTTTGAGTAGCACGGCTATAGAAAATAAATGGCCTGGAGTGTACATCAGCCAACCCTCTCCAAAGCCAGGCCTACTTGTCTGGGCCATCCTCATCTATGGAGAGCTACTTCCCCATCTGTCGTCTTCTTGACACTATTTACACGTACAGACAACCATACCCCATAAACCTGAGGACTTGGCACACACCAAGGCACTGACCTTAGAACCTTATGCCAAATTAGACTCACAGTGGGGGGACACTTAAATGAATAGGGACAGGACCCACATAAACATGGCATAACGTTTGAACACAGAGTATTCAACATTTATTATTCATTTTCATTAACTTTACCTTGATGAAGGACTCATTATTGGTTGCTATGTACACTCGAAAAGACAAGGATGGATTATGGTCAATGGCTTTGTAGAGAATCACGGCCCCATGGTGGTATACTGTTTCTTCACTTTGAATAACAGGTCCCACCGGAGAAAGAGAGCTCACATGCCACTTGACATGGGTTGCAGAATGATCCACAGTGGATTCTAACGAGGCCCCAGAACTTTTAACATGTAAGACTTTGAACGTCATATTGGCATCATGGTCTGTTAAAGCATGAAGGTAAATTAGTGTTCCAGGCAGTATACGGATGGCACACATACTCTTACATACGCACATGCACACACTAATGAGACTTTTAGAAAACGAGTACTTACGACCCAAGCAGAGGGAATGTGGAAACTGAATGGAAGTAAGACAGTTTGGGTCACATTTAACATCAAACAAGGGTCCACCAACAATCCAGGGCTTAACAACCAGGTCTGCGTATTTGCTCCAGGACAAAACGCAATACTTGATGTCAACTTTTCTGTTAACCTCAAATATCAGGCCAGTTTCTGTGCACTGGTAAGTTCCCTCCGTGTCCAACTTTAGCCTGCATTGGACAGATAAGAACACCTGTTTAGGCCTAACATTTGGTCAGCAAAGGACTTTTTAAAATTATTTAGGTTTTTAATTTCATTCAGAAGCACTAATGAAATTCTACCACATTTTGAAGAAGCATCACTATCAAAGAAAACAATCCAAGTAGTTACATAAAATGTGTGAAATTAGTGATATTGCTTTGTGTTTCCCCTATTTGGGGTCATTTTTATGTACAAAGTTAAATTACTAACGATATTAAGTCTTCTGTATTCACAACTACTTACAAAAACTGTTCCCGGGAAAGGAGCCTGGGGGTCACTTGCTCATTCTGTTTCTGAAGAAAAAGTATACACACATACGCACATAAGCGAGTAATATATAAGTAAATGTTGTTTTCTTAAAGCAAACTAGGAAATCATATTTTATAATTAAAAGATACTTACATTTTCAGCATTACAGTGTTCACAGGAAGGTTGGATTTTATTAAGTTCTAAATAATAGAAAAAAGGTTTTACTTATATGAATGTGATTGGCATTTTCAAATAAAATTTTTTTATTTAATTTTTTTTGTTATTTTAGAGAGAGCAGGGGTGAGGGGCAGAGGGAGAGAGAATCTTAAGCAGGCTCCATGCTCAGTTCAGAGCCCAACGCAGGGCTCAGTCCCACAACCCTGAGATCATGACCTGAGCTGAAGTCAAGAGTTGGATGCTCAACTAACTGAGCCACCCAGGTGCCCCTCAAAGATAAATTTTTTAATAAATATATGTGATATGACCAGATCACAAAATTCAAAAGTACATGCCCCTCAGCGATAACAAGATCTAAAAGAATATTCTGGAACATGTAAGTTTATACCTGAATGTAAATGATCCTTGGGCAAGTCTTTATCCTCCCACTCTTGCACTGTGAAAGAGATCATCACACATGTATTGGCACAAGTCATCCACAGGGTAAGTCATGTACTACTTAAGTACCCACCTTCAGCTTCCCAACTGACAGGAGTTTAAACATGTATTTAAACACTTGCAGGAGTTAATCCAATGACACATGATACATCATGTTTGTCAATCCCACTGCAGGTCTAAGGTGTGAAAATTAGCTTGAATGTGACTTCAGTGCACCCCATCTTGGCACATAAATCTTTATGTGATCTTTTTATGCAGCAGTGAAGGCTCTGTCCTCATCCTGCAAACCTGACCCACATGTCATGGGAGAGAAACAGAGGAAACTGGCAGGGTAAGCATATTGCCTGGTTCTTACCCTGAGCAGAAGCTTCCTCAGTGGAAGACTCTCCTGGCTCCCCATCTGTGGAGACAAGAGGGGCATGAGCAATCTCTTCATTAGTTATTCCTCACCTAGGCCGGTGTCTCTCCTGGAGGGCTGCAGCCCCACTGAAGACTCCTTCGTGGCCCATCATAAATGCTTTGCTGGCGTCAGCCCTCAAGCTGTTAGAGTTAGAGATTAGCTTGGGAGAAAGGAATCAACATCCTATTTTAAGCATATTTAAACTGGAACTATTGTAAGACTCTCTGATATAGCATGCAGACTCCTTCCATATAGGGCTCAAGGCCCTATATGATCTGGCTCCCCATTACCTCATTTCCTGCCTGCCTCCCCACACCTACTGCCCTCCCGTCACTGCTTGCCATTTCTCCATCCCCAAAGCACACTCCTAACTCAGGGCCTTTGCCCATACTGTCTCCTCTTACAAAGGCTCATGCTACTCCTCCCCTCACTTCCTTGTGGTCTCTGCTCAAACATCCTTGTATCTGAAAGGCTTTCCTGACAAACACATAAACACACACACACACACACTCCTGCAAGAGGGCCTGCCTGACATACTCACTCTTCGCCCTTCATTTTCCTTGAGGGCATCTCCCCAACCAGGTACACTGTACAGTTTAGTGTTTCCTGCTTCCTGTCTCTCTTCCTGCTAGAATGTGAGCTTCATGAGGACTGTATCTCTAGGGCCTGGTAAGCGCTCAGTGACTTTTTTCTGAATGATTAGAATTCCATAATACAAAAATAATATTAAGAAAGGGAACAGAGAAAGAAAAGAGAGAGAGAGAGAGAAAGAAGGAGAGAAAGAAAGGAAGGAAGGAAGGAAGGAAGGAAGGAAGGAAGGAAGGAAGGAAG
>NW_024412400.1:54319727-54319826 GCF_014898765.1 Herpailurus yagouaroundi
AAGGAAGGAAGGAAGGAAGGAAGGAAGGAAGGAAGGAAGGAAGGAAGGAAGGAAGGAAGGAAGAAAGAAAGAAAGAAAGAAAGAAAGAAAGAAAGAAAG
>NW_024412400.1:54319926-54351338 GCF_014898765.1 Herpailurus yagouaroundi
AGAAAGAAAGAAAGAAAGAGCAATAAGTTCTTCTATTATTTACACTGGCCACTAGTTGCATGAGCTTGGACTCTGCGGTTATATTACTAAGTCTCCCCATGCTTTGCCTTCCACATCTGTCAAATGGGGATTAGAATAATATCACCCCCAAAACTTAGGAACACAAATTACCATTCCCTAAGTGCTCCGTAAGTGTTAGATAACTATTATTAACTAGTATTTTGCTCTGGTGATAAGCGGGACTCATTAAAAAATTCAAGAATTCTAGACAACAACATTGTCACTTATATTTTAAAGGTCTGAACAACCTTTGGGAGGGTCACCCCATGGGTAAAGCACTCCTCAACACATATGCAAGGTCCTATGCCATCACCAATGCCCAGAAGGTACAGACACTCCCCAGAAGAGCACTCCAGCCCAAGACACACAAGTTGCCTGATTCCTGGCCTACTGGGGCAGTATCCAGGGACCAGGGTTTATAAGACAGAATCAGCTTTAAAAGAAAGCATTAAGGGGCCCCTGGGTAGCTCAGTCGGCTGAGTGTCCGACTTTAGCTCAGGTCATGATCTCACAGTTTGTGAGTTCAAGCCCCACATTAGGCTTTGTGCTGACAGTGCAGAGCCTGCTTGAGATTCTCTCTCTCCCTTTCTCTCTGCCCTTACCCGTTTGCGCGCTCTCTCTCTCAAAAATAAATAAAAATACACAAAAAAATTTAAAAAAAACAGCATTAAGATAAAGTGGCAAACAGAGACTATAAGTATTCAGAGTCCTGGACTCAGAATACTACAGATGTGAAATACCCAAACCCTACATCACACAATCCTCCAATCATATTTCCTCAGCTACTGTCCTATGAAGGATCATAAAATTATAAGTTATTTATGGGCTGTATATCTACATTGTGTCTCATCCACACCCCATGTTTTTCTGCCTTGGGAGCAGAGAAAGGGAAAGAGATTCGAGAATCCTAACCAGCCTGCAAATACAGAGTCTCTGACCACGTCTTCCCAGCCAAAGCAGAGAAAAGTGATGTAATTCTCCCCAACTTGTAAATCGCAGCTTCCCTTCAATCCATATAACGAGGGTGGCCCCAGAGTTCATGCCCATGAGTAGAAAGCATATCCACTCATGAGGAGGGTGAGTGGGCCTGCACTGCCTGCTAGCCCACAGAGGAGCAAATACTCCAAGGTGGCCTACCTAGTCTTTCTGCCTGACCTGAGAATGGAGGTGAATGGGTGGGTACCTCTCTGATCTCTCCTCTAATGGGAAGGATAAAAACTCTCTTTTAACAAAGAGAATATTTTTGCGGGGAGGCAGGACCCCTTACATGACCTGGGGCTCACTCCTAGGACAAGCATGCTCAGCCAGCCCACAGAAGATGCAAGGCCACTTTCACTGCCAAAGAATACCAAGAAGTCTAATCCAGCCAAGGGCCAGGGCTTGTGTCTTGCTCCACACACACCCTGCTGAGAACGACGGCACCCTCCCACCCAATTTTGAGCCTATCTTGAGCCTCACTGACTCCAAATGCCTTCCTCCTAGGTTGCCTGCCCTGGTGAGGCCCTGGGCCAGGCCTAGCTTCTGCAGCCTAAGCGTCCTGCCTCCAGACTCCGTATCCCTATGGCCCTTTACCCAGTTACTACCAGGGATAACATCAGAGACCTGATTCCAACGCACAGCTCTCTAACTTCATTTCTATCTTAAACCATTCTATAGAGGCTAGACTTTTGACTGCATTTTTAAAGGATGAAAATCATCCATAATGTATAGAGACCTGAGGCACACATTTTTTCTTTATAGGTATCAGCATATGACATCTCTGCAAGGGTGATACACAGATTATTACAGGTTCTTATCAAGCATAACACGATTGCAAGAAACTTACAGTTACTATCACAGGTTGCCCAATGGGAAGCTGCAGAGAGAATCAGGTTCTACACAGGACTTCCGAGTGAAGTGATTTCATTTATTTAATAGTATTACAAAGGAGCCCTCTGACTGCCTTGCTACAGTGTTCATGGGCAGATCCCAGTCTAAGAACTGGGAAAAAAATCCTACAGTAAAATACAATCACTTAAAATAAAAGCTTAGTCACTTACAAAACTCTTGACCAAAACCGTATTTTATATTTAGAATCCATGCCCCTAAAGTGGTTTCATACTCAAGTTGCTCACAAATAACTAGAATGGCATGCCAGGAGACTCTAAACCACAAATGGTACATTTGCAGCAGCAAAGAGTTCACTCTGCTGTAATCTGTGAGCAGCGACCACCACAGAAGGAAGCCAGGCCCGCTTGTGGCCGCACTATAGATTGTGGTCAACGCAGATCAAGAACATATGCCACGTACTGCTAGTGCAGGGAGCTCAAATTTGCATAAACGCTTACAGAAATTTCCCAATGTTTACCTTAATTTTGCATATTAAAAGATAAAGAACAAGCAGTTGGTAACAAAGGCGATCCTTCCCTTTCTTCCTTTCAACAACAAAAAATAAAATTCAGAGGAAGGATGTACTTACTTGTTTTTTCTGGTTCTGGTTCCTCATTATCTACAAAAAAAAAAAAAAAGTCTAAATCAAATTCTCTTGACAACCAAGAGGAAACCCGGGCTAATGGGAGAATAGGTAAAATGTTTGCCTTTCGCCAATAGCAACCACTTCCTGTCTTTCTTCTTCAGCTCATCCTGTTCGGCCGCTTTGCTTGCCAGCTAGAAAGTATTTACCATGTAAGTATTTTTTTTCAGGACTTCACAAAACCACACTGGTAATGTGTCCTCACACCGTATAAGGGATGTATGCATTAGTTTAAAATACAAATAAAGGTTCATATGTTTAACTAGAATTCTATAACTTAAAAAAGACATATGTGACTCACCAGATTCACTTTCAGAGCTGTCCTCAGAACTGCTGTCCTCAGAACTGCTGTCCTCTCCTGAATAGAGGCATATGCCGGGGGAAGTACACAGTGAACAAAAAATAGGAACTATTTTTTTAAAGTCTGGTTCTGTAAAATAATTTCTACATATTATTTTTTTTAATTTGAGAGAGAGAGAGAGAGAGATCGAACCTCAGGCAGGCTCCATGCTCAGCATGGAGCCCAACAAGGGGCTTGATCCCATGACCCAGGGATCATGACCAGAGCTGAAATCAAGAGTTGTACACTCAACTGACTGAGCCACCCTGGTGCCCCGTAATTATATATATTATAAAACAGATTCAAACTCAACTAATTTCTTCTTAATTTAATAAATTCTTACTGAATCCAAAACTACAGTTCATATAAAAGGGGGCTGATTTTCCTTTGGAAATGGATAAAATATACTTTGATTGTTTAAGTGGGAGCTCAAATCACACTTTGCCTGCAGTCATCATTTTATTTGGTTGTCACTCAAGTCCTACCCAGCCTTGACTTGCCCTTACTGCTCCTGTCTTCCTCCTGTACTTGCACCTCTGGACAGCTCACATGCACAAGTTCAATGACACAACAGTGCAGAATCCTGGAGAGTAAATGCCACTGACTGAAGCACAGGACAAACTCAGTCCACACTATGCAACTACTTCTGGAAAGAGTGGTCCCCAAGAATGGGGACCTTGTGTCCTTGGTCTCCTTTCACTTCCTCACCCCCAACTCAGTGTCTCAGCCCACTGCAATCAGGCTTCTGTTCCCACCACTAGTTAGGAATCCTCTCCGTGATGTCCCTAAAGGACCATGAACCCCCAGAAAATGACTCCCACAGGTAGACACCTACCTCCCCCTCTCGCATGGTGCTCCCGTGAGGTCGGTCCTGGCTCTCCTACCTCTCTGCGTGCCCTCCGCCCACCCTGCATGGCCTCTCTGCCACCCCCCAATTGCTAACGCCCCAGCCTCCACTCCCCATTCCCAGCCTCCTTTCCACCTTAAGAGCCCTCAGAGGGCATTGCACCAGCTTCCCAATTGGATTCCAACCTCCACCTCCAGGGGCACCCTGACTCTCCCAGCAGACCCCAGAAGCACCCGAGGCCTAATCTGTTGGCCAGGTTCAGCCCCCACTACCAATCCACATTCTCTCCTCCTCCCAGTTTGCACACACTGCCCCAGCCCCCATGCAGGATCAGGATTCAGCAAGCACATACACGGAAAGTTATTAGCATCACTCTCAAATCCTCCCTCCCTCCATCCAGAACAAAAGATTGGCAGCAGTTACATGGAGGAAAGAAAAGATTTGAGAATAATGATGAGAACAATAATGATAGCAGCTAAGAGCGGCTTTGAGTGGTCCATGTGCCAGGCACATGGATATATATATTCACGTATTTACATGTATTTACTCATTTTGTGTATATATACTTTACATATACTTATATAAAATGCTTTACGTATATTTACACATTAATCTTCACAACTGTCCAGTGATGTAAGCTGAGGCCAGTTAATTTACTTAAGCAAGACCACCACCTCCATACCATCTTCCCCTTCACCCACCCACCCCCCCCAACTCCAGGCCAAGAAGTCTGGAGTTAAGATTTCAACTCAGGCAGTCTGGTGGGAACCTGCACTCTCAACCATGTTGTTAAGACTTACAAACATGCTCATTATTACTTCAGCAGATCAACCCCCAGGAGCTGGTGACTAACTGGATGTGGGTGTAGAGGGGGAGTAGGAGGCAGGTTCCTGCATGAGAGGATGCCTGAGTGGAGGGTGAGGCACTGACTGTGTAGGAACAGGTGCTAGGAAATCAAGTGATGGGACATGGCCTTGGTCCTCCAGGGCTGGAAGCATAAAACAGTGATTTTCAACCTTGGCTGCACCATGGAATCACCTGGAGAGCTTTCCCAACACATCCAAGCCCAGGACTCAGACACTCCCTAGACCCTCTGATTTAGCTGGTCTGAGGTGGGGCCTGAACAGCAGTATTGATCTTTAAAGTCCCCAGATGACTGCAATGTGTAGCCAGGGTTGAGAACCACTGGGCTAGAATCAATCTATTTTAATTACTCCCCTGCTCCCCAAATTTGAATGTTCCCCAAATAGGATGATTGCCACTCCTTCTCCAAGCCTTTACAGATACCTCCCCGTTGCATGGAAGTCTCTCTCCCAGGCCCCAGGTCCAGAGTTCCCAGGGATCCATTAAGATCTAGCCCCAAATCACTTCTTCTGAAAGTCTCCCTCACCCCACCAAGTTAGCCATGCCTCCTCTGTGATCTACCCTATCACATTTATCCGACTGGCAAACCGAGGTCTGGAGGTCCTCCAAGGTCCCTGGAGGACCACGGCTGTGTCTTATCACCTTGATTCGCCAATACCCATCCTGACACAGACGCTCAATGCATGACTGCACATATGCCCAGCTTCAAAGTACCAAACAGACGGAGACAAGCCTCATAAGTCAGTTCTCTTGCTTATTAAAACTGCCACCTACCAATCTTGAGTGGTTTGGCTCCTTCTTCGGTTTCTTCTTGACCCCCATGGAAGGAGGCTGGCTTGCAGGCCAACAGCCAGTAAACGCCTGAATGGAACAAAGTGGCTGCAGTCAATAAATAATCATTTTCTAAAACTTCAAATGTTTTATACAGTATAGATTAAGTTTTTTAATAACTCAACAATGACTTAGAATACCATACCTTTCTCTTCTGAAGAGGCATTGTGATGATCATCACTAGAGCAAGAAAAGAAAAAGACTTTTAAAAACAGATACTAGAAGCGCCTGGGTGGCTCAGTTTGTTAAGCACCTGACTCTTGATTTCAGCTCAAGTCATGATCTCATGGTTCGTGAGGTTGAGCCCCACATCAGGCTCTGTACTGAGCATGCAGCTTGTTTGGGATTCTCTCTCTCCCTCTTTCCTGCCCCTCCCCTGCTCGTGCACTTGAGCCCTCTCTTTCTCAAAATAAATGAATAAACTTAAAAACAGGATACTAATTTTACATAAAATAATTATGAAAATCTTCAAAATGATCATTATACTATGCTTCTCCAGAAATGTTGCAAATTAAAGAACTCTCTCCTTCCCCAATAGATTTCCTGGCCCTCTCACTCTCCACCTATGGCCTGACTCCATGCCAAACACTCAATGGAGCTTATCAGGTGTGCACCTGATGGACTTCTTGTCCTGTCACACCCTGGGGAGACACCACAGCACCTTTAAGATTCACAGTATTGCCCATCCACGCCCAGCCATCTGGCCTTCCTCTGTCACCTCTCCAGGAACACAATCCTAACTCCAATCCTGCACTGGCCTCTAGACCCTCCATCCAGTTCGGTGAGTCACCCTCCTTCTCCCAGGTCGTCTCGCTCTGCTTCTCTGGACTCCTCCCTCAGATATGGCACTCTGAGTACTGAGGGTGCACATAGCTCCCCCGTAAGTAGGTCTCTCCTTTGTCCTCACCACTGCTGAACTCTCTGTGCCCTACATGCAGCAGTCTCACAAGAGCACACATGATCTCCACTCTCCTCCCTATTTTCTCCTAGACTCAAAGCCACCTGGCTGCTGCTCTCCCACGTTACCAGTGACTCCTGCCCAAAAGACCCAGTGGGCCTCCTCAGTCCTTAGTGACCACTGTCTCATTAGACCAAGGTGACAGGCTTCTCCACAGCTTCCACGTCCCTTCTTACCTGGTCTGCCACCACTTCCCACCTCCCCTGTTGCAGTGACCTCTCTTCTCTGTGTGCTTCATCCCCTGGCCCCATCTGCTCCAGCCTCTGGAGCATCGACGTAACCCGGAAGCACATCTGTGCACCTTCCTCTTCCCACTCCTCACACTGCCTCGGGGCTCACCTTCATGCCAACATTTCAGATCCTAACTCTGCACCTCCTTCCCAGGCCTCTCCTTGGAGTTTTAGGTGCCTGGGACTGGTGGTCACTTTAGCACTTTAAATTAAATACGGTCAGCACTTAACTAATCGTTGCTTTCCCTCTTCATGAAAACCTGCTCCTCCTGATCTGCCTTTGCAGAGAATTCCATCCCTGGATCACCCACCTGGAAACAGTCAGCACCAGCTCCTGCCCCCTTTTCCTCATCGGGCAGCTGGTCCTTGTCCTCCTGAGCCTCCCTCTATATATCTCTCCAATCTGCCCCCTCCTCAACACACGCTGTCTCTGTCTCAGTTCATGTGTGTACTCACTCACTGGTGCTCTCTCTCTCTCTCTCGTTGGTTCTCACCACCTGGTTAGCTGATTGTAATTTCCTCATAAATATTATATATAACTACAGTCTCACTCTCTTGGCTTACCCATCATGTGACCGTCAGTGAGGTCTAATCATGTCCTTGTTTACACCCTTCTGTGCTTTGCACTGTTTTGTGGCTAAAAGCCTAAGTTCCTTAGCAGAGCACACAAGGACCTGCACCCTGCTCCCTGGTCTCCCACCCTAAGTGGTCCCCCAGAGTGAAAGATCTTCAGTGTCCCAAGCACACCCTGGCTAACACACACACACACACATACACACATACACACACACACACACACACACACACACACACACCTCACTCTATCATTATCCCCCCACACAGGGTCACTGCCTCTGGCCTTCCAAGTCATGTACCCCAACTCTGGGTGCTCCATGGACATGTGCTATGATGTTAGGTCACCCCCTGGAGTTGTGAGTGCATGTAAATGACACCCTGCCCTCCCCTTGATGTCAAAACTCCTACTCATCCTTTAAGAAGAGCACTTCTCGAAGTATGGTCTGAGGAACATTAGAACTATGGGAGGTGACTTCCAAAAACAGTTTTTCTGGGCCCACTGAATCAGAATCTTTGATGATTCTGAAGAAAACAATGATGCTATTTGCATTAGAGTGTTTAAAATCTTTATTTTCTCATTTAATCACCCCAATAAGCCTGTGAAGGCCATTTTACAAATGCAGAGAGTGAGGCTCAGACAGGTTACTTAACTCCCTCAGGGCCACAGAGCTAACAGCTAGAAAAGCAGCACTTGACTCTAGGCCATTAGAACTTCTAAGCCCATGTACTTGCCTGCTCCCAGGCCTTCCGTCACTGCCCACCACTCCACCCCCAACCCTCAACCCTCAATTGAGGGTGACGATGGCTAAAGCAGTAGCAGACCAACCGCTTTCCCTTCCCTCCTCTTCACCCCCAAGTTATTTGGGACCCCAGATGTTGTAAACCTCTTCGACTCAAGTTTTTACACTGGTAAGCTTCCCCAAGTCTTTGCTATTTCCCAAATTCCACGACTCTAGGAGATACACACATTCTCATTTTCAGACTTAAATCCTCTCATTTTTTTAGTCCTCAACCCCTGCTCAAAAGGTCGGGCGGTGGTGGTGATCCTGTAATTGGGAAATGCTTCAAGAAACTGAGAATGGCTAAAATATGGTCTTTAGTGAGACGCATAAAAGAACAAGTCAACCATTACATCTTTTCTCCTCTAGACTCATGCCTCTTATAATGCAGTCGCTATGCTTTTTAATTTGAAAATAATTATGAGAACATGGATTGAAAGTTAGCCATTCATATTGCACAAAATATGCCTGGTTAAAACCCACTTCTGTGTCCTCAACAAAACCATGCTTTCCTCTTCACTAGCGCTTTCATTTTCCCCTTTCTACAGCTGCTTATCTCTGTTTCCAGACATATATACATCTACCTAGATATTAGAACTTTTGCTAAAACCCAGAAAGCCTCTGTATAAAATCCTTTATTTTCTCCATGAAGTGGATGAGAGTGAGTGGTGTCTGAGATGAGATTAGTGGCCAGACACTCAGGGGGAGCAGCTCAGGGGGAAGGGCTTAGACCCGACGAGGAGGAACCCGCCCGCAAGGCAGCGCACCTGCCCAGTCCAGCCACGTGGAGGAGGCAGACCCTCGTGGACCCACAGGGCTCCTTACCACTACATGAATGCTAGGCCCCCACACTCTCTTTTGCCATGTGCATTGCTCTAACGTAAAACCACAGCAACCATCGAGAGATAGCACCCATTCCATATATTCTCAGTGTAATTCAGGGACTGAAGATAAGTTGGAAAGGGGCATAGACATTTACTTAGCATTTAAAGCTCCTTAAATTCTGGGGCGCCTGGGTGGCGCAGTCGGTTAAGCGTCCGACTTCAGCCAGGTCACGATCTCGCGGTCCGTGAGTTCGAGCCCCGCGTCGGGCTCTGGGCTGATGGCTCGGAGCCTGGAGCCTGTTTCCGATTCTGTGTCTCCCTCTCTCTCTGCCCCTCCCCCGTTCATGCTCTGTCTCTCTCTGTCGCAAAAATAAATAAACGTTGGAAAAAAAAAATTTTTTTAAAAAAAAAGCTCCTTAAATTTTGATCTGGACTTAATCATTATTATTAGGTAAAATTTTATTGCAGTTCCAACATCAACATCAAATATAAATGCTGCCTCATACCTATGAGCTTCCCAGGATTAGTACAGCCCCTTTCCCTTACAGGAGGGGGAAACAAACAAAAACACCCTGCATCTTGGCACAGTAAAATCCCCGAGCTGCTACAGGACTGAAAGAACAGGCTTGAAACCTCAAAGGGCTGATATTCAATGAGGGTATTTATTGCATGTTAGTTGGGAAATGTGGATAATATTCAAATATGTGTGGCCACCCACGTGGCTCAGTCAGTTAAGCGTCCAACTTCGGCTCAGGTCATGTTTCATGTTTCATGAGTTTAAGTTCGAGCCCGACATTGGGCTTGCTGCTGTTGGCACAGAGCCTGCTTCGCATCTTCTGTCCTTCCCTCACTCTCTGCCCTTCCCCAGCTCATCCTCTCTCAAAAATAAATAAATCTTTAGAGATAAAATAAAATAGTAAAATATGTGCAAATGGATAAAACCAATTATTGTTGGAATTAAGTCACAGCTGCAACGAAATGAAACCTGAGAGCAACACCAAATTCTCACATGGGTGCAGTTACCTTAAAAGTTCCAAAGCGCTTTCAAACTCATGAGAGCACCAGCTCCTCATACCAGCTCTGCCAGGAAGCAGGAAGCAGGGCCAGTACTGCCATCCCACCTGTGGATGAGGACACTGCTGCTCGGGAGGTATTGAGTCACTTGGCTGAGCCGGCACCGGCTGGTGAAGGGTGAGATGCAACTAGAATTCAAGAATCCTAACCTCTGAGGAAGGCCGTTCTCCAGCCTCAGCACTCGGCTTGACTCTGTGCCGCCTGGACAGGTTGATATCAGGCATCGGAATGATTTCACCCAAATCTGGCTCAAGAAGTAATAATTCTCCACTTAATTTTTTTTAACAATCCTTAAGGTAAAAATAAAACCTTAATATGACAATGGCCTGTATTTATTAGATGTTTACCGTGTACTGGAAATTCAGCCAAAGACTTGGCATGCGTCGATCAGAGCTTATTTAATCATCACGACAATCTTTCGAGTGCCGGTCACTGGACTAGCATTATCTCCATTTCACAGGTGAGGAAAATAACACTCAGAGATCTTGAGTAACTTACCCAAGAATACGGGTCCATCTGATTGCAGAGCCCAAGCTTTTATCAATACCCTCTTACAACCAAAAGCAAAAAATTCTGCCAAGCAGATGACAGCACCAGTCTCTCTTCCTACTAAGGTTCCTACTGCCTGTGAAGGTAATTTTCAAATATAGGAAAGACTTTTTTGGTATAACTAAATCCATAATAAGCCCCAAATCCTCCTCTAACTAACTTTTCACCAGAATGAAACCAACCAGTATCTTACCCCTTTCAGCCCCTATTCACCTTCTAGAAAACGGACCATAAAAAGCAAAGTAAAACCTATAAGCAAATGGGTTAAGGAAAGTGGAAAAGAGTTTATGTTAGCCACAAACTAGAGTTAATCATGAAATAACTATATTTCCCAGGCAATAACCCCAATGCAATCAATATTCTCTGTAATACAGATCTCTTTTTCATCAACTCAAATTAACAAACATCTAAGTATTTACGGTACGACAGGTGCTGTGCTAGGCAGAGGGGATATAAAAGTAACACAAGACACATGAACTGTGTCCCCATGGAGCACCCTAATGGAGAAGGGAGACTAATCAGAAAACAAATACATATGTATATGATGCCAGAAGAGCAAAATAAAAACAAACATAAGCTATAGGTTAGCCCAGAGCAGGCTATGAGAACAGGAAGAACTGAGCTCTGATACTAAGATCACAAGCATGTGACTAACAAAACAGCCAATTAAACCATGATGCTAAGGCCATCTTGCATTTTCAAAGAGTGCTGCCTCCCCACAAACAGAATCCTCCAGTTGTTAGGCTCAGAAAAAGCTGCAAATGGAAGGGACCCACAAGATCTTCCAATCCAATGCATCATTTTACAAGAGGAGATGGGAACCTAGGAGAGGGTACGTGGATAAATAACCAAAATCACACAACAAGTTATAAGCAGAGACAATCTCCCAACTTGTCTCAGGTCTTGGTTTTCTCATCAATCCACTCATTCAACTAACACATGTGGAGTATGTGCCAGATACGAGTAAACAAAGCAACAAAACCCATCAGCCTGATGGGGAAGCCTGACTTCCTGTATCTGAGACAAGAAGTGCTTTGAGAGAATGACAAGAGAGCTCCTCTAAGATTGAGGAATTGGGGAGGGCTCCCTGGGGAAGTGACATGTAAGCTGGGCCACAAAGGACAAGCAGAAATGGACAAGAGGGAAGAAATGGGAGTAGTGGGGGCAGCTCCTGTCTGAGACAGGAAGGAGTTGATCAAGGTCCAGGAACAGGAGGAGAGCAAGTGTGGTCAGAGGGAGAGAAGCAGGAGATGAGGAAGGTCAGGTAGGTGGACAAATCCTAACTCCATAACCAAACTGATAGCAACTGCCAGGATGCAAAGTGGCAATTATTCAGTCTGCTGAGCAGTCTCTGCATATCCACCCTGGGAAGATTTAAAACTTGAAAGCAGAGGAAGAAGTCAATAGTACAGATCCCCGAACCCACTGTCCTCAGCATCTCACATGGGGACTTGCCTAAACTTGTCAGAACCGACCCCCTGACAACTTGCAGGTTCACACACTGTTTGTATTGAGCCCAGAAGCCCAAGACTCTCTCTAAAGAAAACCTCAGTCCCCCAGACCACAAGAGCCAGCCAAGCCCAAGGCCTTGTAGTACTAGGTGACAAAAACCTTCCAGGGGGTTATTCTTAAAGCACACTCCAGGGAAACTGCCTTCATTCAGAACTGTGCTCTAGAAGCCAACAGTCCCCCTCCATACAAGCCAGGACAGAAAGACCTCCTCTGAGGCAAGCCCTCCACGACTAGCCCTGGGGTAGATGAGAGACTCAACAAAGGGAAGGTAGAGAGAGGAGGGCAGGAGAGATCTGGGCACCCTGGGCCACGAGCTGTCCATCCCTTTGGGGATACTTGCCAAACCAAGCTGGTTTCCCATCATGACCTAGTTTCTTTTCTTCTTTCTTTTCCAAAGATCACCACTTCCAATCAGCTCACTCACGAAAGAAGCCATCCCACGGTTTTTTTTTTCTTCTATGTTTAGGTCACTGAATGAGAACACAGTCTTCAGTCCCTCCAAAGGTACTTAGTGCTAGCAAAGATGAAAAATCCACAGGGCTGGCTCACCCAGCCGGCTCCTTCACCTACCCCTATCCCTTTTTAGGTTACTCCAATAGGAAAAAATAATGGTGAAACTGGTAGGCCTTTGGGTATCGAAAGGCTGAAGGATTGATTGCACATTTTTTGTAGTAGGCAACAACTGGAAACTACCATGCTCATCAAGAGTAGAATGCATCAAAAAACACGATACAATCGTGAAATGGAATACTGTAAACAATGAAAAGGAAGGAACTACTTACACACAACAATGTGGATCACTCTCACAAATGTAGTGTCACACAAAATAAGCCAGGCATGAAGATTATATGCCGTATGATTCTATGTTTATAAAGTTTACAAACAAGCAAAATTAAGCTCTCTTTCCTTTAGGGAGGAGAAATATGACTATGAGGGACTGGAGAGTGAGAGGGGCTTTGGGGTGCCATGTTTTAGTTCTTGACCTGGGTTGTGTTTACATAGATGTGTTTGCTTTGTGATATGCCACTTAAGAAGCTTGTGTTGGGGCGCCTGGGTGGCGCAGTCGGTTAAGCGTCCGACTTCAGCCAGGTCACGATCTCGCGGTCCGTGAGTTCGAGCCCCGCGTCAGGCTCTGGGCTGATGGCTCAGAGCCTGGAGCCTGTTTCCGATTCTGTGTCTCCCTCTCTCTCTGCCCCTCCCCCGTTCATGCTCTGTCTCTCTCTGTCCCAAAAATAAATAAACGTTGGAAAAAAAAAATTTTTTTTAAATAAAAAAATAAAAAAAAAAAGAAGCTTGTGTTTTCTACATGATTGTGTACACGCACCCACCCACCCACGCACCCACACACACACAAAGGATTTTCATCATCTTCGGAAAGGAAAAGTAAAGTATTTAGAACTTCAGCTTTACAGGCCACAGTTGTGAATGGAGGATGACCCCGGCTGAGCAAGGTAAAGCAATGCTAAACTGCATTGGGGATATGGCCTAAAAGGCAGCTATGGGGTGACAGGAATTGGGGGGAACAGTTTTGAGGTTTATTCCCTTCTTCCTTCTTATAACTATCAATGAGAACTTTGCATAATATACTCCAAAGGGAAGTGGGGCCAGCAGAGAAAAGGACTGGAACCAAGCTAGAACATTTCTAACAGTGAGAAGACAAGGAGGGTAGGCGGAAGAGAAAAGAGAAAGAAATCGTAAGTGCCCGGGGTGGACAAGAAGGACAGCTTGCCTGAGCTGACGATGTATGCGGTAGGGGAATTCCCATGAGTCAGCCCTGGAGAAGGAATCACTTCTCTGTTCCCCTCCCTGAGCCAACAACATCTGATATACACCTGGATTAATGGGGTTATTGCACTGCTCTGCTGTAATTTATTTACAAGTCTGGGAAATGAAAAGAAACAAAAAGAGTGTGAGTTAGGGCATGTGTATAGCCAAGGATTCCACATCCCCAACATCCAACACATGGTTTGGCATATAATTTGCACTGAAAAAAAAAGTTCACTGACAAAGAAATGAAAGAATATGGTAGACATAGAGATTCTCTATTCCTCAGTATTTAACAAATCTATAACAAACAGCTTACAATGCCAAAAATGTGAGAATGGAATCCTGTGCAGCTACTAAAAATTACAAGCAACAATAGCCATCATCTGTAGGGTGCTTTACATAAATTTACAGAGACAATTTGCACCTCACCCTTGTCTGATACAGAATTATACCGAGTTTGTTGCCATACTGAAACATGAAAATGACACATTAGCAACAATCTCCCTGAGAGGCCAGAAGGATCAGAGATGGTGAACTAACAGGTTTTCATGGAAAGAGGTAGGGCGGGTCCATATCTCACAGAAATACCAGGAAGGGCTCGTATTTCTGGGTGGCCAGCAGAAAAGTTCAGTTAGCTCTGTTTGTGTAAATAACTGTGTTAATTTCACATACTATATTTCATTTCACTTCCTCTCTTTATTGTTTTTTTTTTGGGGGGGGTACTTTACTTTTAGCCATAATTTAATTCAAAAGTTCTCTTTAACAATTATTCCCAAGACTTACTGTTGGGTGAAGTCCTCTAAAGAAGTGTTTTTGATGTTCAATGTGGACTCAGTCTGTGTCCCACTGTGGTTTTATTCATGAGCCTTACGTCAAGAAATCAAATAGTAAAACCTATCTGCACACAGACTTTTCCGGGCTGCCTTGCTGATTGCAACAGTGTTTTAAAGAAAGGACAGTGGCAGAAAAACAAACCTCTCTCCACCCTGTGAGAAACTGGGCCTAATGTTTAATGATTCACAAAAAACTGAAGTCGTGGACACTTTAAACCTTGGCAGTCTCTCCTTGCTCTAGCTGTTCGTGCAGAAACTTTGTTGTGCAGCAGTGACTGTCCTAAAAGAAAATTTTCTGCAGGCTGAATCTTTGCTGAGCGTTTCTGCCTACTTGGGGTCACTTCCTGCAAGCACTTAACTGCAATTGAGAGGATTACCTAAAGTATATATTTCACAAACCGCCCATCACATGCCTTACTGAAACACTACATCCAATGCTAAAAGCCTCCTTTTGCAGATGTCAGTAACTCCGGAGAACACGACCACAATACCGTTAGAGCGTCCCAAAACTAGCTCTTAATAAACATTCCCATGTAAAAAGCAGCTGCTTTTAAAGGTCTGTGGAACGCTGGTGACAAACAGAGGCATTGGCTACCTTTACAATAATAGAAATCCTTCAGGCTTATACTGATTTGAGCCTTCTGTCCGTGAGGCATTGTTTTAGCGCCACATTGGGCATGATGGACTGCCTGCCGGGGGGTAGAGCCTCCACACAAGGGCAAAGGGGGGCGTTGAGGGAACTAATCCTGCCCTCGATTCAAGCCATTTTAAAGCTAGGGAGCCCAAGCGCAGACAGTGCTCAGCAAAACCTCGGACATCCGCCCGGAGCGACCGCCCAAGTCCTCCTCCAGGTGCAGAGGGTGCAGGGGCTCCCGAGAGCGGAAGCCCAGGAGCTAGGGGCAGATGAGGACAGCAGAAACCCAACCTCGGGGGGCGGAGAGTCACCCGCGGAGGCGGGAAGAGCGCGAATCCGCCCGCGGCGAGCAAGGGGGCGCTGCAGCGCCACCTGCCCTCCTCCGCACCCGCAGGCCTCCCGCAGCCGCCTCCACCAGGAGGATGTGAATAAATCGGGCCCACCTGACACCGCCGCAGCGCCGAGTAGCTAGGTGCCGGGGAAAACGCGGCAGCAGGGAGCTGCAGCGCCGCCTGTAGGCCCCGCCTCCGGGCCTGGAGCGCGGGGCCTCCGGAGCTGCGCGCCGCCGCCTCTCGCGCGGGCACCTGCGCGCGACCCTGGCGCCGTCTGCCTAACGCAGGTGCGGTGCAGTGCACCCAGACCCCCCGCCAGGGATAGAGGGTTGGGGTAGAGCATGGGGGGAGCCAACGCTCCCCTCATGCTCTGTGCCCGCGCGGGGCAGGCGGCGCCACCGAAGTGCGCTTTGTTTGTGTGGCCGGAGCGGGGGTGCCTGGACGGGAGTGGAGCCCTCGCCCCCTCCCCCGCAAGGGCAAGGACAGAGCCCCGGGAGGGGTGGGGGTGCTCAAGGGGGCAGAGCTTCTGTTGCAACGCGTCGTTGTTGGGCCCAGCCGGCCCCCATCCCGCTCTGCCCTTTCTCCTTCCGAATCCCCCGACCTCCGCAGATGCGCTCACCTGCTCTCCACGACCCCCACGCCGCGGCTCATCGTCGCTCTGCCGCTGGGAGGGGGCGCCACGCGCGCTCCAGGCTCCGCGCTCAGTGCAAGCCGGGGCGGCTGCAGGAGGGGCTCGCGTGCTGAGCGCTGCCCGGCACACTCCGAGGCTGCCGACTCTGCGGGGGGAGGGAAGAGGGCGAGCGAGAGCCACCGGGGGAGGGGACTGACTGGGAGGGGGTGCCGGGCGCGCATCCGCAGCTGCAGCCGCAGTCTGAGGCTGCCGGGGCTCCGGTAACGGAAACGCACGCTTGCCAGCGGCCCGCGCGTGCACACTGGCGTGCACACCAGCGTGCACACTCGCACACGTGCGCAAATCCTCCTAGCCTTTGCTGCTTGTCGGCGCCCTTGCCCTAAGGGAACTCGGCTTGATGAGACTAAGCTGAGGCTTCTGTGAAGGAGAAGGACAAGGGCCATTCTTTCTGGAGGGATCAGAGAATTCATGGCACCATGATTAAGGTTGGCTGCTCCTGTATCTGGGAATTTTCACTGGGGACCACGAGATACCCGCCCAAGGTGTTCCCCGATTTGCTTCTTAAGATCTATAACCCCGCTGAAATTCTAGGTCAAGTTTTGTATCCAAAGTACAGGTGCCTGGAGTGAGGTGCCACAGCTTTCATCCGATTAACAGCTGCGTGACCCGTCCCCCGCCCCAAACCGTGAAGGTGTATGGATTAAATCAGCGGTTCCCAAACTTTGCAATGCATTAAATCACCAAGGGAGTTTTTTTTTTTTTTTTTAATCGCAATGCCCCAAGTAGTATCCCGCACCAATTAATTCGGTGAAGTGGGACTCAGGCATCAATAGTTTTAAAGTTCCCACGTGATTCCAAAGCTCAGGAAAGTGTGAGAACCACTGCTTAGACTGTTGGTGACCCTCACCACACTGTTCTCTTTCATTCCATTTTTCAGCATGGTTGCTCATCTGTCTTACATAAAGTGGTGGGTGTCACAGCCTCTAGCCCAGGTCTGGCTCTCAGGAGTGCTCACTACAGGGTTATTCAGGAAGGCGGCAAAGGCAGAATCCAGGATGGGCCGTCTAACTTGCAGCCTTCTCTTTGTTGTTTCCGGAATTCTCCACAGACTGAAATACCCCTGACCTCGTGGAAATGACCTCATGTAATGCCTGAAGCTGGGGGAAATGGCTCATTGCAGCTTGAAGAGACCTCTGTCTTTTAGATTCCTCCAAAAGTCTCAGCCCCCCACCTGCCTCACTGTGACTCAAAGGTCCTGTGCTAGCAGTGTGGGTGAGTACAATGAAAGTCCTAGCCCCTACAGGTGGAGCACCCATGAATCCAACACCATAGTAGGTACTTATATATTCTAAGAAAGAACTGACCTGGGGCACTGTTATTGGGCCTTGATGTTCTCTTTGTTGAACATAAACAATTTCACAGAACATCAACATCAGGTCTGGCCTCTCTGTGACCATGATGGATCAAGACAAGAACAAGACCACTATGTAATCTTGTCTGAACACAGACAAAATGTGAACATTGTCCAAGCCACAAAATACCAAACATAGCTATCCTGGCTAATAAAAATGACTGCTGCTTCTTGGCCAGTCACAGCCTTAGCCTCACTCTAGTCTGCCCTCTCTATGGATAACATTTATGAAGATACATATTCGTAGAACTACCCCTGCTTTCTTAAGCCTGCCCCCTTGTCAGTTAATAAAAGCCCAAATCCTTTAATAATATTTTCTAACGCCCTCTCACTGAGACACCTCCAAGGTTTCCCATGGCGTGCATTTCCCTGACTGCAGTGAGTAACCCAGCTTGTATAACTATAGGTGCATTCCAAGTGGTCTCTGGGCAAAAGGATGTTAAAAACAAATTATCTTATTTAATCATCGCAGTAACAGCACAAGGTAAATATTATACTCTCTTTACATATAAGCTACCTTCTTATAGATCATATAACTGGAACTCACACAGGGCTACCAGCTGTTAGTGGAGAGCTTGTTCATGTTCACATGGGCTTGTGGGGAACCAGGCTAGTATGTTGCTTACCCACACAAACTTTGGCTTCCAGATATGCCTGAGCTCTAACCCCAGCTCTGCCCTCTTCTAGCTATGGGAATTTGAGCAAGTTATTTAACTTTTCTCAACCTCAGCTTCCTTGCCTACCTCCCAAAAAGTGGGGGGGGGGGGGGGCCCTATCTAGGAACTGGTATTTTTTGAGATATAATTGTTATATAAAATTGTATTGATTTCAGGCATACAATGTAATGATTCAATATTTGTATATATTGTGAAATGATCACCATGATAAGCCTAGTTAACATCCATCACCACACATAGTTACAAATTTTTTTCTTGTGATAAGACACTTTAAGATCTACTCTCTTAGCAGTTTTCAAATATATAATATTTGAATCAAATATATAGTACATTATAATTAACTACAAGAAATACGCATATTTTTTATAGGCTCCCCAGGTGGCTCAACCCAACACCAGACCCTAGTTTGGGATCTCCTGGCCCTATCTCCTTTTCCCTTCTTCCCATTCACTTCTCAACCAATTGTAACATCGTTTTTGACCCACTCCCTACTCTTGCTAAGGTCACCAGTTACCTTTCAGATGCTAGATCTGAGGTACCCTTTTCCATATGCCATTGACTCACTTGACTATTTCCCCTTCCTGAAATTCTCCCTCTTTGGTTTCCAGGAGGCCTACATGGTATGATAAGCAACTGAGGCCCAGAGAACGGAAACCCTTTTTTTCTTCTTTTAAATGTTTATTTGTTTTTGAGAGAGAGAGCCAGGGAAGGGCAAAGAGGGAGGGAGACAGAGGATCCAAAGCAGGCTCTGCACTGTCAGCAGAAAGGTGGATGTAGGGCTCTAACCCACGAACCGTGAGATCATGACCTGAGCCGAGGTCAGACACTTAACCAACCGAGCCATCCAGGCGCCCCAAGAACTGAAACTCTTGATCCAAGCCTGTAAGGCACTGGAGACTGAAAACAACCATGTGAGTGAGCTTGGAAGTGGATCCTTCACCCCAGTTGAATCTTTTCATGACTGCTAAGCCACTTCCAGATTCCTGACCCACACAAACTATGAAATAATAAGTGTTTGTTGTTTTAAGCTGATAAATTTGGGGGGAATTTATTATCCAGCAATAAGTAATACAAACAGGAAACAAGATCCTATGGTTAGTGCAGTAGAATCATATCATCTGCACTTCAACTTGGGTAAGTTGAGCCTTACTTGGTCTGCAAAAGAGGGACAGAGAACAATTCTGCCTGCTATGCCAGTGAAATAAGATGACGAAATGAAAGAGGTGAGTCTGATTTCATTAATCAGTCTCTGGTCCTGGGCATCTCTCACAGAGGAGAAAGCCTTTTTGTTTTTTTTAATGTAATTTATTGTCACGTTGCCTGACATACAGTGTATACATTGTGCTCTTGGTTTTGGGGGTAGATTCCCATGATTCATTGCTTACATACAACACCCAGTGCTCATCCCAACAAGTGCCCTCCTCAATGCCCATCACCCATTTTCCCCTCTCCCCTGCCCCCCTCCCCCCATCAACCCTCAGTTTGTTCTCTGTATTTAAGAGTCTCTTATGGTTTGCCTCCCTCTCTGTTGAAAACTATTTTTTCCCCTTCCCTTCCCCCATGGTCTTATGTTAAGTTTCTCAAGTTCCACATATGAGTGAAAACATATGATATCTGTCTTTCTCTGACTGACTATAGAGGAGAAAGTCTTTGATGTGTTGTTCATATTTTTAACTATCCATGTTTTGTACAAAGTGGGAAAAATGAGGCTAACTCACTGACTTGGATGTATAATGTAGTCAAAATGACCCCTGAAATCCCTTAACTCTTCAGGACCTGAACCCAAGAGTTCCCCAAGCAAAGAATAGTACTGACCTTAGGCCAGTGCCAGCCCTGGGAACTTGCTTCAGAGGGCCCTACCATGGCCCTCCCCTATTTGCACCTTCCACAGGAGGAGCAGTCAGTGAGGCCCAAGGGATGTGTCCTTCTGGAGACTGTTCCTCCCCCACCCCAACTTGTAGACCAAACTCAAAGGATGAGAGACCCTGAGTTCCCTGTCCAAACGGCATTAAGCCCACTTCTAGACCCTACATAGGCCTTTTCCCCAAGTCCAACTTTCTATGGGTGGAATATACCACCAGAATGCACATGCCAGGGCAAGGGGACACCAAAGACAGCTGCTTAAAGGGATATGGATGGAGCTTGGGTGGTCCACATGGGAGCTGAGTGGTCCACTTATGTGTACAAAGCCCCTCACCATGTGGACAAAGCAAGCAGTGGAAAAACAAGAGGGTGGCCTATGGACTCTGAGCCAGCTCACCTAATGCTGTCTTATACTGGTGTTGGACTCCGAGAAGGCTAACTTTACCTGACCTTCAATGTCATTTTACAGGAATATCTGTCAAGTCAGGAAGACAGAATGTATTTCTTTTTAAATTTTTTTTTTAATGTTTATTCATTTTTGAGAGGGAGACAGAGCATGAATGGGGGAGGGGCAGAGAGAGAGGGAGACACAGAATGTGAAGCAGGCTCCAGGCTCCGAGCCGTCAGCACAGAGCCCAACGCGGAGCTCGAACTCACGGACCGCCGAGATCATGACCTGAGCCAAAGTCGGATGCTTAACCAACTGAGCCACCCAGGCACCCCAGGAAGACAGAATATATTTCATTTAACAGTGTGCTAACTTGCTTTATACCTTCTAAATATTTGGACATATTACATATTGATATTCATTAGTACTGCAGCCCTGAGTCCTGCAAATGATTAGGAAGCCCTGGCCAAGGACTAAATTGCTTGCATTCACTTCAATTTGCTCTAGTTTTGGTTTCTCTTTGCCATAGGAAGTGGAGGCCAAGGCATCATTTGAATGGGAGAGGACAGCAATGGGATGAAGTGATTACTTTTCCATCCCCGTTTATTTAAATGTATTTGTTTATTATTTTCCCCAACACAGGTGTGTCTTCTCTCTCTGAGGTCCAAATGGAACTTGTCCTTGGGAACCCCTGTTGTTAAAGCCCACGCTTGGATTCTTTGTATTTTGTGGAGGTTGTTTAACCCTTTCCTCAAGTAAGTACTCATCCCAGTTGGCAGTGTTCATTCCAGACCATTTTCCCCAAATCTTTGTATATGTTATAGAAAATACCATTTTTATGCATTTGTCTCAAAAATTGGGTGATATGTGCGCTGTTTTTCAGTTTGTTTTTACTCTACAGTATATCTCAAAGGTCTGTCCATCTTAAGAACAAATTCTGCTATTTATATATTTATTTTTTTAATATATTTATTTATATTTCTATTTGATTTATATAATTTTGTTTATCTCATTTGGATACTAAAGATACTATATGAAACTTGTATGTGAGTCATGCAGGCTTTTAGATTAAACAGTAAGTTTATTTATCTTAATTTTTGGAGTATAGAGTGTTAGTGGACAGAGATTTGAAGAGCGAGAATTTCCTGAAGACATGTTGGAGAATTCCTTAAATATTGTAATATCGGGGTGAGAATCACTTATTGAAGCTGTGAATAGGAGAAGACCAGCCATTTCCTGATTTAAATATGGCAAAGACTACTCAGTTTTCTCTCCATATCTGGTTTCTCTGTGTCATAGACTCTTATCTTCTGTATCAGGCCTGGAAAAGCAGATGTGGCCAAGATATCAACACTAAGAAGTTCTTTGGCTGCTGACATTAGCCAGTGGAAATCTTTAATTATATATTCAAACAACTCTTGGTTTTTTTTCTGAAGGCCATCGATACCTTGGGGCTCGCAATGTTTGTTTTCTAAAGTGAGGGCGTCTAATTTTTTGCCGAAGGTACCTTTCATGGCCTCTTAGGGCTTGCTATGAATCTTTCCTCCAAATGACAAAACATGCAGTCCTCTAGGTTCCACGGAGAAGGGTGTTGGCCACTGCTCTGCTATCAGTCAGAACCCACCATGGTACATGTTCATTCCAGTGAAACATACCGCAACAGGGACCTTGCTCCAAAACTGACAGACTTCCAGCATTCAAGTTAAATCATTTATCTAGAAGAATCTTTATTTAGTTGTAATGGACTTCATGTTTGTGTCCCCCATCCACACACAAAATTCAGATGTAGAAATCCTACCCCCTGATGTGGTGGTAATAAACGTAGGGTTTTTAGGAGGTAATTAGATTTACATGAGGCCCCCCCAAATGAGAGAAGTGTCCTCATAAGAAGAGGAAGACACCAGAGTTCCCTTTACATCTTGTGAGGAAATAGCAAAAATGACTATCTGCAAGCTAGGAAGAGAACTCTCACCCAATCTGCTGGCACCTTGGACTTTCCCAGCCTCCAGAACGGTGAGAAATAAATGTCTGCTGTTTAAGCCACCCAGGCTGTGGTATTTTCTTATGGCCGCCCAAGCCGACTCAGACACTAGTCTTTAGGCTTCTATTGCCAACAAATGTTCTTATATTTTGGTGAGCATTAATCTGTTTCTGCCTTTATCCAGTTAGCCTTTATCTCTTTGTTTCATTTACTTAGAGACAGAAAATGTGTGAGAAGGGATTTAAGGAAAGTTAACTTCAGCTAGGAAGTTACCATTCTTCCCTCCTACAACCACTTACACCCCCATTCTAATCATGCACCTGAAGAAGTAACTACTCAAAGTGTGATTTCCAGATCTAGTTTTATGACAGATACATCACTGTGTCTCCCATTAATTCTAGGGCTGTTACAGAACAGTAAAACATTGCTCAACACTATTTTAACTCACCTTAATGTCTTTTTTTTTTTTTTTACACCTTCACAACTCTGTATTAGCTTCTTCCTCACTCAGCAATGATTTTCCCTTTTAGAATAACCAGTTCAGATTTCAAAGTAAGGAAAATATGACCCCTGTGATACGCCCAGAGAGATTGCACACTTGGTCCACTGTGTACTTGTGGATATCTTTAAGAGGTACAGACAAGCTCTTGTCCCTCTCTCATTGACTTTGAGCTTCTTTTTTTTTTTTTTTTTAATTTACATCCAAGTTAGGTAGCATATAGTAGAGTAATGATTTCAGGAGTAGATTCCAGTGATTCATCCCTTACATATAACTCCCAGTGCTCATCCCAACAAGTGTCCTCCTTAATGCCTCTTGCCCATTTAGCCCATCCCCCACCGACAACCCTCCAGCACCCCTCAGTTTGTTCTCTGTATTTAAGAGTCTCTTATGTTTTGTCCCCCTCCCTGTTTTTATATTATTTTTGCTTCCCTTCCCATGTGTTAATCTGTTTTGTATCTTAAATTCCATCTAAGAGTGAAATCATATGATATTTGTCTTTTTCTGCCTGGTTAATTTCTCTTAGTATAATACACTCTAGTTCCATCCATGTTGTTGCAGATGGAAAGATTTAATTCTTTTTGATTGCTGAGTAATACTCAGATATATATATATCTATATATATCTATATATAGATATATCTATATATACACACACACAGATGTAGATATAGATAGATATAGATGTAGATATAGATACAGATATAGATATAGATATAGATATAGATATAGATACCACATCTTCTTTATCCATTCATCTGTCGATGGACATTTGGGCTCTTTCCATGATTTGGCTATTATTGATAGCGCTGCTATAAACATTGGGGTGCATGTGTATACTTTGGATAAATACCTAGTAGTGCAATTGCTGGGTTGTAAGTCAGTTATATTTTTAATTTTTTGAGGAATCTCCACACTGTTTTCCAGAGTGGCTGCACCAGTTTGCATTCCTACCAGCAGTGCAAAAGAGTTCCTTTTTCTCCACATCCTCGCCAACATCTGTTATCACCTGAGTAGTTAATATTAGCCATTCTGACTGGTGTGAGGTGGTATCTCATTGTGGTTTCGATTTGTATTCCCCTGATGATGAGTGATGTTGAGCATTTTTTCATGTGTCTGTAGCCATCTGGATGTCTTCCTTGGAAAAGTGTCTATTCATGTCTTCTGCCCATTTCTTCATTGGGTTATTTGTTTTTTATGTGTTGAGTTTGATACATTCTTTGTAGATTTTGGATACTAACCCTTTATCTGATATGTCATTTGCAAATATCTTCTCCCATTCTGTCAGTTGCCTTTTAGTTTTGCTGATTGTTTCCTTCGCTGTGCAGAAGATTTTTATCTTGATGAGGTCCCAATAGTTCATTTTTGCTTTCGTTTCTCTTGCCTCCAGAGATGTGTTGAGTAAGAAGTTGCTGCAGCTGAGGTCAAAGAGGTTTTTGCCTGCTTTCTCCCCGAGGATTTTGATGGCTTCCTGTCTTACATTTAGGTCTTTCATCCATTTTGAGTTTATAACCCACCTTAATTTCTAAAATTAGATATCACTTGGGGTTTTTTTTAGAAGACAATAGGATAATTGTAATTCCAGAAAAATTGGAAATTTTCCTTTTAGTGTGTTTCAGTATCATTTTATGTATAAATCCTTCCTCCCCATTTTATTTTTTACAGAATCTGTAAGTGTAGGTCAGGGTGTCAGTTTGAGCTGAAAACAAATTTAGGACAGCCTTGCCACACAATGTGGGATCCAGAGGCCAGCAGCATCAGCATCACCTGGAAACTTGTCAGAAATGCAGAATCCCAGGCCCACCCAGACCTACTGAGTCCCAATCTACATTTTCATACATCCTTCTTGGGACTGTAAACATGCGCAGTTTTGAGAAGCACTGCTTTTGAGATACTGGATAGTTCACAGACTCTCCAGGAGGGCCAGAGAGCCATGTTTGGAATATTGCTGTCTGGAACAACACCCAAATCACTCCCCAAAAGGGCTCATTGAGGGCAGCAGCCTGGAAAGCTACCATTGGCAGCAGGCTTCATTCACCTTTGGAGCCCATGTGGGCCCAGACCCTTTCTTCTAGCTTCCAAGCCCAGGCATGAGGCACATGGAGAAGCTTGCTGGGGCCCAGGTGACAGCCTACCCCCCAGCTTAGGGGAGGCCAGGAAAAGGAGCAGCATTTGCAGTTTAAGTAATGACCGGAGGGCTGTGTCCCTGAAGGGGAGGGAGTCTTCAAAATATAAGCAAGGAGGTTCGGTTGCCAGGTGGCCACAAAGAACGGCAGATCTCCACTCCCTACATATTTTTTTTTCAGGAATGGTGGAGCCCAGCTCTGCCATTACCTGCACGGTCACCTTTAGCAAGTCTAGGAACATCTCACAGCCTCTGTTCCCTCATCTTTCATATTATTTTAGTATGATGGTTTCTATTTACACAGAGCTCTACAGTTTGCAAAGCATTCCTACACATATGTTTTCATTTGAGCCACAAAACAGCTCTGTGTCATAGGTAAGGAAAATAGTGTTATCTCCATTTAATAGCTTGGAAAAGAGAGACACAAAGTGACCCACAAACCTTCAAGCTTTGAGTACTGTAACCTGTAACCACAGTCAAATGAATTCATGCATGTGAAAGTAAATTGAAAGTTCAATGTGTTATTCCAGTTAAAGGTGTTCCTTATCTCTCCAGTACCGCTCCACAAATATACTTCTAGGTGAATTGAATCACCCACCATGATTTTGCTGGTCCCAGAATCAGCAGTCCCCTTTCTCTCCCTGTAGTATGCTAAAACTATTACCAGGAAAAGTTAATAATTCACATCAGTGGTGGTGTGAATATTAATGAGCCATAAAAAATACCATAGGAGCCCAGATAGAAGAACAGACTAAGCTAAAATTGTTTCATCGTTTAGAGTCATCTGCAGAAAAGTAACTGAGAAAATGTTAAATGTTTCTTTTGAACTATTTTTGAAGAACTAACATGACCACCAATTCAATTATTAGTTCCTTGTCCTCATACTTTGTAAGTTCTTCTACAAGGTCCTGTGTCCAATTCTAGAAGGTACAAAGGCAGCTAGCTAAAGGACCAGGACAATGATTAGACCAGATTTCAGGTGTTCTGTTCTCAAAATCAATGTTTATTTTGAGTGTCTCAAATAATGAGCCCTTTCTATTTTTTTCTCTAGAAAGACACAATAGTTTACTTTTATCTCTTTTTTAACAGTAGGTCACACCCTATGGCTCCTTCATTGTCTGTTATGAATTCCACTAACTCCAGTTCTTTCTTTGTCATTGATGTTACACCAAGGGAAAGACTTTTCAACAGGGTTGTTAATTGGGTGAGGCCTCAAGGTCAAATGTGTTTGACAAAGCCTGTCCAAGGAAATAAGTTTTTGGCTACAGCAGTGGAGAAAAGATTATTACTTTTTTTTTTTTAACTATTATGAAGTCCCTGCTGTTCAAATATATGATAATCAATGCTATCATTATCCCATCTAAACTGAAATAATTTTATTCACATTCATTTTTTTGCCTTTTTTGGGGAGAGAAGGGTTCTTTGCTATTCTGAATATATATGTATTTATACATATATAATAATTATATATGGCAATAATAATTGCCATTCTAGTGTGCCTACTATATGCAAAAGATTGGGCTAAATGTTCTTTAAATAATTTTTTAAAAACTTTTTAAATTAAAAAAATATTTTTAATGTTTATTTTTGAGAGAGCGAGCGAGAGAGGCAGAGCACAAGCAAGAGAGGGGCAGAGAGAGAGGGAGACACAGAATATGAAGCAGGCTCCAGGCTCTGAGCTCTCAGCACAGAGCCCGACATGGGGCTCGAACCTATGAACCGGGAGATCATGACCTGAGCCAAAGTCAGAACCACGCAGGTGCCCCCAAAACTTTTATTTATTAAGTAATCTCTACCCCCAATGTAAGGCTCAAACTCACAACCCCAAGACCAAGAGTCACATGTTCTACCCACTAAGCCAACCAGGTGTCCCATGACTACGCTAAACATTTTTAATATATTATCTCAAATCACCTTTGGTACTATCAACAATGTTATCAACATTATACAGTTGATTATAGGGTTGGATAATCATCATCATCATCATCATCATCATCACTAATTTTTACTGCCTTTTTACAGGCAATTGTGTTTGAGTTAGGCTCTTTCACATGTATTGTCTTGCTTAGACCTTGCATCTGCCCTGTGAGGTAGCTACTATCATCATTCCCATTCTACAGATAATTAAGTATTGCAGTCTATAACCATGCCCATATAGTTTCATTGCCAAAGCCTTTCTTCTTCCTAAGAACAGGTTACCTATGAGTTCTGTGAAATTCTCATATACACAGTTGCCTTTGAAAGACATTGGAAAGCCCAACTTAGCACAGGCTCTAGCATCAAACAGACTTTGCTTCAAATCCAGTGAATCAGATTGGCAATAACCATCAAGATAGTTTTTCCCACTTCTACCACCAAGTCTACTTTCCATCCAGTGGGGAAGGAAGAAAGAACAAAAGCATAGGCCCCTTCCTTTCATGAATGACTTCTGCCCTGTGCCATTGGTTGGAACTTAGTCTTATGGCTGGATCCAAGGGAACTGGGGAATTCAGACTTTATACTGGGCAGCCATGCACTCAACTAAAATTTAGAGATTTCACTAATAAAGAAAGAAAGAAGGATAAAGAAAGAAAGGAAGGAAGAATGAAGGACTATTAGGATAACCAGTAGTCTCTTCCTCCTTGAGCTTAAGCACTCTGTGACCTTGGACAAGTTACTTATCCTCTCTGAGCCTCAGTTTTGTTCTTTGTAAAATTAGGATAGTAATATCATAAGCATATTGTTAGGATTTAGCTAGTGCATGTAAAGTAACTAGCTCAGGGCCCAGGACAAATTAAGTGCTCAATAAATGTTAACTACTACTAATACTCAAAAGGATTATATGATTGAAATACTAGAGTGGAGCCACAAAGAGGAGAATTGTATAGTGACTGAAAAACTTGAATTATAGTGTCAACATATAACAAGGATTATTTTGCTAGGTTTTGTATTGTTGCTGAGCTTTTTCCTACCTATATTTCAAGGAATGCTGGGAGCTGTATGGAATATTAAAATGAGATAGTTTCAGGTTCTTGGACAACTGAGGTTTAATTTCCCCCAATAGAAATGATGACCACACTAGAGCTGTATGTGTGCTAACCTGCATCATCTAGATATATCTAGACACAATATCTAGATAGTAGCCTAGAACAATGACATTCAGCCTCTGTTTTATAAAACTTGAGTTTGTCTCCAATTATTTGTAAGGGTACAACAAATTCTTCAAAACAAACTTAACTAAGATAAATTTTATGCATGCAGTATGCACAGTGTTCTGACACTATTTTTATGAAACATTTATTGACTATGTACCAAACATCCTGGTAGGTGCTGGAGATACAGTGACAAGTGGGCCCTGCCTTCCTGGAGTGGGCAATCACTTAGCAGAGATAGACTTTAATCACATAATTGCACAAGTCAATGTTAAAATTGCAACTCCAGGATTATGAATAGGAGGTACATGGTGCTCTGAAAATGCACAATAGGGAGAAAAAGCAACACGGGAAGATGGGGAAGGTTTTCCTGAGGAAAGTCATGCCCTTTTGCAATCTGAGTCATGAGGAGCACAGTGGACATGTTCTGGTGCAATCTGGAATCAATTCAGGTTTTGTGAGGGCTGAAGGGTATATAATTTGGGAAGCCCTTTTTTAGAAAAAGAATACAAACATATCTTACTTCAGAAATTTTACAAAACCACATTGACCATGCAAAGGGCCCTATGTAAGTGAAAGGCTCTAAGTCTCAAGCTTCATCAGCTGTAGGTAACCCCCTCAGGATGGGATAGACTAACTCAATGATGGCTTTGGAGTGAGCAAGGGAAGTTCCCAGACCCTGCCAGGGGAGACAAGTACTCAGATTCTCTCTCAGAGCTGGGCACCAGTGAGAACTTTTAAAGCAGTCTCTATAGTAACCTCAATTTTTAATTAAAAGGCTCAAAAGGGTTTGCCGGGTTACTCCAGGACCTGGACTAGCACGTTCGAATTTTCTGAAAGGAGTATTCATGGGCAAAGAGATCCCCCCATTCTCCATGCCCATGATGTGCAACCCAAGGCAAAAACAAACTAGGCTGACCAACTATCACAATTGGCCTGAAACTCTCCCAGTTTTAGCACTAAATGTGCCTCATTCTGAAGAAACCCCTCAGGCAAAACAGGACAGATGGTCACCCTCATCCAGCAGAGGGCAGCTTGTGAGTGCTTACCAGTGTGATGCCTCTTCTGGTGAAAGTGGGTGTGACAAGCACTATTGAGCACCCTCTTCCTGTTCCCCTCTATTTCCCAACAGGAGGGAGGTTTATGCTTCTCTGCTCTTTTGAAGTGAGGTGATGTCATGTGACTTTGGAAAAGATGCTTGTGACTTCTGGGTAAAAGCATTTAAGAACCAGTATGTGTAATTCTCCATCTTTTCTTCCTCACTGGCAATGTCTTACATGGTAGAAACTTTGTCAACCTGAATCCCTAAGAATGACATGGAGCAAAGCCCCCCACCAACCCTCAAAGTCATGTACTGTGTGTGATAAACTATTGCTCTTGGGGCACTTGGGTGGCTCAGTCAGTTGTGTATGACTTTGGCTCAGGTTATGATCTCACGATTCATGGGTTCGAGCCCCGCATGGGGCCCTGTGCTAAGAGCTCAGAGCCTGGAGTCTGCTTCAGATTCTGTGTCTCCCTCTCTCTCTTCCCCTCTCCAACTTGTGCTGTCAGTCTCTCCAAAAAAATAAATATTTAAAAATAATAATATTTTTTAAAAAACTGTTGTTCTTTTAAGCCATTGTGATTTGGATGTCTTTTGTTACTGCAGCATAACCCAGTTCATCCTGACTGATATGGGAGGTAAAACCAAGACCCTACATAGAGGCTATAGTAGTAACATGGCTTTAATGATTTTCTTGTGGATGACTATAATAAAACTGTTGTGTATATCCTAGCATGGTTGCTGAAAGGAGAGAAAACCAGTGTCACTTTTCCAAACTATCTGGCAGGAGAAAGGCCCTGGACTAACCTGAAGACCTAGTGAGAAAAACTCACTGGGCCAGGGATTACTCTAGCAGGTATTGCCCTCTTGACCTCACAGGATTAGACAGGTGCCTGTCAGAGAAAATGAGGCTTTGCCACAAGCATGTTATACTAGGGATTACACAATTTAACATGCACTCAGATAGTAACAGGGTTAAAGTGTATACACACACACACACACACACACACACACACACGTTTATGGAGCTATAATTTACATATTGTAAAGTGATATAAGTGTACAATTCCATGATTTTTAGTAAACTTACAGGTTGTGCAACCATCACATTTTCATCCATTAGAACATTTCTAACACTCCAAGAAGATCCCTCTTGTCTAATCACAGTTAATACCCAGTCTCACCTCCAATTCCAGGCAACCACCAGTCTACTTTCTATCTTTACAGATTTGCCTTTTCTGGACATTTTATATAAATAAAATCATACATTATGTATTCTTTTATGTCTGGCTTCTTTCAATTTACATAATGTTTTTAAGGGTCATCCACATTGTGGAATGTATATACATATAAATACATATCTATATAAATACATATATATATACGTGAGTACATATATAAGTACATCAGTATCAGTATATATATTTTTACACATACATATATATTGTTGAAGAGACAGGGTATGGTGGAGAAATCATAGGCTTTGGAGACTATTAAACTTGTATTGAACCCCAACCTCCTGGAAGCTCTCAAACTGTCAGTTCAATTATTCCCAAGTCCTTAAAAGAGTAACCAAGTCTCTGTACCTGAATACAAGTACCCCTATCATTCCCCAAGACCTTCTTTCTCAAGGTTTATATCAAAAGGCAAATTTACATCAGAAACAGTATTTCCCTGTGCAGCAATATGGAGACAGGACAAAACACCAGAAACCTCCCAGTGGCCATTTCCTCCCAGCCCATACATTTCCTCAGCCCTGCAGAGAAGCTGCAGGTATGCACCTGGCATAGTCCTTTCTTCTTCCTCAGGCCAGAGGTGCTGAGGAGCCCTAGAATAAACTGCCCAGAGACAGGCAGCAGGAGGAGGTCAGGAAGGCAGGAGAATAAAGGGGCAGGATAACTCATGAAAACAACAAAGAAGCAACAAACACTGCAGATACAGCCCAAACGGCCTCGGAGGAAAAAAATTCTGGGCACAGGGGTGTGTACTTCAGATGCAAATACAAGGGACACCTGGGTGGCTCAGTCAGTTAACCATCCAACTCTTGATCTCAGCTCAGGTCATGATCTCACGATTCATGAGATGGAGCCCCGAGTGGGGCTCTGTGCTGTCAGCACAGAGCCTGCTTGGGATTCTTTCTTTC
>NW_024412400.1:54351738-54385866 GCF_014898765.1 Herpailurus yagouaroundi
TCTCTCTGTCCCCCCCCAAAAATAAATAAACGTTGAAAAAAAAAATTTTTTTAAATAAATAAATAAACTGCCACTTCCTGCCCAGCAGAGACCCTGGGGGTGGAAACAGAAGAGGCCCAAAGATAGCCCAGACGATGTTCCTGTTCCCCAACACACATCTGAAGTTGCGCAAGATTGAGTGGACCACCCACTGCAAAAAGAGGAGAAAAAGAGATTGGTTGGAAAGAGAGAATCCCTCTGGAAGAATGTAAGAAATGCCCCATGGAATATAAGCTTCTAGCTTTTAAGGTTTAGAATCTCTTCACAGGAGGGAGTTCTGCTAAAGGTTAAGGGCACGGCCATGAAGTTTCAATACTGGCTGGTTTCAAATACTGGCTGTTATTCTTTTGCTGTGTGACCTTAGGCAAGCAACTTAACCTCTCTGAACTTTGTCTCATCCTCAGAATGGAAATGAGATAGAAGCTACACTGCTGTCAGTTACTAGAGGTAAAAGTTACCAATGGAATTTAGAAATGATAGACCAAATTCCCAAAGAGGTGGCTCTCTGGGTACAGAAAAAAAAAAAAAAAAAAAAAAAGGCAAAGTGACAAGAAAGAAGTTTAATATACTATCCCTTGGCTATTTTTATCTGGAATAACTAAAGTAAAAGTAAAAGGGAACATTGTGGCAAATCCTGGTGCTGTGCCATACTCAAATCTGGCTGGTCAAAGCTATGGAGAAAGCAGTCCAAATGGTGGAGGGAAGGGGGTGTTAAGGGTGTGCAAAACCAAGAAACTACTAAACCAGAGGACATAGTGTGAGGAGTGATCTCATTTTGTAGATTGATATCATCAGCTTCCTGAAGAACTTTTACTTCAGTAGATTGTAAGAATGACTAAGGAATAGTGTCTTGATTTTGAACACAGCAGAGTACAAGAGCATGTTTGGTTGATGCAGCACCCACAACTTAACCATTGAATAATCAAACATGGCGGTATGTGATCCAAACACACAGCGGGTTGTTCCAAAAGGGACAGCTAGCCTGGTAGATGGGCCAAAAGCCACTGTAAAGTTTGTTTACCCTGAGAAGGTAAGTTGGTGGTTCCCATCCCTAAATACCTGATGGAGCTGCCCAAATGAGGCAGCTCATAGGCTGCATATGCAATTCATGCTAAATTAGCTTTATGATGATCAGGATGTTCATCCACTTAATATGCCCCTTACCCAGGTCATAGCAAATGCTGTGATTTAAGGGAGCCCCTTTTGCATAGACACCCCATATAAACATATCGTTGCAAAGTCAAGCAACAGTCTAATAAACCATATCAGAATTGTTTTCTCAGTTTTCCTGTAGTCTAAGAAAATTAGAGCCATTCACAAAGGAATGGGGGAAAAGAGGGTAGTCAAGGGAGTAGTCCCAGCAGGGTAGATTCTTTAAATAGTTATTAGGAAATAAAATTAACATGGAGTTCACTGATGAGGTTGAAACACAGATCTCAATCCACCATGATGGGAGGCTGAGTGGATTGATAGCAACTCCTGCTATCCCCAACATTGAAGGGCTCTAAACAAATCCACTCTATTTACCTTAGTTTGGGAGAAATTTAAAAGCTGGAAGGCAAAGATGACAATGAAAAACATGACATCATATCACTGGTGGAAATTAATCAGGATGAAGACCGATAAAAGCACAAGGGTGTCTTGGCCTGATCCCTAGCTGAGGACCCAACGCCATGTGCACATGTGTGGCTAAAATGACCAGGGGGTGAACAAAACTTTTTCTGGGACTCCTTGATGCAGGATCCCAATGTGTAATTTCAAAACCTACTGGTGAGGTCCTGAAGGAGGCCACAATTAGCTTGGGATCATATGGAGATGCAACAGTGATGGGAGTAAGGTGAAATTTTGGATGAAAATTAGATTGTTTGAACAGATTTTATGTGAGATAGCTGTGACTCCTCTACCTGAATGTATTACTGAGATGGGTATTATGTCTGACTGGGGAACACTTCTGATATCTTGTATTGTAAAACTGAAGGCATGTCAGTGTGCCCTTTAGCTATTATTAATTAGACATGCTAAATGAGAGCCTATAGATTTGCTGGTGCCCAAATAGTTGTTAATTGTCAGTATTGGATACCTAGTGGATGGAAGAGATTTCCACTTTAATTAATGACACTTCTATGCTAGCACTGTGTGCCCCATGAGAAACAGATATGCTCATAGAGACAAAGAGTAGATTATCAAGGCTTGAATAAAGTAGTATCACCTATAGCATTAGCAATCCCCGGTATGATTTCAACACTGCAAAAAATACAAGCCGAAGATATTGGTACTCCTTGATTATTCTTGCAAATGCTTTTTTCTTGATCACGATCTCAGAAAAGAGCCAACCACAGTTTTGCTTTCATATGAGAAGGATTCCATATGCATTGTCACAGGATTATTTGAATTCACTAGCTTACTGCCATAATTTGGTTTGATAATACACTACATTGATGATACGATAGTGTTAGAAACAGAGGAACAAGCCAAGACCACGTAAGTGCAATAGTGGCATACATCACTAACAGATGCTGGTTGACAAATCCAGCAGAGATCCCAGAGCCCACCCAAAACCATGACATTGTTAGGAGTAACGTGGGAAAGAGCCACATCTGACATTCCACAGACACTTAAAACCACCAGTGTCATGGCCTACCCCTGGGACTAAGTGAGGAGCACAGTGCCTGTTGCAGTGCTTGGGTTTGGAGGGCACAGATTCCACGTTTGGGAGCCCTGCTTGCTCCTATCATGAAACTACCTGAAAGAAGGCTGTATTTGAACAGGAGACTTAACAGTAGCCAAAAGTGATGGCCTGATCAATATGGGGCCCTTATGATTCACACGCAGATATGATTTTGGAAGTATCTGCAAACTCACACTTAACACAGACTAGAGCTTATGGCATGAGCCCACAAATACCACCCAGGGGTGACTGCTGGAATTGGGGGCCAGAAAATTTCCAGGTGCAGCAGCACAGGACGTGCCACATGAAAGACAATTACTGGTCTGCTATGACCGAGCGTTAATTGAAACTGACTCTGTGACTGAGGGACATAAAATAACCTTGAAACCTGAAACATGCATATTATCTCGGGCAATGTCAGAAAACTTTCCAATAAGGAAATCAGTATCAAGAAGAGCTCCATAATAAAATGGAAATGGTTTATTCAAGAACGTGCTCCAGAAGGAATGAAAGGAGGTTCTCATTGTCCTCAGGGATGGGTAGCCCCGTTTCTAGAGGGCCAGCTTTGGAATTGTCTGAAGAGCTGCCAGATCCTATTGACACATTGGTGATGTCATACGAGCGTCTCTTGACTGACCTAGAATAACTGCGTGGTTCAAGGTTGGCAGTTCTAAAGTACAAGCAACATCCTGTTTGGAAGACTGTGCACCATAACCAGCTGAGGAAAAACTATAATTAAAGCAGGTGAGAACCAGTCTGCTCAGTGGGCTCGATTACATCTATTTTCCTTGCAGTGTTGGAGGAAGTGAACAACAACGAGAACCCTAAAGTCAGAGTGTATCTGGCTCATGGGCAGTGGCCAATGGCTCGGCCATAAGGTCAGGCAGATTAACATGGACAATGAAAAATCAGATTATTAAGTGGATATCTATATGGGACACGGTCCTATGGAAATTTAAGGGGTGCATTAAATAGGACAGGTCAATGCCCATTAGAAGAATCTCTTTCTCAGATTTGAAGGTGATTGGAATCAGCAAGTGGGTATCTTGATGCATTCGCCTGGTTCCAAGGTGGGAAACTGCAGCAACACAGAGATGGGCTGATCATCAACATATTCCTCTGGCACCCCCAGAGGTACAAAATGCCAACCAGAACTGTCCTGTCTGCCAGGTAGGAAGACAGAAACTACAGGTGGCTGTGGGGCATATTCCCAAGGAGAAGACTCCCGTGCACAGCTAGCCAGTAGACTACATTGGGTCACTGCCAGTAGTGCCAGGAGGCTATAATTGGTCCTGATGGAATAGACACATAATTTGGACTGGGCTTTGCATACCCATGGTAACGCAAATGCTCAAAACCATAAAAGGGTCAGATCAGAAGAACTATACCAATTTGGACCTCTGAATTACATTTCTTCAGAGCAAAGAATGCCCCTTACAGCCCATAGTGTCTAAGCGTAGGCAAACTGATTTCACACAAATGGACACATCACGTTGATTATCATCCTCAGAGTAGTGGTTTCATAGAGTCAGCTGGGGCAATTGAACATATACTGTCCAAAACTGGGGAAATAAACGCATGAAAGGCTGATTCATACACCTTCATGAGTGTGTGCTCACAATCAATGTGTGAGGAGTCAAGGAGGGGTCTCCACTCATTAGATTCTTCTGCTTCTCTGGAGGACTTGGGGGACAAGGGATGGGGAGGATGCTAGTATGACTATACAATTATTCCCACATCACCTCAACTTTTCTTTTTTCCTAACTGATGGTGGTTATTCAGGGACCAGGACTGCACCTGTGGGTACCAAAAGCAGGAGGAAGTACGGATGATCCTTGTTAAGAAACTCTAACTATACCATTAAATCTGTATGCCAGAATTATTAAGGGCCTATGGGTTGCATCGTGCCTTCAGTCTATCCGGCAAAATTCATACTGATCATGCATGCAGCTGTGCTCCTCAGTGTTCTACAAAACCCAGTAGTTCTGTCCCTGTGTAACCCCACTGTGTAGAACAGGAGTGGATTGAGGGGGAAGCACTCTGGACCAGCACAGTAGTTGAACCTAACATCCCTTCAAATGGTGGGCAAGTTTGGGCCAAAAATCACTGACACATGGAGAGAAGGAGAAATAGTAGCTAGGGGTAAAGGAATGAATAAATGTGTTATGCAACAGAAGAAATCCAACATTGCACTGATGCCCTAGTGATGCTCAGAGAAACAGAAGGATATTGTCGTCTAGCATAGTTGTATCAGGAGACTGAAAGGGTAAAGCCATACATTTGCCAAAGACCATCTCTGCTTTTGGAATCTGATAAGGACAAGTGGGAATCTGCAGATCAGAGTGGTATTGCTCTGAGTGACATTTTAGCCACCTGATATATAATGAACTGAACCAAGTATTAAGAACCAGATAGGACTCTAGTAATGTTCCCACATCTTTTGGCTCTTATTTTTCAGGTTGCATCTACTATCAAAGAATATGATTCAGTTAGGAATTTAGGGCCACTGAATTGTGTAGTGTACAGCTTCTGGCCAAGTGATTACTGTGTAAACCTTGATGAACAAATGCTTATGAAGGTCTCCAGTTATAAGGGTCAAAACACAGCAGTGGCATACCCAATATGCCACAGTATACTGTGCATAAATACATACTATCCTTGTTTTTGTGGGTGGCAAGGTATTAAACAGACTAGGAAAAGACGATGACTTTCTGGGGAATAAAGCCGTGGGCATCACGTGCTAGAGCTGAGTTCCCCTGGGGAACAGCCTCGCAGCAAGATGACAAAGGCTATGGTGGTCCTGATGGCAGACTCAGACTAAACCACATCTAGGCGTGACAACCATGTATCTCACCCTAGTATGCGGGACTCCGTGTTCCTGAGCATAAAACATGTGTCCTAACAACACCCAGGCCATTAGTATACAATGACAATATGCATGGTGGATTCACACATTGACCCTCAGACAGAAAAGGGCCTTACGGTAGATAGGTATTAGTTTAGGCATCAGAGGACAAGCTGAGGGGTGCCTGGGGCACTCAGTTGGTTAAGTGTCTGACTCTTAATCTCAGCTCAGGTCATGATCTTACGGTTTGTAGGATCGAGTCCCACATCGGGCTCTGTGCTGACAGCAAAGAGCCTGCTTTGGCGTGGGCTCTCTCTCTCTCTCTCTCTCTCTCTCAAAGTAAATAAATAAACTTAAAAAATAGTTTAAAATAGAAAAGGACAAGCTGAATTTGCTCTTAATGAGGAGCTATATTCAAAGGATGACAATAGAGTTTTCTTATGACCAGCATGAAAGGTAGCCCATCAAGGCCTACTGTGTAGTGCATAGCAACAAAAGCCATCCAAGTCAGTGATAATTAAAGACACTTTTACTGGATGCCCAAGGCAATTTCAGAATAAAAATCTCACTTTTTATTGGGCTAATAGCCAAAGAAATGTACCCTGTAAATGTATAAAACTAGTTTCCAATTAAACTCACTTATTGTTTTAGAGTCCGTGTCAAGAGCATTCTTATAAATTCTTAAACATATTTTCATGCAGTTTGATTTTCTAAGGGTCACAGTTTTATGTCAGAAACACTGAGGTTCCAAGTGAATCAGGGAAGATTCTTTTCATAAAATGCATGGTCTCCTGTATTTCAACTCCACCTCTCAAAGCACTCTTTTGTGGCCCACAGAGTCCTACAGGTTCATTTTACACCTTTAGGTTTAGACTCCTTTTCCAGTGCCTCCCTTTCAGAAGGCCCCAACCAACCTCACCTGCCTCATTCCCCAAAGCTGCTGCTAGAACTACAGTTTTACTGAGTTGGGAGGATAGGAAACGTGCCAAACCATGAAGCAAATGGTAAACAATGAAATATTGATGGCGCCAAAAAGAACCTGAGGGAATCACGGAGGCTCACATTACTCAAAAGCCTTGTGGGTTTGATAAAGTTGCTTAGCCATATGTGTAAGGATAATAAAATGCAAATACACTGTATTAACTCCAATTATGAGGGAGAGTAAGGCTTTCAAACAATAAAGAAAACATTAAATTCTGGATTTTAAGGTATTTATTGTCACTTTCATCTGTTAGGCCCTAGAGGCAGATCAATGGAAGACATAATTAGATTTAAAAATAAATGCCTAAAAAATCCAAACTCAGAGCTGCACACTGTAAGACAAAGCCTCCAGTACGCTATTATTTTTGAAGACACTCATCAGCTTCTAATAAAAGAAAGAAAAAAGACTTGAAACTTTTGGAATATATGTTTTGAAAGAACTTTAAAATACATTTTTGGGGGATACTAAGTAGCTGGGTTGAGAATAAAACAGTGACATTTCGCTTCTGGTAGAGAATGCAAAAAGCATTTTTATCTCTTTAGAAAGTTCAAAGCGAAATAATTTGGGGTAATTGCTTGAGCATCTGGAAATAACAACTCTCATTACTTTGGTCTGATCTCAGAGAAATGCAAACATACATTGGAGAGCCCATCAACTTTTCCATTGTTTATGTGTCCATGCTTACACAGATAGAAAAAGCCATGAGCAAAAATGAAAGTAGTTGGATTTATGGCGGTGGATGGGAGGTTTATGGGTACTTTTTTCCTTTTCTTCTGATTTATGTTAATGTTGCTACTCCTACCATGATTTCACAATCACATTTTCACAAATGTTTCCTGCATGATGCTTCCTCTGGTGCCAAAAAGATCCAGTGTTACACAAAAACAGCTGTGGGGCAACTAGGTTCTTGTCCAGGTTTGTGTGAATTCTCCCTAGAGACCAAGATGAGAACCCAAGATGAGAGACAGTTCTATATATGATTTAAGTAGAGTAAGATATGGGGGGGTCTAGAATAAAAACAAATTAGAGGGGAGCCTGGGTGGCTCAAGCTGGTTAAGCATCTGACTCTTCAGCTTGGCTCAGATCTTGATCTCAGGGTCATGAGTTTGGGCTCTGAGTTGGGCTCTGTGCTAGGCGTGAAGTCCACTTAAAATACATACATACATACATACATACATACATACATACATAAGAAAAAGTCCAGGATAGGTTTGCAAAATCCCAGAGAATTTATACAAATTGAACATGAAAGGTATTTAATTATTTAAAGACCTAGTAAATCCATTCACAATGGTAATATATAAACATGTCACAAGATAGCATCAAAGCTTAGAAGAATATCTTTAAGCCACTATTTTAAAGACGTGTTTGCTTATTAGACGTATTTACATCTATATTGATGCAAATCTTCAAACAAGATCCATGAAAAAAAAATATGTTTGAAAGTAACACTAAGATGACATTTACTTTTGTTTTTGAAAGGAAGATCCCTCCCTCTTTTTTAAACTATTTGGTTCCCACTAACATCTTTTCTTTCAGATTCACTCACTTGGTTTAATTTTTCTAAGTGCCTTTCTCCACTAGCTTTCAAATAAATTATTTACCCCTCTGAAAATGTTTTAAACATCAGCTCAGCCAAAGCTGATGTAAGTGAACCCAGAGGAATTGACAGCACACAAAATAAAAGGTTTTTTTCTTAAATGGGGCTACAGAAAAACAAGGACAAATTGACAGAAGAATAGCCTTAATTCTCCATTTCCAAGGAGGGGAAATGAGTGCAAGACAAACTGGGGCATGATGACATCTTCCTAGATTTTTCCTTTTCTATCTGGAGGCAAAATGTGGCATATTTGGTGCCCCTGACAAATGGGCAAGTTGTGAACTTAGAAAAGTGAATAGTTATATAGGAGAGTGTTGGGGCACTTGGTTGAAAAAGGAAATATTGCAACAGTATACAGTAAATATTTAGTGTGATTGAGCCAGCATATAGGGCTTAATTACAGAAACTTTAAAAAACAAAAGGCATACATTCCTCAAGGTTTTGTTTTGTGGCAAATGACCAAGGACACACACACAAAAAGTGAAGTGTGATTTTTCCTCCGGTTCACAAAGAGAGAATGAAAATTCTCAGACTTTGATTTTGACCCTAAAATAAATTCAGAAATGGGAACAGCTTTGGCCAGAAAGGGGATTATGTACCAGGTGTGTGTCCACCTCAATTTAGAAAAATGTTCCTGGAGGATAAATAATAAACCTTTTAAGTCTCTCACCACAGCTGTATGCAAAGGAGCGAGAAAGATGTAGAAACACAGCAGAGACTGAGTGAGAAGAAGCGGGGCTGAGCTTCTTCGTGGAAGCAAGTGTGGGCGAAGTAACGAGCTGGGATCTGTTCCCACAAGAATGTTTATATCTTCATTAAACCAGAGACTCCAGCCAAAGAAATACCTCCAGGGACTAGGAATCAGGATTCTTTTTAATGCTTTAGCTTGTAATGAACTACTAAAGAAATAAAGTTGATACAGGAAAAGAGAACCTACCTTATTTTCCTGCCCTCTGACCCCAGATCCCTGGTTTCAGAGTGAGAAGGGGACTTGGAACTCACAGAATCTGTCTCCTCCACCTTATTTCACAAACCCATGGGAAGTTTTTTTCTTTCTAAACTTCACATCTCCCCTTAAAGCCCCAGCATGGTCACTTGCTAAGTCCCCTCAGCTTGTTACTGCTGCAACACTGGTCTGGAGCCCTCTTAGAACTCTTAGATTCTGGTCAGCAGAGTCCTTGGGTGAATTAACAAACCACCAACAAGCCACTTACCCCCTACACACACACACACACACACACACACACACACACACACACACGTACACACGTGCACACACATGCACATGCAAGCACAAAAACTCACTCACAAAGGACAAAAGCAAGAACAAATCCCTCCCCTTAGTAACAGAATGACATGCAGTTACTACATGGTACAGCCAGCTACACAGTAGAGTTCTTGTAAAAGCACAGGATTGGAGACTGCTGCTGTACAGAAACGTGAGAATGAATTGATACCCAGGAGGAAAAGGCAGTTAAAAAATTATCTTTATTTGCAGAAGCCTGACATACATCAACAGTGATAAGTCATGTTGATAGTACATACTTCTGATATGATGTGATGAAAATGATGCTCTTTCTCTGTGGCCTTTTCCCAAAACATAACCCCAGTCTAATCGCAAAGAAAATATCAGACAAATCCCAACTGAGAGACATTCTACAAAATACTTGACCTGTACTCTTAAAAACTGTCCAGGCCATCAAAAACAAGAGAAGTCTGAGAGACTGATACAGCCAAGTGGAGTCTAAGGAGACATGATGACCAAACGCAATGTGGCATCCTGGATGGGATCATTGGACAGAAAAAAAAAAGACATTAAATAAAAACTAAGGAAATCTGAATAAAGTATGGACTTTAGTTAATAATAATAACCTATCTAGAGGTGCCTGAGTGTCTCAGTCAGTTAAGTGTCTGACTCTTGGTTTTGGCTTAGGTCATGGTCTCATAGTTCGTGAGTTCAAGCCCCACATCAGGTTCTGTGCTGGTGGCACAGAGCCTGCTTGGGATTCTCTCTCTCCCTCACTCTCTGCCCCTCCCTGACTCTCTCTCTCTCTCTCTCTCAAGATAAATAAATAAGCTTTTTTTAAAAAACTTTAAAAAAATAATGTATCAATACTGATTTGTCATCTGTAACAAATGTACCACACTAATGTAAGATGTTCATAAGAGGGGAATCTAGGTACAGAGTATATGAGAACTCTCTATACAATCTTTGCAATTTTTTTTTTGTAAATCTAAAACTGTTCTGAAATAAAACATTTATTTAAAAAATTCTAGTTACATAGTACGTATACTGGTACTTCAGAAGTCGAAAAGATCAGCTTACAGTCTAGTTTCTGCTTATTAACTTTATAACCCTGGACAACTCTAGCCTTCATTTTCTTTCCTTATCTCTAAGGATTGTAAGAACTGAAGGGGATCCAAATATTTCATCCCAAAGTATGCCAATTTTGGCATAAGGATTACTTTTATTATTTTAAGCTGAAGGCAATTGAGAAACAGCAGACGTAGGAGAAGCTCTCTGCCCTCCCCCTTTCTGCCTAAAAGCAGGGCATAAATTCCCCTTCGCAGAAGTGACATGAATTTCCATTTGTAAAGGTGTTCCTCTCTCCCATACTAGGAAGAGAACCAGCTTTATCATTGGAGAGGGCACCTGGAGTTGGAGTCAGCATAGCAAATCTTACTAAACAACTCTTATCTACCACACATTTCCTAGTCAACTTCCCACACCTTACTGTCCTTTGGAGCCCCAACACCATTTTCCTTTATCTAATCACTTTGCCACAATTTATCGTTCTTTGTTAAAATAATATATAAACCCCCAAATCTAACCGTTACTTTGGGTTTTCACTTCTTTACTGTGAAGTCCCCATGCCTATAAAAATATTAATAAGGGGCTCCTGGGTGGCTCAGTCAGCTGAACGTCCAACTCTTGATTTTGGCTCGGGTCATGATCTCATGGTTCGTGGGATCAAGACCCACGGCAGGCTTCACACTGAGCATGGAGCCTGCTTAGGATTCTCTCTCTCCCTCTTTCTCTGCCCCTCCCTGCTCATTCTCTCTCTCAAAATAAATAAATAAAGGTTAAAAATGTTTTCTCCTGTTAATCTGGGGTGTTTTTTGTCAGTTTAAATCATAGGCCCTGGTTACAGAACATAAGATGATAGAGGAACAGTTTTTGCTCCCTCTAAAATCAAGTGACATCAATAAACTATATGTGGGGTTGTAGCTAAGAGCATTGGAGGCTTCAAATTATTTCCTATTTGTATGACTAATGAGTATCTTCTTTAGAATTCAATTTCCTTGTCTTTAATCTAGAGGTGATAATAGTACCTTTATCTCAAGGAGATGTTGCAAGCAATAGATGAGATGATGGTAATGTAAAATGCCCAATGCAGTTCAGGACATGTGAGGTGTTATGATACATAGTCCCTGCTGCATAGTTGACCCTCAGTCAGAGATCATTCCTTTTTCTTGGCTCTCCTGCTAGAGGCACAGCAGGGGCAATATCTGGCCCCCAGCTCTGTTAGTTTAAAAAATACATTTATCCATCCAGTTAGGTGTGATCGGGTCCAGGGAAACTGAATCATCTTGATCAGACTTTCAAGAGATTAGCTCATAAACCAGCAGGCTAATGTATTAAGTTTCTTGGGAAATATAATGATCCAAGAGACTATGTCTGGCTGTGAGGCTGGTTCCTCCCAATTGGAACATCCTCTGGGGTTCATCTCAGGTTCAAAAGCCAGCTCAAAGAGGACTGGGATGGGGTGCAAAGAATGCTACAGTCTCAATGGAATATGTAGCCAGCTCTAGGTAATTTATATTCCTGGTCCACTGGTATGAGCTGAATTATGTCCCCTCAAAATTCACATGTTGAAGTCCTAACCCTCAGTACTTCAGAGTGTGACTATATTCAGAGGGAGGCCTGTAAAGAGGTAAGTAAGGTAAAAGGAAGTGATCAGGGTGGGCTGTGTTCCAATATGCCTGGTGTCTTTATAAAAGGAGCAGATTAGTACACAAACAAGCTCAGAGGGAGGACCACATGAGGACACAGGGAGAAGGAGGCCATCTGCAAGCCAAGGAAGAAGAAACCAGCCCTACTCATACCTTGGTCTTGGACTTCTATGTTCCAGAACTAGGAAAAAATGGATTTCTGTTCTTTAAGCTGCCCAGTCTGTGGTACTTTGTTATGGAGGCCCTTATAAACTAGCACCCACCCACTACAGAGAAACAACTAGTTGGCCTGGCACAAACTCTGCCTCTTATCCAATTCTCTTTTTCAACTTTCCTTCTCAAACTGAAAGCACAGCACATATTGAGACATGCTACAATTCATTTGTATAAATAACTTTTTGTATAGACTTACTCGCATAAGTATTTATTTTATAAAGAAACTTATTTATAGAAATATATACAAGCAGATAATCAGAATCCCTTGTTGAAATTAAGAAAATACCTCAGTAGATTTGTTTACAAAAAAAATGATTCCACTGTAAAACACTTTTGGAAAATACTACATACTAAAGCTTCTCTTAGAAGTTCACAATGTATGGGCACCTGGGTGGCCCAATCCATCAAGCGTCCAGCTTCGTCTCAGGTCATGATCTCGCTATCTGTGAGTTTGAACTCTGCATCTGGCTCTGTGCTGACAGCTCAGAGCCTGGAGCCTGCTTCCGATTCTCTGCCTCTCCCTCACTTGCGTTCTGCCCCTCTCTCAAAAATAAACATTAAAAAAATTTTTTTTAAAAAGAGTTCACTATGTAGCAATATATTAAAGGTTCTGAGAAATCCTACAACAATGAATGTGTTTCAACATTATTTAATCCAATACTTGCAGAAATGATTCAGCCATGCAACTCTTTCTAGTAGGTTTCTATTTACAATTCACTTTGAGAAACTTTGCTCTGGTGGAATGCTTCCCACTTAACCATCATCATTTAAATGTGTTATTTCCTCAGGAGTCAGTTAATGTCATTTATTTTATTCCCACAGTTTTTGTTTTTCAGAGGGTGACTTTTCTTGGCTATCTTCCCAGATTCTCAAAGTTAAAGTCTTTTGTTCACACAGGATGGAAAAATAAAATTCTTCTTGCAAAGCAAGGTAAAGAGAAAACAGAAATCATTTGAGCTCATGTCATTATCTTGTCCCATCAATTAACTCTAAAAGTTCTGACAGGGCCCTAGAGAATACAAGAAACTCCCACTTGGGGCGCTTAGCTGGCTTGAATGGTGTGACTCTTGATCTGAGTGGTAAGTTTGAGCACCACATTGAGGGGGGAGATTACTTAAAAATAAAATCTTAAAAAAAGAAGTTCCCACTTGGTGAAATGTACTTTTTAAAAGGCCATCTTTTTTGAGGACCTCTCGTTGCAGCTGATATTTTTAAAAGCCAGATAAATAAGATAACTATCTGGGAAGCTGTTAACCTATGTGATGGCTGAAGAGGACTTTCTGGAAATTAAAATGTATCCTATCTCTAGACATCTTCAATCTGAGTTTTATCTTGGTCATAAGAAACAAGTTAACTCAATGAGTTAAAAGTCATTGTTATTCATAACTGATTTTTTGTCCTGCTCCTTGGTCAGCTGACCAATAAAATAATTATTCCTTTTTTGGTCTATTCTTCACCTTCATCTCTCTTAAGATCCTGGTTGTCATTTCAGGTTCTGCACATGGGGAGACAGAAGCTTCTGAAGAAACAGATGACCAGCTTGAGAGTAAATAATGAAACATTTATTTTCTAAAATGAGTGAGTTAGGATGTAACTTACAAGCCTACTAAATTGCTCAGTGGAGTTGCAAACAGAATTAGAGGAGGTGCCCAGAATTTTAGAATTGGAAGAGAAAATGATGGCTATGCCATGTAACACCCACCCCCTTCCCATTTTTCTATTAATAGAAGAGGAGGGAACTTGGGATTGGACTGTAAGGGACCATGTGTGGTACCCAGCAAGAGCAGGCACAGTCATGGAGAGCTGGCTTCCAACTCAAGGAGGCTACTTACCAGCTGGGTAACCCCAAGCCATCAGTCAACCCCTCTGCAGAACCTGCAGTCATTGCTGCTGTGCTCTCCTTTGTGGGTGGTTACAAAAAGTAAAGTAAGATCAAGTGAGTTTGTAACTGGGTGACCTCCACAAGGGAGGTTGCAAACTTGATGGTCTGTCATTTTCCTGATGTGTTTTCCTGGAATTTATTATGCTTTCAACTTTTAAATTAGGAGATTTTATTTGAAAATCTTGCCACTTGCCACAACATGGATGGCCCTAAGGGAACTTTCACTTATACTAAGTGAAATAAAACAGACACAGAAAGACAAATACCATATGATTTCATTTATATGTGGAATCCAAAAAACAAAACAAACAAATCAAATAGAAACAGACTCGTAAAAACAAAGAACAAACTGGTGGTTGCCAGAGGGGATTGAGGTGGGAAGATGGGTAAAAGGTGAAGGGGACTGAGGTACAAACTTGCAGTTAGAAAATCAGTTAAGTCACAGGGATGAAAAGTACAGCAGAGGGAATATAGTCACTGATATTATAATAACGTTGTATGACAGATGGTAACAGCACATATCACAGTGGGCACTTCCTAATGCGTATAAATGTCAAATCACTATGTTGTACACCTGTTACGGAACCTGGTCTGGATCACCCAGTGGAAGAACCAAGTGGCACTGGCAGATCTTGGAAGGCAGGAGATTAATTTCACACGGGTGGGCTCAGAGGAGATCACTCCCCAGAGGTCTGAACCCCCAGCATAAGCAGAAGGAACAATTTATAGTCTGTTACATCCGCATTAGTAGTGATTTGGGGCACGTGGCAAGTGGGGCAGTAAGAAGAACCTGAAGTGGAGTCCTCCGGCAGGGACTGGAATTCTCCTGTCAGTCCTGTCGGCCATCTTATAACATAATTTTTCCCTATCACACCTAAAGCTAATATAATGTTGTATGTCAACTATACTTCAATTAAAATAATTGGTTTTCCATCAGATTTTTAAAAAAAAAATTTTTTTTAACGTTTATTTATTTTTGAGACAGAGAGATACAGAGCATGAATGGGGGAGGGTCAGAGAGAGGGAGACACAGAATCCGAAACAGGCTCCAGGCTCCGAGCTGTCAGCACAGAGCCGGACGCGGGGCTCGAACTCACGGACCGCGAGATCATGACCTGAGCCGAAGTCGGCCGCTTAACCGACTGAGCCACCCAGGCGCCCCTAGATTTTTAGATATTTTGTCTAAATAAATGTCTTTATAGAAATATAAACAAGCAGATAATCAGAAACCCTTGTTGAAATTAAGAAAACAATGTCTTTCAACATTGGGCCCCTATTCCCAACATGGGAATTGGGAGCTCAGGAGCATTTGCCCCTTTCGATGGGACACATGCTAGCCAGGTTATATCAGTGCTCACTCCCACCCATTTGTTAATGAGACTTGCGTGATACTGAGAGGGTTTGGATTTCCTAACCTGTGTAAAAAAGAGTGAGTTGCAATACTAGGGGTCAGGATATTAGCACTTCAACTTCTTCTTGGATGTAATGTCTGATTTCTTTACACTAAGATTGGAGATTTGATTTCTCTATAAATCCATAATCACTGACAACATTGAACTTTACCTGGTCCCTGTTCTTCTGGAAAACAGAGAGGATTAATCTTCCCAACCTTTTGTTTTCTGAAATCCTCCACCTTTTTGTGTTACTAGAAAGGAATCCTGTAAAGACCTACCCCTTTCCCTTCGGAAAGGCTTGCAATACCCCCTTGTTTACCATGAAAGGGCCAGACACAGACCCTCCAAATTCCTATTCTTTGTCTTGTTGAAAGACAAAACTCAACTGAGTAAATTTGAAGATCTAATAGGTTTTATTCAATGATTCATGAATTGGGCGGCATCCCATCAAGCAAATAGAAAATTACCCCAAAAAGCTGTACAAAATGGGAGATTTTATTGGCAGCAAGGGTCAGGTCAAGGATGTTACTAGTAAAAACTGGATTGCTTTAGGCAAGGTCACCTTCCTTTGGGGATAGCAGTGGTCTATCAGGCGGGTTTCCTCATTAGTGCTGACCAGGAAATTCCAAACTGAATTGTTAAGATTATTTTCCTGGGAAAGGCTGAAACTGCAGTTAGGTTAGGTTTGAAGCCTTAGTTTGGTGATGTGGTCTTACACAAGTGACTTCATTTTGGGCTTGTTGTCTCTTTAAATAGTCTCAAACATGATTGGATGAATTGACCCCTCCCAATAGGAGAGGAAGAATTTCCCCTGCCCTTCAAGGTCCTTTACGCTGGACTAAGGATCAAATTGACATGAGACAGATTAACAGGAGAAAATCTAACTTAATTTTGTATGTATGGGGAATCCACACAGACATGGAAATTCCAAAGACACTCAGAACTAAGAAGGGGGCAGGGGTCTGGGACTTCAAAGGGAAGGAATACAATTTGCAGGATAATGAAAAAGAGTAAATGCTTGGTAAATGAGTGCTTGCTGGGCCACTCAGAAGCAATGGGACATAGAGGACTTTGATGAAACAGGCCTTGCAGGGTTCCTCTCCATCACCATACCTGGTTCATGTCACATAATGGAGTTCTCTATGGTCATAGTTCTCTTCCTGGAGCAGGTCCTCTATCCAAATTCTTCTAGGCAATTGTAAGGGAGCAAAAAGTTTCTTCCTGAGTCTTTTGGGTCTTGATTGTTTTCAGCTGAGCATAATCTGTATGCCAAAGTGGCCCATCTTGAGGCAGATTGCCCTTGACCCCTATACCACCACTCCTCCAAAAAAAAAAAAAAAAAAAAGCAACTAACTAGACACAGATATAAATTTTTTTTTTTTGGATCAGCTGACTGACTGGGGCTTCTCCTGATGAAGGAAGCAACTCCAACTGTAAGATCACTCCATCTATAACTTGTCTGCTTCTCCCTACAAAAGTCTTAGGGGAAACCTCTCTGCAGAGACACTCTGATTTTGACATCTAGAAGCTCTTCCTATTGCAATTCTGAGTAAAATCAATTTCCTTACTTTCCTTGTTCAGGTTCATTTGCCTTTGACACCCTGGTTCCTGAAAACTGTATAGGACCCTTGCACAAAGCATGAATCCTGTTAAGCATTTCAGACATGACTGAGTGACAGTGTCGGACAGAGGTTGGTGGCTGAGTGTTCTCCTAGCTTAGGGGCTGATGAAGAAAGGGAAGCTTCAAGAAGGCAGGAAGGGAGAGCAGGACAAATTTGGAGATAAAATGAAGACAAGAGTGGAAGGTAGGTCTTTGTGATGAGCAGAAAATTCTCTAAAAGTCATTTCTGATCACTCAAGACAATTCCATAAGCTAAGACTTACCACCTCCATTTCATCTCACCCCTCCCACCCCCTGAATTATCTTTGGTTTCCTCAGTATGGTGTGTCCTTCATGCCACCTCCAGTTATCTAATCAAAACCAAGCCATGATCATCACACTGATCTATTATAAGACTATGGCTATTCTCCACTGCCTTTAGGGTCAAGACCAAAACCTGTAGTGTGGCACAGAAGATGCTTCACATCTTGGTCCCAATGAGTCTTTCCTGCAGTTTTCTCCCACCAATCCTCAAGCCACACCCTCCCCCAATAGAGCAATACAAACAAAGCTTCTGACTCAACAGCTAGTGTCCCAGAAGAGTCCTGATCTCTATACCCATATTAGAGCTCTGGCAGACCTCCAGGAGCACTGTTTACATAAGGAACAAGTGGCCCCAAGAGAAACAGGAAAAAAAAACCAATGTTGGAGCTCATGTTAATCCCAGGAACCCTGGCATTAAGGCTGCCCCAATGTGAATGGTACATGGAATTTGCTGGCCATCAAGGGAGAGAGATGCTGTGAGGGTTGTAGAAAGAGCATCCTGCTTCCTGGAAAACCAGGAACTGACAGAGCACAGCCTCAGGTTATCTGATTCTAATCTCTCAGTTGTCTTTGGGCTATTTTGGAAACTTTTCAGTTGTAAGTGGTTGATAGTAATGCAAAATGGTTCTCATGAACATGTAAATTTCCTCCTGACTGATAGAGGTACAGTTGATTCCCCCCACCCCCATGGAAAAACCTGTGGAAAAACCAGTTTGCTTCCGTTTACATATGAATTTCAATATTTCTGATCTATAAATACATCTGTTCTTAGAGTTATAATGCCTGCCTGATTCCTTCATTGGTTAATAAGTAAAATTAAATCTTTAACATATATATACAATTGACCCTTGAACAACCCGGGGGTTAGGGCCACTAATACAAAATTCCATGTGTAACTTTTGACTCCCACCAAAACTTTACTGTTTACCAGAAGCCTTATGATAACAGTTGAGCAACACATATTTTGTATGTTATGTGTATTACCTATGTTATTCTAAAAATAAAGTAAGTAGAGAAAAGAATGTTATTAAGAAAATCATAAGGGGGTGCCTGGGTGGCTCAGTCAGTTAAGCACTGACTTCAGCTCAGGTCATGATCTTGCAGTTTGTGGGTTTGAGCCGTTTCGGGCTCTGTGCTGACAGTCCAGAACCTGGATCCTGCTTTGGGTTCTGTGTCTCCTTCTCTCTTTCTGTCCCTCCCCCGCTCATGCTCTCTCTCTCTCTCTCTCAAATAAAATAAACATTAAAAATTTTTAAAGAAAGAAAGAAAATCATAAGGAAGAGACAATACATTTACAGTACTCTACTGTATTTATTGAAAAAAATCCATGTGATGAGGTTTTGGAATGGTAGTGGGGTCTGGACATCACAAGAAAGAATTCTCGAAGATGTCTTTGGTGCAAAAAGGGGATCTTATTAAAGGACAGGGACAAGATCTATGGGCAGAAAGAGCTGCACTGGGGTTGTGAAGAGTGGCTGTTTATATCCTATGGAGTGGGGGGGGGCCCCCAATAAAGACAAAAGGGAGGCCTCCAGAGGGACTTTGATATGTGAAAGAGGCCTCCTAAAACACTGGAGGCCTTGTTGTTGTCAACCTAAGATTGTTTTCCCCCTAGTAAGGCATTAACATTAAGACAAATATACTCTGAATTTGCCTCATGTATTTGTCCAGGGGCTGCAGATTATAAGGAAATTTAATTTTACCTGCCATTTCCTTCTTGCATTTGTTCCCCGCATCACTATGGAGGGAACGGTGACATTAGGGCTCCAGGAAACTGAGTCTATAGGTTTCTGGAGATCAGGCTATTGATAAGATTGCCTTTTTCTTGTAATTTACTAAGATATTTGTAAACTGATGGACACTCATGTTCTGTATGACTGTGATCTCTGTCAGTTAACCATTTGTTTTCTTCCTTCCCTTTCCTTTGTTCTTGAGCAGCCAGGAGTGCCTGAGGAATATCACACATATCCCACCTGGACTGGCGGGTGGGGGCTTGTGCTAGCTTGCGCTTGATGCTCAACCTGCCTTATTCTCCCTCATCACATGTATAAGTGGACCCAAGCAGTTCAAACCCATGTTGTTCAAGAAAGAACTATATGTGTGTGTGTGTTTGCCATGATTTTAATTTTTTTAAGTTTATTTATTTATTTTTGAGAGATAGTGTACACTCTTTGAGTGGGGAAGGGAGAGAGAGAGAGACAGAGAGAGAGGGAGAATCCCAAGCAGGCTCAATGCTGTCAACACAGAGACTGACTTGGTGCTTGATCTCACAAAGTGTGAGATCATGACCTGAACCAAAATCAAGAGTCAGACACATAACTGACTGAGCCAACAAGGTGATGAGGGAGCATGGGGCAAGTGGAGGGCAAAGTACAGGCTAAAAGCACCCCCCCAACTACACACGCACCCAAGTGGAATATATATGATATTCCTCAGATACTCCTGGCTACTAAGAACAAAGGAAAGGGGTTTAAGTGCTTGCCATGGTGATGTGGGAAACTAAGGCAAATGAAAAACTAAATTTCCTTACTGCCTACAGCCCATTGACAAGTCCTTGAAACTGGCAGATGACCTCCCTCTAGGAGCTCAGCTGCCTTCATGATGACACTTTGCTAGGGGCAAAAGAGAATCTTAGCTTAAGGTTATACTGACCTCCCAGGATCCTGTAAGTCTATTTTAACATATAAAAATTCCTTTGGAAACTCCCTTTATCTCAACTGCCCCAAGATATATGCTGGTAATCATACTCCAAGCTTATGGCCGCCTGATATACATCTGAAAGTGTCATGACTAAGGCTTTACTAGACGGTAATAAATGGCATTTTCCAAAAACAACTAGCCCCTGAAGGTCCTGGAAACCTTGCTTCCCAAATACCTTAGGGACTTAACTCTATCCCTAACCTCTTCCAAACCTGAGGATGTATAATCAGTTACCCATCACAACCCCAGGACACCTCTTTCTGCCTATAGGTCCTGTCCCTGTGCTTTCATAAAATCACTTTTTTGCACCAAAGACATCTTCAAGAATTCCTTCTTGGCCGTTGGCTCCAGAGCACCCCACCATCACCCCAGAACTTCATCAAAGGCACCCCTGCCATGATTTTAATTTTAATTATGTTTTAATAGAGGATAAGATGCTGTCTGGTCCTACCCAAAATTCTCCCAAAGCTGCCCAGAGACAAGTTGTCTCAGCCTCTCCAGGGAGTCGTCACAGGAGACTGAGGGAGTGATGTCACTATTCTAGTATTTTAAAAAATGAGTTGTGAAACATCATGTAAGGAGACGTTCTTCACCTTGAGAGAGCACTCCAGTGGCTCAGCAGATACCAGCATCAACAGGTAAGTCAGCAGTGGGGCTGCAATGGCGGTCAGATTCTGTGCCACAGCAGCAGAGGGTTAAGGAAAGCTTTAGGTAAGGATGCTGACAGGGAGACAGAAGGGAAACCAGGAGGACTGAGGAGTGGATGAGCCTGGGAGCTCAGTGGGCCTCAAGCCTATAGACTTTTCTTGTTGTCATTGTTAATGTTCCCCACATTCTTTGAATATCCATCCTCCTTAAGGCAGACATAGCACTGGGGAGGGAAGAAAGTATTAAGTTACATTGGTGCTATATTCAGTGAGTTCTTGTGCTCCTAGTATTCACTGTTCAGGAACCTAGGATACCAGGTTATGTAAGAAAGCAAATATGATATAGAAAATACGCTGAGATGCCCATTTGCTGACATCATCCCTTACTCAAATATCCCTCCCCAAGCACTCTAGTATCCATACCAGTTATCAGTCAAAGACTGTGGTCAGTCTCTCTTCAGCTGTCAGAGACTGTAAATGTATCTGCCATTTTCAGATGACATCTGCAACTATGAAGACTACAACGCAATCAATTTCAAAATGAAATTGCAAGTCTTTTAAAAGATGTGGGTGTGTGAAGCAATGAGTCTGACACTGGAGATGTGTTTGAATCATGTGTAAAGCTATGACAGGCAGGAAGAAACAGTTAATAACAGAGGAAAAAAAAACAAAAAAAGTAACCAGATTTGGCAGACATTGTAGGTGACTCATTCAACATCTCCCACCCCCTTCTTTTCCTGCCTGTCTTTACTTTAGAAGCTGGAAACGCTGAAATATCTTTCTCCCTGTGTTTTCTGCAGCCAGCAAGAACTGACTGCCAAGTTCAAATCTCTTCCTAACTATATGATCCTGAGCAAGTCATTTAACTCTCTTTTCCTCAGTTTGCTCATCTGTAAAATGTACCTGCCTCATGGAGATGTTCTGAGAATTAAATGAATTAATAAATGAACCCTTAAGAATAGTTCCTGGTGGGGCGCCTGGGTGGCGCAGTCGGTTAAGCGTCCGACTTCAGCCAGGTCACGATCTCGCGGTCTGTGAGTTCGAGCCCCGCATCAGGCTCTGGGCTGATGGCTCAGAGCCTGGAGCCTGTTTCCGATTCTGTGCCTCCCTCTCTCTCTGCCCCTCCCCCGTTCATGCTCTGTCTCTCTCTGTCCCAAAAATAAATAAACGTTGAAAAAAAAAAATTAATAAAAATTTAAAAAAAAGAATAGTTCCTGGTGAAAAAAACAAAAACACTAACTCAGGGGCACCGGGCTGGCTCAGTCGGTAAAGCATACAACTCTTGATCTTGGTGTTGTGTGTTTAAGCCCCATGTTGGGCATAGGGCCTACTTAAAAAAAAAAAAAAAAAAAAAAAAAAAAAAAAGAAGCACTAACTCAAAAAGATATCTGCATCCCCATGTTCACTGCGGTATTATTTACAATAGCCAAGATATGGAAACAACCTAAGTGTCTATTGATGGATGAATGGATAAAAAAGATATGATAGATATACATGTGATACATACACAGAATGGAATACTACTCAGCCATAAAAAAGAATGAAATCTCACCATTTTCAACAAAAATGGATGGACCTTGAGGGCATTATGCTAAGTGAAATGAGTTAGAGACAGACAAATACTCTCTGGTCTTACTTATACGTGGATTTTACAACAACAACAACAAAGAGTCCAAGCTCATAGATACAGAGAACAGATTGATGGCTGCTAGAGGTAGGGGGTGGGCAAAATGGGTGAAGGAAGTCAAATGTTACAAACTTCCAGTTATAAAATAAATAAGTCATGGAGATGTAATGTATGGTGTGGCAAATATAGTTCATAATACTGTATTCTATATTTGAAAGTTGCTGAGAGAGTAAATCTTAAAAATCTCATTACAAGAAAAAAAAGTCTATAACTATGTGTGGTGATGGACGTTAACTAGATTTATTGTGGTGACCATTTCTCAATATATACAAATATTTAATCATTATGCTGTACACCTGAAACTAATATAATGTTATTTGTCAATTATACCTTAATTAAAAACAAACAACGAAAAAGAATCGTTTCTGGCAACTAGCAAGAGCTCAGTAAGTGTGACCAGGAGTCTAACTGATCTAGAAGTAGGGTCACATGCATGTACACCTCTTGGTGTGGAGGTGGGGAGACATGACTAACAGTCCCACAGACTGCATATTTTGGAAGAGGCGTGATTTACTGAAGCAAATTCTGGATGCTGGGCTAGCCAAAGTTTCACCAGCTCTGCTAACATAGCAGGAACAGCCCAGGGCAATTGTCATAAGTCACCAGGGGCCCAAAGAGAAGGTATCTAACACCTGGAATGTTGAATTCCAGAGTCTTCACCACTGCACGTTTGGAAGGCTAGTCCAGAGCCAAACAAGTTTGGAAAGTTCTTTTCTTCCTGCCCTGATATTCCTCCTACATTTTTCTGTGCTTAATTTTCTCATGCTTAATTTTCTCAGCCCTGTATCTATTCACACAAAATTGTGATAAACACTCCTCTCCCATCTGTAATGTTAATCTGGAACTATTTGGAATGCATAATCCTGCCAACACTTGGTTGGCTATACATCATCGTTAGCAGAACAATTCTGCCCCCCCGTCAGCCACATTTGTCAAGTTCCTACTGTTTTCTTGGCTGGAACTTTTCTCCCTTAGTAATTCTTCTCAGTAAGCCCCTCAATTTATCCCATCTTGCTGATCATGTTTCTTTAATAGTCCCTCAGTTTTCCTTGCCCCTACCCCCAGAATCTTCAGGGATTCAAACTGGCTTTTGCTCACCAGGGCAGCCTGGCTGAATGCACGTGTCCTGTTTCTTGGCTATTCTCGATCCCTTGGCTGTTGAGTTTTTCTCTAGAGCATCGTGATGAGTAATTGCACCTAAATCTCTAGCAAAGCAGTGCCAAGAACTAACAGGAGGCCCTCTGAGCATAAAATTACAATTTCAAACTGAAATGTTTCTCTAATCATTTCCTGCCTTTCTCAATTCCTTCCATCCCATCTTATAATCATCCTCCATAAAGATAAAAATAAAATGAAATCTGGTTATAGAATTTCTGAACTTTAAACAGATTCACTGAAACACGGGTTGTAAACTTCCATTTTGTACAAATGCTCAATTTGAAGAGAATAGATATGTAACCCATCTGTGAAATTAATAAAACAAAACATTATTTCATTAATAGGCAAGCTAATTCAATGTAGACATATGAAAAAGACCATGAGGAGTAACCAGCGAAATATATGGAGGATGAAATAGTGAAGTAGTGTTAGCCTCACTCTAAAGTTGAGTCTCTAGAAGCAGCATAAACAAGAAAGGCATGTTGGGAATTTAGAGAAGGGATATCTCAAAGTTGTCATTTTGTGTGGTCATTGATACTTTGATATTACTGTTCAAAGCATAATTTTTAACTCAAAATATTATGGACAAGCAAACATTTCACAAAAGAAGATGTACCAAAGGCTTAAGCACATGGAAAAAATGTTCAACATCATTAGTCATTAGGGCAAAGCAAATAAAAACGACAATGAGATATACTAGATATAGCCAAAAATAAGAAGACTGACAATCCAAAGTATTGGCAAAAACATAGAGCAACTGGAACTCTAGTTTTCATCTCTGTTGGAGATGAACAATGGTACAGCTATTTTGGAATATAATTTGGCAATGTCTTTTTTTTTTTTTTTAATTTTTTTTTTCAACGTTTATTTATTTTTGGGATAGAGAGAGACAGAGCATGAACGGGGGAGGGGCAGAGAGAGAGGGAGACACAGAATCGGAAACAGGCTCCAGGCTCCGAGCCATCAGCCCAGAGCCTGACGCGGGGCTCGAATTCCCGGAGCGCGAGACTGTGACCTGGCTGAAGTCGGACGCTTAACCGACTGCACCACCCAGGCGCCCCTAATTTGGCAATTTCTTAAGAAACATACTCTTACCTTATAATCCAGTCATTCAACTCCTAGATATTTATGAAGAGAAATGAAATCAAATGTCCACACAAGGATTTATACACAAATGATCTTAGCAGTTTTATTCAAAATAGCCACTAATTGTACAGAACCCAACTGTCCATCAGCAGGTATATGGATAAACAAAATATGGTATATACCCATACAAGGGATCAGTAAAAAAGGGATGAACTACTGATATATGCAACAAGGAGTAATCTCAAAATCATCATGCTGAACGAAAGAAGCCAAACGCAAAAGAATTTATGCTGTGTAATTCCAAGTATTTATTTTTGAGACAGAGAGAGACAGAGCATGAACAGGGGAGGGGCAGAGAGAGAGGGAGACACAGAATCTGAAACAGGCTCCAGGCTCTGAGCTGTCAGCACAGGGCCCGACGTGGGGCTCGAACTCACCAGCCGTGAGATCATAACCTGAGCCGAAGTCAGATGCTTAACCGACTGAGCCACCCAGGCGCCCCTGTATAATTCCAAGTATATAAAATTCTAAACAATGCAAACTAATCTATAGTGAAAGTAAAGCAGTGGTTGCCTGGACACAGGGATGAAGAGAGAATAGACTGCAGAGGCATATGGAAACCTTTGTAGGTGAGGAAATACTCTTTTATCTTAATTGTGGCAGTAGTCCTACAAGTGTGTCAAATCTGTCAAAACTTATTGGACTGTGCACTTATTTATTTTTTAACTTTTTAATGTTTATTTATATTTGAGAGAGAGATTTAACATAGTTCTTTAACCTGAGTGCCTTATGTTTGATACTCTTTGAATGGGATTTGAGTAGGGAGCTGAAGTTCCTCCAATACCTTTTAGGTATTTCCAACACCTTTTGGGTATTTCTGGAAAGGTCCTTGTCTCTCTGGGAACTGAGCTTCTAGATTCAGGAGTAATATCCAGGAAGCTGAGAAAGAGTGAAAGTGCCCATCACTCACACTCTCTAACCCTGTCCTTTCTGCTGTCCCTCTCCCCCAGACAGCCAAGTAAACCCATATCTATAACTGCCATCGGGCACGTATTATAGCCAAACACTTCACATGTGTTATTTCACTCAATTTACTATAACAGCTACATAAGGCAGATACTGTTGAGATGCCTCTCATATAGATGAGAAAACTAGGGCTCAGAGAATTTATGTGATGAACCCAACTACATTGCTAGTAATTAGCAGAGCTGGGATTATAAATCAGACATTCTGACTCCAGAGCCATCTTTAACCACCCTATTCCCTAACATGGAAATCCACCTAGTTGACAATTGTTCAGTTAAAAGGACCCTCACTGGGGTGCCTGGGTGGTTCAGTCGGCTAAGTGTTCGACTTTGGTTCAGGTCATGATCCCATAGTTCGTGGGTTCGAGCCCCGTGTCAGGCTGTGCTGACAGCCTGGAGCCTGGAGCCTGGAGCCTGCTTTGGATTCTGTGTCTCCCTCTCTCTCGGCCCCTCTCTGGCTTATACTCTGTCTCTCTCAAAAATAAATAAACATTAAAAAAATTTTTTTTAATTAAAAAAAAGGACCCTCACCTTTGCTAACTATAATTCAGGCACCACCTATAAGCCCAAGTCTGGAGTTCTGGGCATCACTGGTGCTTTGGTCTCTGGAGGGAGGGGAATTGGTCAAAGGAAGGGAGGCACATGCTTCCACAGAGGATTTCCTGGCTGCCTGAGTCTCCACACCGGGAACAGCCCACAACTTCCTTAACAAAGCCAGATCTGAAAAGGGGCTGATTGTCCCAGTGACACCCCAGGAAGAAAGCATTTCAGTTTTAAAATCTCCTTCTTTGGGAGCATGTCTCTCACTCTTTGTAGAAAACATAGCCACTGTAGCATGAACATCTTTTTAAGAGACATTGTCTAGATACTCTTGCAGAGTCCAGCTCCAGGCCAAATTCTATGTGTGATTTTTCAAGCCCAACATAGGCAACTATAAAGGGTTTCCCTGGCAGGCCATATGGGGGAAGCTGCCGTCCCTGGCCAGCCTTGCTCTTATGCACACCTGGGGCCTCCATTTGGAAGTCTGCTTATCAAAGAACTGGAGAACTGTAAAGACACTTGTTCATTCTGGCTCAGTACTCAATGCTTTTCCACTCCTACCTCTTTCCTCCTTACCCGGTTCCCCGACTCCGCCCTCAGGTCCACAAAACCGCCCAGACATTTTACCTGGGGCTCCTCAGCAGTGACATGACCCTTCTAATGTGCTGCACCTGTGCTGATCCACCTGCCCTTCAACTGATGCACTGTTCCACGGGAAAAAAAATGGATCATCAGGGACTTGGCACTTTCTATGGTTTATACTCTTGCTTCTACTATTGCAGTAAGTGACACTGGCTTGACCATTGTTTCCATTTTGCTTTAAAGGGCTATCCAGGCATCCAGCAGCTCAGCTCTCTCAAACTCAGCCAAGCTGCTATGACTTTAGTCTCTAAAGAAACTGCCCCAAAGACACATTGGTCTGTGGCATGCCTTTCTTCTGATCAGTCTTCTTACCCACATCCAGTTCTTCTTTTCTCTTTAATATAAGGCTTTGCATGCATTTTTCTTTTTAATTCCTGCCTCTCAGGGCAGTACATGTGGCTATCTTGATGTCCAGATACTGTCACTGCTCAGCTTTCAGACCTGACATTTACATAAATAACTCTCCATGGGTGGTGACAGGCATCCATCCACTTCACCTTGGATGAATTGGGTTGACAGTGACCTCCCACTGGGAGAGTATAACACAGCAAGTAGAGAGGTCACTCATGATAAGTCACAGAATCAGACAATGATGACTAGAGGTGTGTCCCGTGATGGCTCATTCTTGAGCGAGGGTGTACCCGAGAACTTTGGGGAGAGTGGGGCTCTGTGGGTTGCCTGTCTGATATGGCATTATGTGAGACTGCTTAGTAGAGGTAGTTGTAAGTGACTCAAGACTCTGAATCTCACTGCAAAGACCACGTCCACTTAGTCTCTGATAAGACGAAGTTCCTCAGAGTCAGGGACACTGGTTAGTTCACCTCTGCATCCCTGGTGCTAGATACAACTCAACAAACGTATACTGACTACATGAAAGAAGCCATAAACATACGTTACCGGCACACTGAAGAAATGGGACTTCTGGAATGTTGTCAGATAGCAGTTTACTTTTGCTTATCTTGTGGCACTAGTTCTCACCCTGCCCTGGTATAAAAAGTCAAGCAGGTCCTATGACTCCTCTGTCCACTTCTTAAGTCACCAACCTAGTCTCAAATTCAGCATTTAGTATGTCTAAGCCAAATTAAAGTTCAAAACTTCAACCGTGGTTTATAATTGAATTGTTCCTCGTGGGTATGTGGCGCCCAGGGCCAGCTGCAAACAGGAAGACTCAGTTTGGGGAAGAGGCTGTGCTTGCTCTCTCTCTTGTTCCTACTCTGCTGATTTCTGCCTCTTCCATTTTCCCTGCTGTGGTTTCTTACATCTCCAGGGTCTGAGGGTCACCAGAAAGTTCTGAATTGACCGATTCTGTCATTTGCTGGCTCCAAGTTTTCTCATTTTGTGGGTTCCTTGGAAGGCTCTGCTCCCCCTCAAAAGAAAACAAGATTATCCATTTTGCAGCTATGTTGCCCTAGGTGAATTCCATTTTATTGCACTGGTACCTGATCTAGGATTCCAGCCCCTAGGAATCTAGGCAGACCTTTATCTTCTATCAGCTCTGTCTGCCCATGTGTGGATCTCTGGGGTAGAACCTAAGAGAAGCTTATGCCAGCTCCTTGTTGTGTTATGACCTACATTTGGTGCACAGGATATATGTGCTCCTAGCCTCACAAAGTCTGCAAGTAACATCCGGTCCCAACAGACCTCAACACTGAGGTTTACTTCCCAGGCCAGAGTTGACCTCAGATTACTGTGACCCAACTGTGGAGACCCTCCTCTGGCTCTCCTGGGGGCCTTTGCATTGGGGTTGAGAGAAGGGCATTCCTTGCCCATTGGCTATGATCAGACTCCCAGCGAACCCATGATATATTTTGCAAAAATCCACTTCCCCATCTCTCTCTTGCCTCTCCTCCCTTCAATCCTTTATATGCCCTTGATGTGGGCAAAGAGTTCAAGGGTCTATAACACTTTTCTGCTAAATACTTTGGAAGCTTGCACATTGGAATGCGCTATCTATTATATCTCTGGTGCCTCAGCAGTTACACACACATCTGAAGGAACTGAAGCATAAATGCTATTAACTTTAACGTAAAACTAATTTGCCTGCTCAGTGAGGAGAAAAGTGGTTGAAGAGCTGTCATGACTGAATGCTCTCAGATGATTCATATGTGTACCCTGACAGCTTCAGGGGTGCAGAAAGGGCCCCACAAACATGAGGTCAAGCTAAACGGAAAATCAGAAGAGTTTCTTCCTAAGGGAGTCTCTAATGGCCACAGCCTAATGAGAACAGCTAGAATGAAGCGATGAACCCCTGCAGGCTGCCATGGCCATGCCATGGCCACAGAGAACTTGGGGTCTGCTGATAGTGTTTCCTGACAGGCCCTGTGGGAAGGGTAGTAATACCCATATTGAATGGAAGTGAAAAGTCCAAAATAAAGTCCCCTCAGGAGGTCAGGGGGTTGAGGGAGTCTGTAGGCAGCTGGGGCTGGCATTAAGATTGATAATTGATAACAGAATTGATAATTCTGCAGACCATTGGGCAACAAAAGTCATCACTGCTGCTGGGGTTCAGAATATGCTACCCCAAAATGTAGCACCTTGGCATGTTGAATATTTTAAGCTGAAGGAGTTTGAGAAAACGGCAGAAGCAGGAAGGCCAATCTGACAGTACCTCCACCCCACCTCATCCCCCTACCCCCCATTGCCTTTCTTCCCTGAAACAGGTCCTAAAACCCTCCCACAAGTGTTTTCTCTATCCTGGGAGAAAAGGAGCAGCAGCATCTCTAAAGACATAGGGACACTGAGAAGAATCCTGACAAACAGGCCTTGCTAAGTTTCTTCCAGTTCATTACAATTACCTCATACTCCTAGACTGTTATATTTTTATGTGACTGTTTGCTCTTCATCAAATGTATCATAAAAATACTCAAGTCTAACTGTTTCTTTGGATCTTCATTTCCTTATGAAGGTTGCTGTGTCCCATAAAAACCTATATTAAATAAATATGTATGCTTTTCTCCTGTTAATCTGCCTTTGTCAGTTCAATTTTCAGACCTGGCCAGGAACCCCAGGAGGGTCAGGGAAAACTTTTCCTCCCTTAAGCTGCTTAGGATTTCTTTCTCTCTAGCACTGCATGTAACACAGGATCCTGAAAAATGAAACCCATAGGAAGACCCAGGGCCTGGCTTTTCCTGGGATCCTTGCCCCTCCTCTAGGCTTAGGGAGTGGGTGAGGCCATTTAGAAGGAAACGAGGAGGCTCTCTTTATTTCTGGAGTCCAGGACCTAAGGAGCCTGTTCTTGGCTTCTTCCCATCTGAGCCACCAGTCAGAGACATCCCCAAGCTCCCCATGCAATAACAATCTCCCATGATCTTTTGCCAAGAAGACTCCAAATGGATCACCAAAAATGCTTCCCTAGCTTTCATAATAATTTCACTTTTCCAAAATTCCTACCCACCCACAAACTCTCTTTTCTTCCTTTTCTGGGGATGAAAAAAGAAGGAAGGCTACATCTGCCAGTACTTCTGAGCCCAAAAGGGCTATTCTTTCTTCTCTCCATCTTAACATATAGCAGGGTTCCCAAGATCTTATTTGTGAAGGTTGAGATAAAGGGCAGCAAAGACTTCTGAGAGACAAAACTAAGAAGTCCAAGAACTGATAGAAGTGAAAGTTCAGTCTGGGAAAACTCTGAAGACCCAGAAGTTCAAGACACAGGTGTGGGACATGGGCATAGGTGTCAGGGGGTTGCAGACAAGTACTTTGGATTTGGACCAGAAGTTGCCACTCAGCCCTCAGGTTACAAGGCCTGTCTTCCCCCACAGATTAGAGCTGGGACAATGTGTGGAACATTTCAAACTGGTATGTTATGCTGCCTAGCTGAATTCTATGACTCTACTGAGTTGCTGCATACGACACCCAGAGATTCTTCGCCCTGAGTAGATGGATTTGGATGACTCAGCCAGAAGCAAAGTGAAGAATAGGGCTGTGGGACTATGTGAGATCTCAGCAAGCAGTATAGAGTAGAAACTCTTTAATGTGTGTGATCAAAGGGGAGCCAGGAGGACTTGATATGTGTCTGAGTCAGACACATCAGACCTTTTTGTGACAGATGTTTAAAAAAAAAAAAAAAAGACATATGGGTGCCTGGGTAGCTCAGTTAGTTGAGCATCCAACTCTTGATTTCAGCTCAGGTCATGATCCCAGGGTCATGGGATTGAGCCCCACATCAGGCTCTGAGCTGAGCATGGAGCCTCCTTGAGATTCTCTCTCTTTCTTTCCCTCTGCACCTCCCGAACTCACACTCTCTCATTCTCTCTCTCTTAAAAAACTGAAAATAAAAAGACATATATTTGGACCTCATGGAAAAATGAAGGAACTATATCATTTTTTTCTTTTACTAAAACATAAATATTGTATAAAAATAGAAGATTAAATGACACAGAATGGCAAGCGATAGCGTAATTCATAAGGGTTTTGTTTCAGACTAAAATTCAAGTTTGCCAATGTTTATACTAGGATAATAAATTCCTAATGAAAATCTTAACCTTTCACTTTCTTTGTTACAATACACTTTTAATTATTATTATTATTTTTTTGCCAAAATCTCCAGCTGTTTGGAATCTAACAATCATCCCTTAGACTGTTTATTACCTTAGCATGTTCATAAACCTAAGTCACTTGCTAGGAGGGAAAAGGGAAGCTCTGAAATTAGACTTTCATGCTCAGAGGGCTTCTAATTCACAATAGGATAAATGCAAAGACCTAACAACTAATCAGTTTCATAATGTAAATATTTTAAAGTGTAACTCATCTTGTATGTGTGCCTGCATCTGTCACATGAGACTTGGTATCCCTTGGGGTTTCAATGGCAGATTTCAAGCATGTTGTGTGCTAGGTATTCTTAACAGGCTAGCTCTGGTAGGAAATTGAGCTCCTTTCATTCAAATGAAAAATGAATCCAATGTCTTTTAATGGGATCTATATTCAATTAGTCGACAAATGGAAGGAAGAGTCTACCAGTGACCACATTCCAGACATCGGAATTAAGCTAATTTACCTCAACCTGATACTATTTTTTTCCCTCCTAGAACACAGTATAAAGTACAGAAAATTCTCAAGTTTCCTTCAGTCTTCACAGTTCTTCCCAATTTTGTTTGTCCCTAGAAACATAGATGCCCCTTGTACGATTGTGTTACCAAATGTGATTCTTCTTTCTTAAATTAGAAGAGAACTTAATGTAAGTAACTCATTATTTAACATTAACTCCCAGCCACAACAGTAAGCTTTTCTGCATCTGCACAGAGCTCTGTCATCGAAAGTTCAATTTATTGCTCAAGGTGACCTATAACAGTCGCCATGGACCGAACTAGGTATTTCTTCTTATAATAACTGAGGTTTCACAGTATAAATGAATGTGTACAAAACACACAAGGTCAAATAAGTAATAAAATTTGGCTAAAGCACCATAAAACCCCCATTTAAATAATTTTTAATATTTTAATTTATTTTTGAGAGTGAGAGAGTAAGTGCATATGCACAAGCGGAGAAGGGGCAGAGAGTGAGGGGGACAGAGGATCTGAAGAGGGCTCTGTGCTGACATCTGAGAGCCCAACATGGGGCTCAAACTCAAGAACTGTGAGGTCATGATCATGACCTGAGCCAAAGTCAGACACCGAACTGACTGAGCCACTCAGGCACCTCTTAAAACCTCCATTTAAAAAAAAAACAACTTGGGGTGCCTGGGTGGCTCAGTTGGCTAAGCGTCCAACTTTGGCTCAGGTCATAATCTTACAGTTTGTGAATTTGAGCCCTGCGTTGGGCTCTGTGCTGACAGCTCAGAGCCTGGAGCCTGCTTTGAATTCTGTGCCTCCCTCTCTCTCTGTGCCCATCCCCTGCTCATGTTCTGTCTCTCTCTCAAAAATAAATAAACAATTGGCACAAAAACAGACACATAGACCAGTGGAATAGAATAGAAACCCCAGAACTAGACCCACAAACGTATGGCCAACTCATCTTTGACAAAGCAGGAAAGAATATCCAATGGAAAAAAGAGAGTCTCTTTAACAAATGGTGCTGGGAGAGCTGGACAGCAACATGCAGAAGAATGAAACTAGACCACTTTCTTACGCCATTCACAGAAATAAACTCAAAATGGTTAAAGGACCTGAATGTGAGACAGGAAACCATCAAAACACTAGAGGAGAAAGCAGGAAAAGACCTCTCTGACCTCAGCCGCAGCAATTTCTTACTTGACACATCCCCAAAGGCAAGGGAATTAAAAGCAAAAATGAACTATTGGGACCTCATGAAGATAAAAAGCTTCTGCACAGCAACGGAAACAATCAACAAAACTAAAAGGCAACCAATGGAATGGGAAAAGATATTTGCAAATGACATATCGGACAAAGGGCTAGTATCCAAAATCTATAAAGAGCTCACCAAACTCCACGCCCAAAAAACAAATAATCCAGTGAAGAAATGGGCAGAAAACATGAATAGACACTTCTCTAAAGAAGACATCCAGATGCCCAACAGGCACATGAAAAGATGCTCAACGTCACTCCTCACCAGGGAAATACAAATCAAAACCACACTCAGATAACACCTCACACCAGTCAGAGTGGCCAAAATGAACAAATCAGGAGACAATAGATGCTGGAGAGGATGTGGAGAAATGGGAATCCTCTTGCACTGTTGGTGGGAATGCAAACTGGTACAGCCACTCTGGAAAACAGTGTGGAGGTTCCTCAAAAAATTAAAAATAGACCTACCTTATGACCCAGCAGTAGCACTGCTAGGAATTCACCCAAGGGATACAGGAGTACTGATGCATAGGGGCACTTGTACCCCAATGTTTATAGCAGCACTATCAACAACAGCCAAATTGTGGAAAAAGCCTAAATGTCCATCAACTGATGAATGGATAAAGAAATTGTGGTTTATATACACAATGGAGTACTACGTGGCCATGAGAAAGAATGAAATATGGCCCTTTGTAGCAACGTGGATGGAACTGGAGAGTGTGATGCTAAGTGAAATAAGCCATGCAGAGAAAGACAGATACCATATGTTTTCACTTTTATGTGGATCCTGAGAAACTTAACAGAAACCCATGGGGGAGGGGAAGGAAAAAAAAAATGAGGTTAGATTGGGAGAGAGCCAAAGCATAAGAGACTCTTAAAAACTGAGAACTGAGGGTTGAT
>NW_024412400.1:54385966-54395869 GCF_014898765.1 Herpailurus yagouaroundi
CAGGTGGCCTCTTGTTGAACTTCCAGAATTTGGAGCTTTGCTTTCCATTTGAAAATGGAACCAAATAACACCAAATAATGAGTAAAGACATTGCCCACCAACTATGATTGTGACTAACTATATTTGAAAATGCAGGCTTGTTCAAATGACTATCGTTCCAGGTTACCTTGTCAAGGGTCATAGCCTTGACCCTGTGGCTTTACTGAAACAATAGCAACATCAATAGCAACTAAAATCACAGAGATGCTTAAGCCTCTGGAGAGCAAGGGCAAAGCTTGATTTTTCTCCAGGTCTTCCTCCCAGTGTTTGTTGTTAGGTTCAGGGGTTTGAAGAAAGTGGGTTTGTCACTCACCCCGACCCAGGTTGTCCTTTTCCTTGGCGATTTACAATGGTCCAGGGTCTTGCCCCAGGCCTTACTAAATCTTAGGAGGGTCCCAGACTTGCCTGAAGGCAGACTCATGGTCACAGGAGCCACATGCTCATTGATTCTTTCCAGTGAGAAATAGATCAGATGCACATCTCAAGTAGGCCATTCTTCCGTAGAGGACAGGAAAGATAGGTTAGCTGGTGTTTATCTGGCAGCATGGCATCAGAGCAAGGGCAGGAGGTACATGACTCAAGGGCGTGGTCCCAGCAAATTTGGGTGGCCCATTAGACCATTTCTACAATAGTCATTCCTGTGTCACACACTGGCTGGGCACTCTTTTCCCAGGATGGTGTTTGAATAGGCACCAACAGCTTTTGCTTCAGGGATTATCCTTTCTCTAATTTCCATAACCAACCAACCCCCTCTTAATGATGCTTTCTTTCTTTAGAAAATTTAGTACATTTGATCAAGTTTTCAGCAGTTGGGCTACCCGGGAGCCACTCTGTATCTTTAAGGTGACTTTGTACACCTCTGCTCTGAGCCCCTTTGGGCTCAGAGGATAATTTATTTTCCTCTGCGTGAGGAGGGACCTACTCGGGTCATCATTGCCTTTATTATTTTTTTTAATTTTTTAAAATCTGTATTCATTTTTTTGAGAGACAGAGTGTGAGCAGAGGAGGGGAAGAGAGAGAGGGAGACACAGAACCCGAAGCAGGTTCCAGGCTCTAAGCTGTCAGCACAGAGCCTAATGCGGGGCTTGAACTCAAACTGTGAGATCAGGACCTGAGCCGAAGTTGGCCGCTTAACCGACTGAGCCACCCAGGCACCCCCAAAGTCAGACACTTAACCAACTGAGCCATCCAGGTTGCCCCTTGCCTATACTTAAAAGCTACATGTGACACCAAAGGAAAGTTGAAAAAGCTCTCTAGAGGTTATGTACTATCAGGAAGTTGTGTTATCCTAGGGAGCAAGTCTTCAAAGGTTAGGTAGTCATTGACCTGGTGGAGAAGACAAAGAAGTCATAGTAGTAGCAGTAGTGGGGGATGGTGGGCCGGAGCCTAGAGGTAGTGCAGACACTATTTGAGCACAGATAAGAAGTAGGCAGGTCTACCTTGTCGGATAGTCTGTAGGGTGGGGCCTTATCTTCTTCCTCAAGTGTATCTCTAGTACTTAGCAGTATCTGACACATAGTAGTTGCTCAATCAACACAGTGAAAGGGTAGCAATCAAAGAAACGAATTTATATGGAGTAAAAGGATTCATCCTAAAGTGGGATTTCTTGTTGGGTAGTCCTGAATCAATAGAAAGAATACTGGAGCTTGGGGCACTTGGGTGGCTCGGTCAGTTAAGCGTCTGACTCTTGGTTTTGGCTCAGGTCATAATCTGAGAGCCCTGTGTTGGGCTCTGCGCTGACAGTGCAGAGCCTGCTTGGGATTCTCTCTCTCCTTCTCTCTCTGCCCTCCCCTGCTCCTGTTCACTCTCTCTCAAAATAAATAAATAAACTTAAAAAAATAATAATAATACTGGAGCTAGAATCAGAAGATCTGAGTTGTGTGATCCAATATGTGACTTGGAGCATGGCAGTTAACCTCTTGAAGCTCAATTTCCTCATCTGTAAAACAGGGATGATAATACCCACCATATCCACTTTACAGGATTGCTGAACAATAATGAGTATAATCGTGAGCGGGAACGTACAATAGTGAGTGGGAACGCTATTTTGGAAAGCACAATGCTCACAGAAGGTGGTGGCAGTGATGATAAATAATCTAGTTCCTTCGTGCAAGGGAAAGCCACTGAGGAAGAGGGCGTGAGTCCATCTCTGTTGAATTCCCTGTCCCTTATGCAAGATCACAGGCAGCCTGCTGATGAGGTTTCAAGGGGCTGGAGAAGGAAGTGGGATTTCTCACCCAAGGCTGGCAGAGTCGCCAAAATTAAGAGAACAAGCAGAGCTTCAGAGCCAACTGAAAAGCTGGGCTCAATAAAAAAAAAAGGAGATTCCAAATAGGACAACAAGAGGGAAGCATCAAAGACAGAAGCATGAAGCCAGGAATCTGAGAGCCGCAGAGAGGAGATAAAAGCAGTGCCCTGAGTATAAGCACATGCCTGGAAAAGAGGGATTTGCCTGGGGTTGCCTTTCTTTTTTCTTTTCTTTTTTTTTTTTAACGGCTTTATTGAGATACCATTCATATGCCACACAATTCAACCATTCATAAAGGTACAATCCAATGGCTTTTAATGTGTTTGCACGGTTAGGCACTCATCACCACAATCAATTTTGAAACACTTCATTAGCCTTAAGGAGATAACCCACAGTCTCAGCCATACCTCCCCAATCTCCTTACCTTCATCCCTAGGCAACTCACCCTCTGTCTTTACAGATTTGCCTATTCTGACATTTCATCTAAATGGTATCCTACAATATGTGGTCCTTCGTTGCTGGCTTCTTTCACTTAGCATGTTTTCAAGGTCTCAAGCAATATTGTAGCATATAGAAGTACTTCATTTCTTTTCACTGCCAAATAATAGTCCATTTTATGTATATGCCATATTTTGAATATCCAGTCATCAGTCAATGGACAGAATTCTATACACAGACTAATGATTTTTAAGGGTGAGGGCACAATAAGGACTCTTGGACTTTGCACCATGCCAGTATTTTCAACTGTTAGGATATGCCTAAGCTTATGCTGAAGACAAAGACTGAAATTGTTACTGATTGGATTCATATCCAAGTATGAAAAACACATCCAAGTATGTATTCATCCAATACATGAAAAGTGTGAAAAAATCCATTCACTTGAAAATATCAATCTCTCTGCGTCCTCTAAGGGTCAGCCTTCCATAGAGCAAATGCTCATTTGGGAAGTGCAAGGGAGTACTGAAGTGCGTAATGCTGTTCTCGTTGATAACCAGGAGAAAATCAAATGTCCCCTTAAATGCACTTAAAAGAAAACTGTGAACTACTAGACAGTCCTGCAGTAAAGGACCCTTCCCTTTCCTTACAGGCCTGGAAGAGCAAGTGATTCAAGCTGTGTTATCACTTGGGAGAGTTGCACTGAGCCCCAGTCTAGGGGCCAGAATACCTGATGACCAGCCACTGAAGTCAGGGCTTCCCAAGGACGGTAGGTCTGGAGCTTCTACTGCACAAAAGTCACAGACTCATCCTGGCATCACACCTCCAACCTTTCCCTCATCAGCCACGTGAGCTCATGGCCCCAGACTCCTGGCTCTAGCCGCAGTTATGCAAGAGGATTCCAGAATTAAACACTACAAGTTTGGCTCCCCTCTTGCCAGGAGCTCCATCCATGAGATGAGGGAGATCATACATCGACTGAGACAAAGTCTGCTTGGGAGGAGGACCCCAGGCAGCAGAACTGGCTCTGCTTTTCCCCAGATGTGACAGGAATCTGGAAGCAAAATGAACGTACGATACTCTCTCCCAGCTGATGCTCTCCTTTGGTTGAAAATGACAGCCATGCTTGTTTATTCCCGGCCTTCAGCCTCAGATCCTTTCTAGACCTAGAAGATTTTCTCTACAAAAGATGAAGAAAAGCCGCTAAACAGATTTTCTTGCCGGAATTTTGTGCTTGTTGTAGTTTATGGTTTTCTGAGTTTCTAAGTAGCACATTCCACGAACATTTGAAGGAAATGAAAGCAAACCAAAAAGTATGAAGAAAAGAACAGTAACTTTCCACTCAGATTTCATCACTACATCTGCTGTTTTCTCATTGTGGAAGTCTCTATATATTTGGATTCACTGGATTTGTGCATCAAGTTTTCTCTCTCCTCTGCCTCACTTTTGTCTCTATTCAACTATGAGAAAACGTCTCAGTGGTCTTTGTGCCCTAATTTAGTACCAGCTGTGTCCACTGGCCTCCATGCATTGCCAGATGTGGCTCTTCTGTCTTAAATAGTATTCCTGCATCCATCGTTCCCTTTTCCTGTCCACCTGCTCCTGTGTCTTTTGGTGCAGTGTGCCCTTAAACTCCCCGAGGCACAAATTAGAGATGGTTTAAGGTTTCCTACTGGGCTGGAAGTAATACTTTCAGAAGGGAACATTTTTGCTCTGATTTCTCAGGTTAGGTCTCTTGTCTTTAAAAAAAAAAAAAAAAAAAAGTCTTTTTTTTTTTTAATTAAAAAAAATTTTTTTTAAGTTTATTTATTTTTGAGAGAGACCGAAAGAGACAGAGCAGGAGCAGGGGAGGGGCAGAGAGAAAGGGAGACACAGAATCGGAAGTAGGCTCCAGGCTCTGAGCTGTCAGCACAGAGCCTGACGCAGGGCTGGAACTCATGAACCATGAGATAATGACCTGAACAGAAGTTGAACGTTTAACTTACTGAGCCACCCGGGCGTCCCGCCCCACCCCCCCCCCAAATCTTTTCATATGTCTGGTGATTTTTCTCCATATAGATGGGCTGTTCCTACGTGTCCAGTATAGGGTCATGAGATCTATTCTAACAGCAACCATGTGGGTCCCTGGTTAAAATCCCACAGGCCAAGTAAGGAAAACAATTTCAGATTTTCTGTAGTTCTGCTTTTATCAGATTAGAGGTCTGCGTGCAAGAGGGAATTAGGTGGGGCCCCCCAGCTGCTGGCAGATCTGTAGCAGTGCCGCCCTGTGCAGAAGTTCCCTCTCGAGTTTTGCTGTGCAGCCAGAGGTTCACGGGGGTCATCTTCTCCTACCTCAGCCACCACTGCCCTCCGTCAGACCCGCTTCATACTGATGCTGTCTGCTCCTATGGGGAGCTAGGAGTGAGTGCTGAAGATGCCTCTCATTGTGCCAGGCACTGGTGGGGATGAGATTTCACGCTTTACCCCGGCTCGCTCCCCCCACCCCTATTAGGCCTCTGACTTCCCCCGCCCAACTTCTCTGATTCCACGATAAGGGGCTTTATAGGGGAACTGCTTGGGCTCTCTTCCACCCCCTGTGGCAGACAAGACATCGCTCTTTGCCTGCCCAGTGTCTGTCCCCCTTCCGCTTTGCCTAGAGAACCCTGATATCATGCAGCCTAAGGTGGCCCATGATTGATTCACCTAAGCCCGTGGTTGTCCAGGAAGGTGGCTGACCACACCAGAGGGTGCTTTGGAAGTGTGTGGGGGGGGGGAAGGGGGGGGCGGCGTGGAATGGGATGTAAATGTCACAAGGATTGATGGGCACCACACAACGGGCCAAGGGGGCTGGGAGCCCTGCAACATGCGGCAGAGGTGCGTGGAGCTGGCCCTGCACATCCTTCTACTGCCCACTGGGAATTTGTGTAGATGAGAAAACCGTCATCTGCACCTCATGATCTGACTCCATTTTACATGTAAACACAAAATACACATTTCATCGCTTTGACAAACGCTGAAATTTTCCGGAAGTACAGCTATTGCATGAATTGAGGAAAGATTGTGCTACACTTTGTTATGTTTGCGCCATGTTTTGAAATTTACCGGGAGCTATTCACTATTACAGAAAATTACATCACTGCTGGGCGTTGCTCCCTGTGTCAGAGTTGCCACACCCCAACATTGTAGCTATCACATGTAATTATGTGACTGTGACACAGTCTCTGTTAACACGATCAAAGGTTATTACATAAGGGGAGATGCATGAAACACAGAAATCTGAGTTAAATGCATTATTAAAAGTTTTCAAGATAATTTCATGTTCGTCGTCCCATATTACAAATTTTTTGTTTAGCATAATGACAAGAAATCTATGTTGTGAGAACAATGACATTTATTCTTTTAGGGGTTACCTATTGTTTTTCAACTTTATTTTGATCCTCTCACCAGAATAGTTTCAAACACCTTCTCTAGAGCCTCTTCTATCATGATTTTTTTCTAGAACACTTTCTGTTTCGTTGCTTATTAAAGCACAAGGCCTCCAAGGGTTTTTGTTTTATTTTGTTTTGTCTTATCTTGTTTTGTTTTGTTTTTAGGTCCTCAAGGCTGGAGTGTTTGTCTTGACATGCATTAAATCTTCAAAATAGGAGATGGGTTTTCTGTGGTACTTCCCCACTTTCCTGTCCCACATCATAACAATTATTTTTGACACTGCACTTAGCAATGGTACTCAGCTCACTTGAGAGAATATCATTGTCTTCACTGTCTCCACTTCAACAGCCTGTAATTTGCCTGGACAATTAAGGGTTTTCTCCCTCTTTCTTTTATCCCCAGCAAACAAGTCTGGTTTGTTACCACTTACACTGGTTTTTATTCTAGTGAGCATTTAAATCTCTGCTCTTTCATCTTCCTGTACTTCTTGTATGGAATATCTTTTGATCTTTTTTCTCTTTTCTTCTCAATTATTCCTTATAAATAGGTACAACATCTGACTATGACATTACGTCCCCTAATGGAGGCCTACAGAGGCAATTATATATTGAAATGCATATATTTTATTACAAATTACTTTCCTCTTCTTATTTTTATGTTACATTTAGGGCATTATTCTGAGATTATGCATCTAGACTGGTTATATGGTCTATTTACTGCTTCTCTGGATAAAGGAGTATTATAAAATATTTGTTTACTCAAAGGAGGGAGTAAAAGGGGAAATTTTTTCTGGTAGGGTTGAGTCTAGGGCAAATGCAAAAGTCTTGTTGCCCCATGTCCCCGCCTCCCCAGAGCCAGGGTGTGGGTGCATGTGACCCAGTTCTAGTCGATGAGATCCAAGCAGATGTCTGCTGTGTAGAAGGGTTGGAAAAGCCTTGTTGGAAAAGGGGACACAGTGATTTGCCTGCCTTGTCCTCCCTTTTGCTACCTGGAATGCTGATGCCTGGCTGGGACTGCAGTTTATGACCATGAGATGACTAGTCCAAGGAGAAAGCCAACATACTAAGGATACTCTGGAAAGAGAAAGGAGCTGAGCGCCCTCATGACACTTTACCTACTGAACCGATACAAATCCTCTGCTTCTGGATATGTAGTTATACAGGGAAAACTTTTGTTTAAGCCATCGTTTTACAGTGTTCCTTTGCCTACACTGAATCCTAAGTTTGCTGGTCTCACTTGTAGCTGTCACCCCAATAACTCTGCAGCATCCTAAATCAGTAGCAGTTTGGGAATCACTATCTAGAAAGATCCGTGAATGACTCTTTCAGTAGGCACCACTACGCTTACAGAAAACTGCCCATATTCTCTCCAGAATGCTCCATTTTGAATGCTTATTCAATCTTTTGAACAAACCATAAGGGAAAACTTGATCCAGTGATTACTGCTCTTTGATGCCTTCTTAGGGAGGCAGCTGGGCAGTACTAGCATGGCTTGGAACCCTAGATTGCTGAACTGGATGTTCCGTGGAACAGCATGTTGCCAGAGTCCTGTTGTTGGCTAATGCCAGTAGCAAAGATGAAATAAAAGCAAATCTGTTAACTCTGCTACTGTAACCACTTCAAGCTAATTATTTAAGTGAAGTGGTTTTGCCTTAATATGGAACATTAGTCAATTAAATTACATTTGACTACCCATAACTTTTGTTCAAGGAGCACTTCATATACCGACACCTCTAATCAGAGCACAAAGTACTTAAATACTTAATCTGGTTAAATGGAAGTGAAAACCGTAATGTATGACATTCTCCCTACCAAGGGAAATCTTTAGCCATTGTGTCTGTGCAAGACAAGGTTTTAGAAACAATGGGAAACTACCAGAAATCACTTAGAGTATCTTGAGGAGTTTAGGAAAGGCGCCCAGACTATATTTGTTCTCCAAAATCCCAAAAAAATCCTTGAAATTATTCTTGTACCAAAATAGAAAATGATGGGAATTATAGGACAATTGATTTACTCCCTCACCAACCAGCAGACAATATGACAGGGACTTTAAGAGATACTTTGTGATAGGATGTGGAAGTTATTTTGTCCAGAAAATAGGTCATTTGCCATAATTTTATGGAAAAGTTTTTTCATTGTGCTCATCAACTGCTCTTTTATTCAGTGCCTGGTTTGCACCAGGCCATGTGCTGGGTGTCAGTCCACATCAACATCAGGAGAGACGCTGTCCCTGCCACTCCTGAATTGGTGGTCCAGAGGCTGGGGAGAGCGATCAAAAAAGTAGGTGCAACGGTTTACCAGGTCAAGATGAGCCTTGGGGACAGACATGTCAGGGGTTTGTAATTTGTTCAAAAAGCATAGAGAAATCAGTGGAAGTTTTGCACAACATTCTCCACATCATTTTTGCACCATAAAACCATCTCTCTGGCTGCAGAGTAGAGACCAGATGGAGAACAAGCAAGACTAGAAGACAGGAGTCTAGTTGACAGGTGAAGAGGTAGGACAATGAAGAGGAAACAATGAATGGTTAGGAGAGATATTTTGGAAGATGATTTGGAAGGACTTGGTGAATTGCTAGACACTGGGTTGGGATGGTTATGAATCAGTGGGCCTGAGCTGGTGTCCAGGAAGCTAAGTATCTTTAAGAAACACCAGCCAAAAGTTTTAGAAAAACACAGCAGTTCCCTGAAGAACTGGAAACCTAAAGCTGGTGAATGATGGTCCCTAAGGTCATTTAGCCTGGCTTCTCTCTTGGTTAGCCAGCACTCCATACTTATTTCTGTATGAGTGTTCTGCTTTTCTTTCCCCTCCACAAACCTCTGGGCAAAGCAGAAGTGACAGACCTGTCATATAGGGCACTAAGTTGAGCGGTCTTTGAAGGAAACTTTCCATTGCCTCTGTGCTAGTAGAAAAAGAGGTTAACAACATTTGTGGAAGGTCTGCCCTCATGTCTGACTCTGGCTAGATACTCTATTTTATCTCATTTACTACCATAGTATTATTATCCCATTCTGATGATAAAAAACTGAGATTCAGAGAGGTTAAGTGAGCTGTCTGAAGTCATGTGGTTAGGAGTTTATGGGGTCTCAATTCAGGTCTGTCTAGTTCCAAAGAACATGCATGACTTCATGCCACTGCCTGGTGTTTCTGCTGAGAAACAGCCATAGTGGAGTGTAAATAATGGGGCCACTATAAAACTACATAAAACTACAAGATGGCGTGTGGCTGAGCCCAGTTCAACAAAAGTCCCATCTTAAGCCTATGACTTGAGATTACTCCCTGTTGATCGGCCCGTTGATTAACACATCTCCTGAAATTTAATACTTTAGTCAATCCTTGGCTAGTGTTGTAGATCCGACCTTCCACCCACTTAAAGAAAGTGTGGAAATTTTTTCTACTGTCAGATACAAATGAGATCCAGCTGCCTGTGACTTCAACTCTAGGCCAGATGTTTTGAATGTTAAGTTTCCTGCCCAATGTATCTTTCCATTAACCAAACTTTTTTAACTGCAGGCTGCAACCCATTAGTGATCCTGAAATCAATTTAGTGGATCACAACAGTCTTTTAAAATTTTGGAAGAGAATGCACTAGAATGGAACAGAACAGAAAATTTCAGAACATACTGCACTGAGTAAAGGGTGTTATTCTGTGAAACTTACATGTCAGTTGCATTTGTATGTGATAATAAAAAGTGTATTTCTTACTCTGAGTTGTGTTTTTTTTTAAAAAAGAAAAGAAAAGAAAAGAAAAGAAAAGAAAAGAAAAGAAAAGAA
>NW_024412400.1:54395879-54449212 GCF_014898765.1 Herpailurus yagouaroundi
AAAAGAAAAGAAAAGAAAAGAAAAGAAAAGAAAAGAAAAGAAAAGAAAAGAAAAGAAAAGAAAAGAAAACTGCTGCTTTGGAGGGCTCTGTCATTTTTTTTTTTTTTTTTTTTTTTATAGTTCCTGAAAGAGCAGTTCCCTCTGCCCATGGGAGAAAGTTAACTTACAAAAAAATAAATAAATAAATAAATAAATAAATAAAAGAAAAAAAATGGGAAGGAAAAGACAAGTGGAAGGTGGAGTCTTACTGCAGGCAGGAAAATAACAGCAAACAATAAATGGAGATGCTCTTGTCAACGAGTCATCCAAGGCCAGTGTCCTCAGAGAGACTCTACAGTAAATTATTTTGTTGTATCAACTTTACTGTTTTCCCACATCTCAGGATCCTCAAGATGGCTTTGGGATACTCCCTGTGTCTACTCAACAGTTGGGCTTTCTGGATGCTGCAGCATGAAACAAAGAAGTGTGTGTGTGTTTCCCTTTTTAAATTTTTATTAATGGACACGTTTAAAAAATTTACAAAAGTAGTCAGGGGGCACCTGGGTGGCTCAGTCGGTTAAGCATCTGGCTCTTGATTTCAGTTCAGGTCATGATCTCATGGTTCATGAGACTGAACCCCCACAGGGGGCTCTGGGATGACAGTGCAGAGCCTGCTTCGGATTCTCTCTCCCTCTGCCCCTCCCCTGCATTCTCTCTTTCTCTCTCTCTCTCTGTCTCTTAAAAAAAAAAAAAAAAAAAAAAGGATAGTTTAATGAAACCCCACATTCCATCACCCAGTTTCAACGATGATCAGGTTCTTGTCAATCTGGTTTCATCTATAGCTTATCCACTTTCCAGATTTCCTATAATTTCATACGTAAATATTTGAGTGTGTATTCCAAAGAGATAATTTTTGAACACTGATGTCTACTAGGATCTTCACATCTGCACTTGAAGAGAACTTCATTCCTTGAGACATGAGGCTTTGACCAAAACACAAGAACAGGGAGTTAGGTCCCATAAGAAACATATCAGACGGCTTATGTTCCCTCCAACCAAAGACCCCAGAGAGGAAAGCTGATCACATATCCCAAGACAATCTCCAAGAAAAAAAAGGCGGGGGGGGGGGGTGGAGTTGGAGGAGAGAATGACTTTATGAAAAGTAGGACAAAAATTAAGAGCTCATAGTCACCACATCTGACTACTAGACACTCACTGTCATTTTGTAGATGAAGTAACTGAGGCCAGAGAAAGTGACTTTGAGCCAAGGGCCAGAGGACAGCTCTGTTTGATCTTTAGTCCACAGAATAGAAATAGTACATGAGTACGATTCTTATTCAAAGTTAGAGATGGAAAGTTATTAAAAGATGGCCTGCTAGTCGGGATGAAGAACTAACTGCAACCATGGCATGTCTTCTAAATTGACATTCTAGATTGTCACCTTTCCTGAGCCAAATCCCTGTGCCTTTAACTGCCTGAGACCAATTCCATCTTTAAAGAAAATTCAACATTCTAAAATCTTCCTCAGATTACCTGCTTCCTCAAACAACATCTTCCTTTCCCTTGGTTCTGCCCTTCCTCAGAGTCAAGTCCAAACTCCTCAATCAGGCCTTTCATGGCCTCCTGTCCCAAGACCTCTACCCCACTCATCTCCACAGAGCAGATTGGTTTTCCCTGTGATCCCTGAATGCCCCAGACTGGGTCCCCTTCCAGGCCCTGCAAAGGTGTTCTGTCTCACACAGAACTTTCCTTCCTCCTTTTTCTCCATAATTTATTCATCCTTCTTGGCCTCATTCAACTCTCTAAGCTTTGGGAAGCCTGGTACTCACAGACACTCATGCCTCTATTTCCCCCCTGGTCTGGATGCCCGCAGTATTTCACATCTGTTACATTCATACTGGTGCTTTTTAATATTGCCTTTTAACTTTCTTACCTTGGTTTACCTAGTGATCTCACCTGGCCTCTAATCTCCTTGCGGTTAATAACCGAGTATTCTCCTTTTGTAGACTGTCTCCCATAGTTAGTTAAATAGGAACAACTTGTCAGTCAGGGCAGCAGGGCACTATGGAATGACCTTTGGAATCAGAATTCCCTGGGTTAGAACCCCAGCTCCACTGCTCAGTGGCCATGTGACCATGGCCAAGTTCATTGATTGTCTGGAGCCTCATTCTCTTCTTGTAACATTCTCCTCTTTGTAGCATATACAAAAAAATATGAAATTAGCTACCTACTTACCCAGATCATATTTAGAGTTTCTAGGTATATGTTACTAGAAGCTACTGAGTAGTTTTGTGCCACATCACTGAGGGGACAGAAGCACAGATTTAATTCTATCTTTACTTTCTCACAAGCAACTCCAGGATAAAATTGTGCCACAAGCCAAGCCCACAGAAGGTGAAGTCAAACACTGCTAATACTGCAAGGGTATGACAGATACGATTACCAGTGATTAGTACACATTCAGCAAGAAATGCAGAGTGCATTAGGGAGACAAATACATACAGCAATTAACAGGGGGCCGCTGCAACAAACCAACCTGAAATCTCAGTGGTTCAACCTAATAAAAACCCATTGCTGTTGCTGCTGCTGCCAGGTAAAGTTGGGCATGAGTCAGGAGGCTGTCCTCCAGCTTGCAGCTACGAACTTGAAAATGTGCCGCCCAGAACGCTGTGGCAGAAGAGAGGAGTGCATATAAGAGGCGGCTCATTTCCTGTACCAGGAACGACAAGGAAGCCTGCAGCTGCACACTTGGTGTGCCTTAACTACCCCTACATGTGGCACAAGCGCTGTAGCCAGCGGCTCCGGTCCCAGTTTCCCTGTGAGCGCGGTGGTATTGTTTGTATCAGCCATCACCCAAGATGACATTCCAATTTTGCTGCTGGGCCGGTGAAATCACCTCCAGGGAGAATTCTGCCTGCTGCTGGCCCAGGCCAGCCACCCTCAAAGCTGACACCACTTAGAAGGGTGAGCAGGGAGCTTACCCTTTGGACCACAGCAGCTGTGCAAGGACCCAGGCTCTCTCTGCTTGTTCCCTGGGCTTCTGTAAACGCCCTCCGTGCTGCCTGTTTGCCCAGCACTCCCCCTCCGCCTCTGCCTTTCTCCCATCTTTCTGTTTGTTCGGACTTTGCCCCTACCACCTGTTAGAGCCAAAATGGTAGAGGGCGAAGAGGTCCCTGGCCATGCCAGGGGCTTTGTGGACTCAAAGTCCTCAGCCTTCCTATGAGATCTATAATTCTCTGATGGTGGAGATCGTTTTATTTTTTGTGCACACAGTAGGTGCCCTATACATATTTACGAGTAGAACAACAGGTACTCCTACAGTGGGATTAGGAGAATGTGCACTGAAGTCAGCCACACCTTCATTCAAATTCTGACTCTGCCATTTCCTGGGTCTCAGACCTTTGCAACGTTGTTTAATACGTCTGAGTTCCAGTTCATGGTACTTAGATAGGTCCGTGTCTAGAATACATGCTGCTAAATACGTTTACATTAAATATCACCCTTAGTTATCAAAGATAAAATAACACAGTATAAATAAAGTACCAAGCAGAGAATAAATCCTTCTCTAAAACTATTATAGTTATTAGTTTCTCAAGGGAAAAATTCATACCTGACTTATCTTTTATTGCTAGTATTGTCTATAGCACACATTAGGGGCTTCATAAACATTAAATGGTTGAATTCATTCTCCCAAATTGTATTTACTGGGGGCCTCCTCCATGCCAGGAGAACTGGGGCTACAAAGTGACAGGCACAGTCCCTGCCTTTGTGAAGTTGCTAGCTAATGGGGAGAGAATGATAGTATATAAATGACCATGTAACACTCCATGTAGAGATGTGTTGAAGAAAAATGCAGTGGATCAGAGCCAGAGGGAGAGCACTGTTTTAGACTGTGTGATCCCGGAGGTAACAGAGAGCAGACACCTGGGAAGACAAAGCATGGAGATACACCATGTCACTGACAAAAATGCTAACAATCACATTCACTTCGACATCAACACTGCAGTAGGTTTCAGTGCTTAGATTAGAGTGACAGCAACATTTCTAGTTCTTAAGCAGCCCTTAATTTGAAGGTTTCCATCCTTGTTCTTGTCCTGTCTCCCTTCTTAGCTCTAAATACCGAACAAAGCCATCTCCCTTCTCCTGCTTTTTTTTTTTTTTTCCAGGCACTTCATTCAAATTTTATAGTCCCTCCTTCCCTCTTCTGTTCCAAAACCACTTTGATCCTTTTGTCCTTTTCCTCTCTAAGTGTTCTGTGGCCCTTTTCTGCAGAAGATGCACATTTTCAGCAAAGCTCTCATCCCCATGCCCTTTGAGACTATCACAGAACAGTGAAAAGTGCTGAGCGCATTAGGGAGGCAAGAGCTGCAGACAAGGGGAAGGTCAGAGAGAGCTGAGCTGACAGAACTGCCCGGGCAGGAGTCCCGGGCAGCTGCGGTGGCTCACGGGCAGGCATGGCTCTCAACACAGGGCTCCGATACCGACAGGCCAATGCCTGCACTCTAGGAGCTGTGTGTTAGAGCGTTAACCATGAAGCTGGCATCCCTCCTGCCATCCCAGGCTGACCCCTCTGGGTTTGGCAGACTATGGCGAGCACAAGCCTCAGGGGCCGCAGAGGGACAGCACATCCATGCAGTGGGTTTGTCAGCTTTGCCTGACTGGGACAACCCAGAGCAGGGCTCGCTGGGGACAGATGTGGGGACGTTCGCTGTGGTGGCCTTTGTGTCAGTTGCCTGTGTACCTTCATGCCACATCTTGTACCACATGTGCCATTTCTTATCTCACTCGCTTTAAACTGACTTACCTCTTTCCCTTTATCTCCAAGGAAATCTTCATGTCAAGATTTTGTGGGGTGGAAAGGAAGCTAGTAATGGGCCGAGAACTAAGTACAATGAAACTGAACAATGATATCAAGCAATGTTAGTCTTAGATATTGCAGCCTGCCAAACACGCTACACACAAGGTTCTATGCTTCATGATAATCTCTCTGCTAAAATGAAAACAAAAAAAGGCAGAAAGGTAGGTTAGCCAGTGTAAGAGAGAGATGTTAAAGCCATAGTAGCACTCATGCTTTGACTTTAGCAGAAGGATAAAAGGAAAACTGAAAGGAAAAAAATTTTATCTCAATACCGATTCAGTGTTGAAAGACTGTGCCCACATAACACCTTAACGTATAAGGGAATCTGCCAGTCATCTCAGGTTACCCCCCTGCTCCTGCTGCCATATACACTGTGATTTCACACAGACTCTGGCAGGGACAGGGCACTGGCCGCACCAGGTAGGCTTCCCAACCCAGCAGCCTGCTGTAAGCCCCCATGGGAAGGGCCCTGACTACCGCACACTGGTTACAATTTTTTGAGTTCTTATCATGTGCCAAGGTCTTAACACAGAGTGTCTGACTTTAAGTCTCCAAGGCATGTATCGTTATTTGCATTTTAGAAATGAAGAAGCAAAGAATCAAAATTACAACACGATTTGATCTCAAGACCATCTTACCCCAAAGTTCTTGCCCTGTCCATTACGCTCCACTAACTCCCTTAGTCGTGAGATATAAGTTCTCTGAGTTCTTTGTAAGACCACTGATTTTGCTTGGTGGAGTAGTTTTCAAACTCTTTGTTTAAAGCTTTGCTTCAGTGTTCTATTGCTGTGTTACAAACTACCAGTAAATAAAATGGCTTTTTATTTTGAACGCAATTCTAGGGTCCGCATCAAGGCAAGTGGTATTGGCTGGTCTCTGCTCCACGTGATGTCTGCTGGAGACAGAGTGTCTGAGACAGCATCTTCATGTGCCCTAGGGTGGCTCAGAGGGCTGGGGGCTGGCTGGAGCAGCTCAGCTGGAAGCATATGTCCATGCCTCAGGTCTCCTCTTTGGCTGGTTCCTTGGCTTATTGCCACATGGTCTCTTCAGCGGAGGAGGGCTTCTTAGATGGTAGCTGAGGCCCCAAGAGCCCACTTGTCAAAGGAGAAGTGGAAGCTGCCAGTCCTCTCAAAGGCTACTGCAGCATCACTTCTGCCACATTCTTTGGTCAAGGCAGTCACAGGAGTAGCCTAGATTGAAAGCAGGGTAAATAAACTCCACTTCTTGATGGGGAAGTGAAAGAACTTCTGGCCATCTTTCATCTGCCACAACTTTGAAGCTTTTGAGAGGTGAAACCATACACAGAATTTGAATGTGCAAAATTGATAAGGGGAGGGAGACATACTGGTTTGAAATGGGGACACAGGGGAGGGCGCAGAGCCTTGTATACCCTTATTTTGAGAAAGAGAGAGAGAGAGAGGACTTGCGCATGCCCGTGTGCAGGCATGTGGGAGAGTGGGGAGGGGCGGAGAGAGAGAGAGAGAGAGAGAGAGAGAGAGAGAGAATTGCAAGCTGTCAGTGCAGAGCCCTATGTGATGCTCGATCCCACAGCCCTGGGATCATGACCTGAGCTAACATCAAGAGTTGGACACTCAACCGACTGAGCCACCCAGGTACACCCCCTAAACTCCAAGCACTTTCTATTGAATTAACCTCTCTTACTTCATTTATAACACTTAATATCTAGAATGTGTCTTATTGAAACGTTCCCCAAGGGCAGGAGCCTGATCTGTCTTGTTCACTGCTGTCGTTCTTGGCACCTAGTACTGAGCTTACTACTTACTAGGCCCTGGATGAATATTCATTGAACAACAGCATGATTAGTTGAATGGATGAATGAATAACATTCAGTGAAAGGCTATTTAGCCCTATCTTCTCTCTATCTTCTCTTCCTGATGTGCTCCCAGGGCATTCCAGAAGAGAATGGATCTTTTGAGATTGTGTAACTAATGGTTCCTACACAGGAAACAATAATATTAATACAACTAATAAAAATGGCCTCTCAACAGGGGCTCATTCACTACCCCTCCTTGCATCCCAGGTCTCTGAGTGCTCTTCAAGTGCCTTTCCAAATCAAGTAGCCCCAAGGTGAGGCCAGGTCTGTAGACAGATCTGACTGCTAAAATTCACACAGGTCCTGAGCAAAACGTTTCCCTGCAGCACTGTGAGAATCCCCACCAATCAATTCTCTGGGATACGGCTTTTGTGCAGAATTGTGCCCCCGAGCGTACAGTGCTCGGTGATGGATGAGGATATGACTTCTTCATCCTCCTCCCCCCACTGCAAGTGCCCAGCCAAGTATCCCATCTGTGCCCTGCTTATTTCAAGTTCTCTGTGCCCAGCAGTGATATGTATGCCCAAGTATCCCCTGTGGCCTCTCTCTCAGAGAACCCAGCTGGGCAAAGCCAAGTCTTAAAGGGACCCTGTCAGCTTGCAGCTCAGGGCTGTGAAATAAGACAATTGTCCCAGAGACCTGATTAGGAAACAAGAGAAAGACGGCTTCATTCCTAGACAGTGCCATCCCTTTGGACATAACTCTTCTCAGAAAGGGCATCTTGAACTGCTGACCAGAGGGACGTATGAGTTACCAAGGACTAAACTCAGTCCTGTGGCTCTAAAGAAGGCCTCTGTTTAGAATATGATTCTCATGACAAACAGCTTTTGTGCCACAGCAAAGTATTTCAGCCGTTCATTCTTAAAGGGTTCTGAAAAATTCACTCAGGATTGCCATTTGAACATAAAGATTTTCCTGTTCCCACCCTAGGGAAGATTATTTTTTTCTTCCAGATTTCAAAAGATACCATGATTGGTATTAAGGAATTCCAAAACTGAAGAAATAGCTCTTGCTTTCAATTTATTCATGAATGTAACTTTTGTTTCTCTGGGCTGTACCAGTTGCGGGGGGAAATCACAGACATGGGTTCTAATCACAGCAGGAATTAATTTCCAGTCTCTACCCCATTTGTGACTGAATCTAACTCTTCCTGATTTCCATAAATGTCACCCTGGGGCTGCTGCCAGCCCCTGCCACATCATCCATGGGTTCCAGATGACACACACCATCCTTAGCTGCTGCCAACAGTGCTCTCACACAGAAGAAAGCCAGAGGGATAACTGGTCCCCCAAGTGCCACATGTCTTTCAGCCAAACTCTGGCTTTGTGGTCTTGTTTACTCCCCTTTATAATTCCTTGGCATGAAGGACAGGGGGATTTTAATGAAGACATTCCTTCGCTGACCCTGGAACTACATCTAGAAACGGGGCCATATTTTTGATTGTCTTTTGCTTCAATGGAGTTCTCCACTCTTTCCACTGGCTTAAAGACCCCAGGTCCTGAGGTAGCCATTATCTTTGTCTTCATTTCAATCCCAACGGGAAATCCCAGTGCCCACTTCCTTGTTTATCCCAATGAGTCTTCATGCAACCAACAATATTTGGTGGTCTGTAAAAAAGGTCTTTGCAGTCCTGTAAAAGCTCATAGATTTGCACCACCTTGACCTCTCTAGCTAGAGAATAATTAGCCTAAGTTTGGTCACACTGAACACTAAGTCTCACACACATGGAAAAGAAAGATTTTCTCTCTTCAGACACTGTCTATGGTTCTGATTTTTTTTCTAGATAATAAACATGCTATATTTAAGGAACTAATGGAACCTAATGGGCATACTGTGAAAGGTCCACAGTGTTAGTGCTTCTCAATTTCATGCAACCTTCAGCTCCTCCCCCAAACTCAGTAACTCTGGCTGGATGTTTTAGCAAAGATCCCCAAGGTCATCAATTTCATGACACAGCTCAGGATGGATTGGGAAGTATTTCTCTCAAAGACCGTAGGTCTTGGTTTATTATATGCTACCTTGATATTAGTCTATGCTGCTGTCCTTTAAGACAGTGGTTCTAAAAATGAGCCAAGGATCTTTCGGCCTAGAGCATTAATCTTCACAGTATGTACTTTAGGGGCATGAATTAATAATTAAGTTGTGATCAATTTACTTGTGATAGCCCTCCTTGGTGTCTCATCAGGAACACTACCACCCATCAGGACAGCCTATTTGTATCTACAAATAGGAGTTTTGAAGGGGGGGGGCGTGGGTAGAGAAAAGGGAAAGGAACAGTCCATAGACCAAAGCTGTGCAGAGATCAATGGCTCCAACTGCTCTGTTAAATGTTCAAGCTGACTTAGAGAATGCTTTAGAGTCATTTCTGGGGTTAGGTACTGGAGGATTCACTACAGGCAAACCATTTTACCTGGTCCTACTTAAAACTTTGGAAATAGAAAGTACCATTTGTAAAATACCACGATAATGATTATGGTAGTCCAGAATCATCAAAGGACACTAAAATCAGTGAACGAACAGTAGTATAATGAGAACCAGCATATTTACATTTTCCTATATGAAACTTATTAATTACAAAGGACAAACAAAAGCCTTAGAGTGGAGAAACCCACCAGAACCACCTTAGCCAAGTGATCAAAGTTTATACCATCAGCAATGGCACACGCGCCTCACGCACCCGCTGATATGATACACCAAGAAGGGGATTCTTGGAAAAATTTAAATCCCAAAGGTAAGCAGGAGGAAACATTACACAAACGCACTTTGCAGATCATCCTACAAAATAACTGGCCAGTGCCCTTCAACATTTTAAGGTCGTGAAAGACAAAGAAAGACTGAGGAATTGTCCCAGATGAAAGGAGATTAAGGAGATATGGCAACCTAGTGTCACTATGATCCTAGATTCAGAAAAAAAGGGCATTGATGGGACAATTGACAAAATTTGAATAAGCTCTGTAGATTAATTGTATACTATCAATATTTGTTTCCTCATTTGGAACATTGTACTATGATTATATAAGATCTATTGTGGTTATGTAACATTTGGGGAATGTAATTGAAGAGTGTATGGGAATTTTTTGGTACTGATTTTACAACTTTTTTGAAAGTCTAAAAGTACTTTGAAATGAAAAAGTTTAAAGGGTCTTTAGACATGGGTGAAATAGGGGGATAATAAACACCAGAGCAAACTTGGTCAACAAGTACGATTTGAAATAACAGAACTACTCATCCATTCAGCAAACTGAGTGCTTACTATGTGCCAGGGGCTATACTTGGAGATGGGGATACAATGAGGAAGACTCTGCTATCTAGGATACCTCAGTCTGGACTAGAAGGATACAGACCCATAAATGATGGGATGCTGTGATGTGAGCTATGTTAGAAACTTGATCGAAGTATTATAATATCATAGAGGGAAAAGAAGTAATAGAAAGTTAGGATGTGTCATAAGTGGACAAAAAGCAGCCTGAACATACTACAGATGCATGGGAAAGAGACCCTGCAGAGGGAAGGAAGGAGGGAAGGGTTGACCATGGAGGTACAGAGGGTGGGATAGAGCAGAAAGATATACAGCGGGTTGGCAAGGGAATAGCAGAGGGACTTGGGAGAGGTCGGAGAGGAGCTTGTGAGAGGGTTGATAGGTGTCAGGAGAAGGCTGTGATTGGAGGTGAGAGTGATAATGAGGACATGAGAGGGACTCCTCAGAAAGGAGTCCCTTAGGAGTACACACGCAGTGAGGCCACAGTGAATGTGAGTGTGGGAAATGGGAATTAGTATTTTCCTGGATGACCAAGGAAGGTGGTGCCCTCCCAGTCTGTTCAGAATGAGTCCAGCACTGCCTTGCTACAAGAAGGCGAAGAGGGCAGATCAGCTGACACGGATTACCTAGAAACCCCAAAGGCAGGATCTCAGGTCTTTCTGAGCATCAGCTGCTGGAGCGGCTCTTTGCTCCTCCTCCTGAGCCCCTGCACTAAGCCAGCCCCCTGTGACCCACAGCAATGGGAGCCCCTAGAGTGCAGAGTCTGAATGGCCACTTTCCTGTACCTCAAGGAAAGCTCTGATGAAATGTATTGATCTCAGAAGGTTCCAGATTCAAATGCCAAATCCTAGCTTGGCCTTCCTGATTCAGTATGAAATAGCTTTGTTCCAAGGAGAACTTAACTAGAATTCTCCCCAGCAGCTCATTTATCAGCTCTTCTTATGGCATCTTCAACCATTAAAAATATATTGGCCAATTAAGAGATATTTTCTTTCGGGGTGCCTGGGTGGCTTAGTTGGTTAAGGTCTGACTCTTGATTTCTGCTCAGGTCATGATCTCACGGTTCCTGGGAGTGAGCCTGCATAGGGCTCTGAGCTGGCACATGGAGCCTGCTTCGGATTCTCTCTCTCTCTCTCTCTCTCTCTCTCTCTCTCTCTCTCTCTCTCACTCTCATCCTCCCACCTGCAAATAAATAAATAAACTTTAAAAAAAAGAGAGAGAGAGATTTTCTTTCCTGTTTAACATTGATGGTAGTTAGTAATACAATGTGTGTTAGTTATATACCACACCTATTGTTTCTGAGGGTTACTTCGTGAATCTTAAGAAGGAAAAGAGAAAAATATTAGGTGTAATCCTCTTCTTAGGGTAAAGATTCAAGACTTGGAAGGCCAACTCTATGAAACAACCAAGCCAGCAAGAAGGAAAACATGTCCAGGTTGCATCTAAATTCCAAACTGAAAAGAAATGTTTGCCTCAACTAAATAAATGTATCAACAATTAGCCAGCACTGCGTGTTGAGATGCTAGTTTGTCGGAGAGTGTGTGGGAGTATGTAAGCAAGAAAAACTGGGGTGAAAAGATTGCTACAAGTCACAGTAGCTACAAAAGGAAAGACTTCCTCAACAACCACATTTGGACCAACCTTTATTTTTAATTTGTGAGTATGGCCAGCAGGTGGGGATAGTTCTTTATTGGTAGATAACTATCACAAACACCCTGTTTTGTAAGTTTCTAGGATGAATCAAAAAGAGAAATCAATTTAGAATTGTTAGGTCTGTATATTCCTTAGATAACATCAAAAGGATGAAGATGGGTATCATTATGCCTCTACTGGAGTAGGAATCAAAATGGTCTTTCTCAAATATTTACTGGGTACTATGTAACAGGCTCTATACTAGGCACTTGAATCCTTACAACAGCCCTATGAATAGGTAATACACCAGTTTAGTTGGCCAAGGCCATAGAGCTAGTGAGTGCTAGAGCTGAGCTCTCATCCAAGCCTATGTATCTCCAGTCTTCGCTCACCCATTCTATGAGATCCTGCTGCAGAGTAGACTCTAGAAAAGCTGTGCAAAGTTATGGCCATATAGTATAATCTCTAGAGCCATTGCTGAAAAAAGGGGGGAGGGGGTAGGGCGTGACTGCAAAGAGCTATAGCTACAAAGCTCAACAAAGGTTTTTTTACAAAACTTGGCAAATTGACCCTACATCCTTTTGGAAGAGCAGATAACCGAGAAGAATCAGGACAGATTTGAAGGGCAGGTTATTCATAAAGAAGGAAATACAAGTGACCAAGAAACATTAGGAAGTTCTGAAACTCAGGAAAATGAAAATAAAGCAATGCAATACCATTTCCTACCTAGCAGACTCTCAAGACCAAAGTCTGAAAATACCATGTGTTGCTAAAGATGTGCGGAAATGGGAATGCTTATAATCGCTGGTGAGAGTATAAATTAGCACAACTTCTTTGAAGAGCAAGGTGGGGATACCTAGTAAAGTTGATTTAAAGCAATTATGGTAAAACATTAACATGTATTTAGTCCCAGTAGTGTGCACATAGTTATGTATTGTAGCTGTTCTGTAATTTCAAACAAAACTGGAAGTAAAACAAAGATTTATGTTCAAGGATGTTCATGGAAGCAATTGTTGATAAGGCACAAAACAAAACAAAACACCAGAAACTGGACATCTCCTACATGTCCAGCATTAGGGGACTGGTTACACAGATTGTGTAGAATAAAATAGTATGCAGCTGAATGATATAATTTACCTATGTATGAAAAACGTTATCAAGTGTATTGCTAAGGGATGAAACCAAGCTGTAAAGCAGTAATGCTCCCATCTATTCATTTGAAAACTACATGTTGGGGGTGCCTGGGTGGCTCGGTTGGTTAAGTGTCCTCCTTCGGCCCAGGCTATGATCTCATGGTTTGTGAATTTGAGCCTTCTGTCAGGCTCTGCGCTGACAGCTCAGAGCCTGGAGCCTGCTTTAGATTCTGTGTCTCTGTCTCTCTCTGCCCCTCACCACTCACGCTGCGTCTTTTTCTCTCTCTCAAAAATGAATACACATTGGGGAATGTGGGTGGCTCAGTTGGTTGGGTGTCCAACTTCGGCTTAGGTCATGATCTCGTGATTTGTGGGTTCAAGCCCTGCATTGGGCTCTGTGCTGACAGCTCAGGGCCCGGAGCCTGCTTCTGATTCGGTATCTCCTTCTCTCTCTGCCCTTCGCCGCCCCCTCTCAAAAATAAGTAAACATTTAAATTTTTTTTTCTAAGGGGCACCTGGATGGCTCAGTCGGTTGAGTGTTGGACTTCGGCTCAGGTCATGATCTCACAGTCTGTGAGTTCAAGCCCCACATCCAGCTCTGTGCTGACAGCTCAGAGCCTGGAGCCAGCTTCAGATTCTGTGTCTCCCTCTGTCTCTGACCCTCCCCTGTTCATGCTCTGTCTCTTTCTGTCTCAAAAATAAATAAACATTGGAAAAAAAATTTTTTTAATGGATGAACATTAAAAAACGCTTTATAAAAATAAAATTAAAATAAAATAAAATAAAATAAAATAAAATAAAATAAAATAAAATAAAATAAAAGCTACATGTTGTATATGCTTTCATGTGCATAGAAAATGCCTGAAAGGAGGCCTGAGAAACTGTTAATAGTACTTACCACTCAGAGTAGAACTGGGAGAGGGAGGGGCAAGTCTTACTTTTTGACTTATGTTTTTCTAAATTATTTGAATTATTTTTTAGCTTGAGCACACATTTTTAAATTCTTAAAAAGGCAAACTTTAAAAAGTTATTTTTGTTCATAATAGCAGTCTACTAGTTGATTTGCTGACTCATGCCAGCTGTAAAATTTTTAAAAATCTTTTTCTCAAGTTTCAACTAGTGGAAAGAACTTAGGTTTCGCACCATTGCTCATCTCATTATGTCCTTTATCCCTGTTTACGTGGCTTCCACAAGCACCCAGGACTCCAGGTCACCTCCCTTTCCCCCGCTCTTTGCGGCCCTGGCCCACCATTGCCAAACTCCTGAAGCCTTCAGGAAACTCGCAGTCACCAGCAGAACCTCCCACAGTCCCAGCCTCTTCTCTAGGGGCAGCCTTCACCTTGCTCTCTAGGAACCCTGCTGGCCCCTGAAGACACTGTTCCCCTACAGCCCTCTTTCCTGGCAACTACTCTCCTTCTCACAGCTGTGCCCCTGGGCAGAGGGAGGTGGCTTCTCTCACCTCCCTCCTTCCTCACTATCTGCACCTGCCTGCATCTTTGGGTCTCAGGTCACCAGGTGGGAACACCCATATGTCTCCTCGTTCTGTCATCTACCAGCTCTGGGACATGCCCTCAGACCTGGTTCCATGTCACTCTCTTCAACTCTGCTCCTGCCTTAATTCTTGATGATTTCAGTATTTTCTCAGATGATCCTCCCAAAGCTGGCCTCTCAGTTTCTTTCTTCTCATCCAGTGCTCCTGCCCTCCCCCCTACTTTGGCTACTCATATCCGGAGACATATTCTAGTCATGTAATTAGTAACAGCCACAACCTCCCTAGTCTAGTCTCTGACCCCTCCTCTCATCTTTCCATTTCACTCTTTCTGGTACCTCAGCTAGACTGATAATCCATCTGTCCTATTACCTCTTAATGGTTCCATAGCTCCCACTTGTCTGTTTACCCAGTTTAAATTCCATGATCAATCTCAACTCTGTCTACTCTGCCTGTGCCTGTACAGCTGAACAAGTCTAGAGAAAACACATAAGACTTCAAGGAGTTGAGTGGGTGAGCCATACAATACCTGGGAGAAGAGTAACCCAGAACAGCATGTGCAAGGTCCCTGAGGCTTAAAAGTACATGAAGGCCTGGGGAATAAAAGAAGGCCAGGCAGCTCTAAGAGGAGTGAACGAAGGAGAACATTACCAAAGATGTGTTCATGAGAGTAGCCAACATTTAGGGTTTTGTAGGCCATGGTAAAGACTGCCCTTTCTCCGAGTGACGGGGAGCCATCAGAAGGGTTTGAGAAAGGAGTGACATTAATGGATTTCTATGTGTAGTGGCTACTCTGGCTGTGGTGTTGAGAATAGACTACAGGGAACAAGGGAAGGAGCAAGGAGACCATCTATGAGGCCTTTGCAATAATACAGGCAAGAGATAGTGGTGGCCTGGGTCAGTCTGGTAGCTGTGCGGATGCGGAAGAATGGTCTGATTCCGGATATATTTTAAAGGTAAACAGGATATGGTAACTGATTAAATGTGGGGTGTGAGCAAATGAGAGGGATTATTCTAAGCTGCTGTTCCTTTTTTTAAAAAATGTTTATTTATTTATTTATTTATTTTGACAGAGAGAGAGAGAGAGAGAGAGAGAGAGAGAGAACAAGTGGGGGAGGGGCAGAGAGAGAGGGAGAGAAAGAAACTCGAGCCCAACTCGGGACTCGAACTCACGAAATTGTGAGATCATGACCTCAGCCTAAATCAAGAGTTAGACATTGATTGAGCTCAATCGGTTGATTGAGCTACACAGGCGCCCCACTGTTGTTCATTTTTGTTTGTTTGCTTTCTGCCTGCACAACTGAAAGGACGCAGATGCCATCAACTGAGATGGGAAAGAGTGGGTGGGTGGGACAGGGTTTATTTGGAGACAGAGCCTCAGGCAAAGCTTAAATCTCAGGGAGGTCATTCTTGGCCATCCTATTTTAGACTGTACTCCCACCCCAGCTCTATCTGTCCCCTACCCCGCTGCATTTTTCACAACATGGGTGAAGGAGAGTCTGCCTGACTGACTAACCGCCACCGCCATCCTTGGCCAGGGAGAACAGGGGACCTCATTACGGTCTCTCTGAGGATGCATTCAATGGAAACTCCAAAGAAATGAAGGTGAATAGGAGGGAGTGGAAGCTGAGTGAGTAAATTAAAACAGATGTCCATTACACAAACTATAAACAGAAAATAAATAATTTCCTTTCCACTTATTTCTTTTTAAAATCTGGTACATCTAGAGGGACAATAAATAGTTTTCCTTCCCCATCAGAGATTTAAACTGGAACTTCATAAGTTAAGGTTCATGTATGCTGCTACTACATCCTTTTCCTGCTTTCTACTGAAACAGGTGACCTTAGCAAACTGGCATATTCCGGAAAAGCAGGATCCCTGCCTGAGGTGTGATTTGGCAAGAGGCCATCAGTGTGGTCTGGCCATAATTTCATTTTGACTTTAAGCACTCCAATTGGACCAGATAAATACCTTGCTCCATTAAGAATAGACTCAGGTAATGTATATGTTCATTCTTTTAGACATTTCTCTCTCCCGAGACTTCAGACAATGTTTTTCCACAGTTAATATCCAAGTAAGTATGCCTTTTGCAAACTTAGGCAACAAGTTACTCACAACACCAGCCTACCCTTTTGACTATGTGTGCCTACCCTTCAACATACCCACAGCTGAAGGAGAAAGGACCCAAAAGGCAAATAGCATTCTAGGATATTAAGCCAATACATTCTCACTCTTGCTCATATCTACATAGTACATCTGATTGACTCAGAGCACAGGTTTGCCACAATCCCTGACAGAAGCTGGGATTGGGACAAAAGCCACAATGTTTTGGGACTTCAAAACCAGAGGCAAATGGCTAAACCAGAGGCTTCAAGCATGTGCCAGCATTGTGCCCAGAAGACTCAACGGGGCTAGTTGCTCCTCTGCATGTATCAGCTTAGGGCTTGTCCTGAGCAGACAACCAGCAACAGAGACCACCAAGGATACAGAGGAAAGAAATTTATTATAAAGAATTGGATTACATGATTATTGAAGCTGACAAGTTCCAAGATCTGCAGTCTGCAAGGTGGAGACACCACCAAAAAAACTGATGGTGTAGTTCCAGTCTGACAGCCAGCAAGCTCGACAGCCAGGAAGGGCTGATTTCAGTTTGAGTGTGAAGGCAGGAAAATACCAAATATCCCAGCTCAAAGGCAGTCAGACCAGAGGAAATCCCTTTTACTTGTTGGAGAGTTGGCCTTTGTGTTCTATTAAGGCCTTCAACTAATTCAACGAGGTCCACACACATTAGGAAGATCAATCTGCTTCACTCAATCTACCTAGTCAAATGTTCATCTCATCTGGAAACACCCCCACAGACATATCCAAAATGATGTTTGACCAAATATCTGGCCATCTCCTGGCCCAATCATAAAACTAAATCCCATAAAACTAAGCATCACATTTATGGGTGGGGTTTTTTTTTGTGTGTTTGTTTTGTTTTGTTTTGTTTCGTTTTTTTATGCTTTGACACTGCGGGGTCTTGTTAATCTTCCAGAGACTGCACCTCCCAGGACTAGTGAATTCCTAGAGATAGTAAACAGCTTGCCTCCAAGTGTACCTTTCATATGCAAACCAACCAATCCAGAGCCCATATCTTCAACCATCTCCTTCATCTAATCTTCACCCCCCCACCCAATACCTCCTCGGTCCTGAACCACCCCAAGCCAGGTACCAGACAACTAGGGACCACCTCCATAGCCCGGGCCTCCCATCATTATTCAAACTATCCAATCCTAACCTTGCTCAGTGAATCTACCCTACCTTGCCCATTCCTTCCCATGAAACCATAGTAAAGCCTCTGGCCTGTGGGTTCCTCTCATTGCTCCTGCTCCTGACTAGCCCTGGTGCTTCCCCCATGTGACCCGACTACTTCAGCATGCCCCCTCCTCTTGGGAATTGAAAGTGATAAATTCTTCTGCCCAGGAAGTTGTCTCTGTGTCTATTGTATCACCATAACTGATTAAAACAAATCTCAGGTACATTTTAAAACAGGAGGTAATCAGGAAAATCATGCATTTATATATGAAGGAGACAGAGTCTTCCCAAGGAGATTATCATAAATGGGAGAAATCACAATGCTCTTAATTGGCAAGGTAAAAAAAATTTTTTTTTTAATTTTTTTTTCCCAACGTTTATTTATTTTTGGGACAGAGAGAGACAGAGCATGAACGGGCGAGGGGCAGAGAGAGAGGGAGACACAGAATCGGAAACAGGCTCCAGGCTCTGAGCCATCAGCCCAGAGCCCGACGCGGGGCTCGAACTCACGGACCGCGCGATCGTGACCTGGCTGAAGTCGGACGCTTAACCGACTGCGCCACCCAGGCGCCCCAGCAAGGTAAAAATTTAAGTTGAGTTGTGGTGTGTGAAAGAATTTTCCATGCCTCAGTGAAATTTCTCAGAAGAAATATAAGCTTGCAAGGGGTCCATTGCTCACGTATTTGGTCAAATATTACAGCAGATTGAAAGCTATAAACAGAAAAACAAAATGGCTGTTTATCCTTCTGTTAATGCCTTAGTCAGTTTGGGGTATCATAACAACATACCACAGACTGGGTGGTTGAAACAACAGAAATGTATTCTCTCACAGTTCTGGAGTCTGGACATCTGAGATCAGGGTTGGGTTGGGTTCTGATAAGGGCTCTCTTCCTGGCTGGCAGACTGCTGCCTTTTCTCCGTGTGTCACGTGGTCCTTCCTCAGCATGTGTGTATGGGGAGAGGGAGATACTCTCTCTTCCTCTTCTTATAAGGCCTCTGCTATTATTGGATTAGGACCCTATCCTTATGACCTCATTTAATCCTAATTACCTCCTAAAAGCCCGGTCTCCAAATACAGTTACATTGGGAATTCAAGCTTCAATATATGAATGGGCAGAGGGACACAATCAGTCCATAGTCATTAGAATTTAACACTGATGACTGTGACCATGGTCTTTTATCTGTTGATGGTCTTCTTCAGCACTTTCATATACCCTATTTCATCTGAATAACACAGACCTGCTTCATAGCACGGCTGCACAAGAAGATTTTATCATTTGGAATCAGAAATTATTTTTTTTTAAAGCAGGTTTTACACCCAGCATGGAGCCCAGTGTGGGGCTTGAACTCACAACCCTGAGATCAAGACCTGAACTGAGATCAAGAGTCGGACTGAGCCACCCAGGCGCCCCTGGGATCAGAAATTCTTAACTGCGATTATTTGGCTGATATAATAGGGACTTCATAGGAAAGAATAAATTTGGATTTCTCCAAATTTCCTCGCCCATATTTTTATATTCCTGAGGTTTCTATGCCAAAAAAAAAAAAAATGCTTATTAGTTAACAAGAGTATGCTTTTTCAGAGCAGCTGGGTTTCAAGATGTTCCCACATTTACAAATGGAAGCCAAGATTTATCAAACCTTGCCCCTCTTTCAAAGCCAGCTCAAATCCAATTTCTTCTCTTAAACTTTTCTTGACTGTCCTACCAAGGGACTGGCCTCTCCTATCTCCAAGGTTCTGAAGCAGTTACAGTGTGAACCCTGGAATTTAACACATAATCACATAATACACGGATGACATTGAGACTGTTCTCACTCAGTGAGAATTCCCGCCCAGTCTCCATTGGCCAGTCCTATCTCCATGGGATCATAAACAGGTCAAGAACTATGTGATCTCATGGTTCAAGATGTCAGCTTCCTGATTTGCCACCTATTTCCTGTTTCAAGTGAGGAAGCTATCCCCTGCACATGAATTTGATCATTCTTGCTCCTGTCACTCAAGGTTCTTAGCTGCAAGCAGCAGAAACGAAGTCTGGGTGGCTTAAAATGAAAAGTAATTCATTAAAAGGAGAATTTCAGGAATTTTGTGAGCCAGGTATTAATCACAGTCATTATTTAAAAATTAGATTATACAGGGGAGCCTGGGTGGCTCAGTTGGTGAAGTGACCAAATCTTGATTTCCGTTCAGGTCATGATCTCATAATTCGTAAGACTGAGTCCCGCGTCAGGCTGTGCACTGATAGCATGGAGCCTGCTTGGGATTCTCTCTCTCCCTCCCTCTCTCTCTCTGTCCCTCCCCCACTTGTGTGCACTCTCAAAATAAATAAATAAACTTAACCAAAATAATTTTTTAAAAATTATATCAACTTACAATGAAATAACATATCAAGAACAAAGCTCAAAGCTCAACTCAAAACACAACACCTCCTAATTATTTTACATGATATTAACATCTATACTTTTGAAGTCATTACATGTATCATATCTGTATGATAGAAATACCATAGAGCAATGCGATTGTATATCTCTTTCCACTTCCATGTTCAGGGATATCATGTTGGTAGCTTGAACTCAGCAATGGTGAGTACATTTATTCCATGGGAATTGGCAAACACTATAAGGCAGGTGACTTTGTTTGTTTGTTCGTTTGTTTGTTTTTACCCAAAGAACTGGTTGTTAAATGTTTACTGGCACACCATTAGTATTAAGTAACACCAAACTTCCAGATTTGGCTGAAGGAGTAGGTTTAGATTAGTCAGGATCAACAGTCAAATTTTCAGTATGATCAATGCTCTAGGTCCAGTTACATAATTTGCCGATCCCTTGTTCACAATTATTAAGAGTTTTAAGACAGCAATGGCCAAGTATTGAACCAAGTGTGGGGCCCTTTTAAGTGCAGCCACTTGTGACTATATAGCCCACATGCCCACGAAGCCAGCCCTGCAACACCCAAAGCTATACTAAGTTCAGAGACCCCACTGCCTTAGCTGCTGACAACAACTCTGCAGACTCTGCCACTGACCCCATGTCCATTCTTCATGGACACTGCATTAGAACCACTGCTCCTGCTGCTAATGGCGCCTCCCAGAATTTCATCAACCGCAGTCATGAAGGAAAAGGTTGAAAATACCTCCAAGGGAAAGAAGCAGAGATGGAGCCTACGTAGTTTCAAGTCCAGGCTCAGGACACCATTCCTGAACAGCACTGCCAGCCCTGACCAGTGACAGGTAACAAAGGGGGACTTAGAAAATTTTGAGTAAGGCACTCCAAAATGTGGGCGCTCTGAGGCACAAGGTTGGGGGAGGGGCTGGGCCTGGGTCTAAGAGAAGTGCCAAGAGGTGTGTCTGATGGGCAACACCCACCACATGTCCCTATATCCTGGTTGCAAGGTTGGCTAGGGAATAGGCCAGCTTCTAACATTTCTTCCTAACACCCCCTGGGAACGAGCCTCTGCTTTCATCCTCTGTATTTCCAAACATCTTCAATCATCCTTTCTGCTCCTGCTTCCTGCCTCAAAAGAAGACATTTCTCAATTCGTCAGGTAAATAACTCCCCTAGCTTTCTTGATTTCATCCCTCCTGCCTCTTTCAGAATTTCAAGGCATTGATTGTATTCCCTCTTGTATCTTTCTTCTCCACTCTGTACTCTTGCTTAAAGCTTCCTCATCCTAAGAAGGAAAGAAGGAAGGGAGGGAGGAAGAGAAAGGAGTCTCCTCACTCCCTTGTTGTGCTCCATACTCAGGCTTTCTCCATTTCATTGTCACCCTCTTAAAAAGCAATTTACCACTTATTAACACATTCACCATTCAGCCCATTACAATCTTGCTTCTGTTTCCACCAACCCTTTGAAACTACCTCTTCTCAACCCCTCTCATTCCCTCCCACTTAACAAATGCAGTGGCTTATTTTCAGCCCCCATTCTCCTTGGCACAAGTTAACAGCCAAAATGACTGATCATTCCCTCACGAAACTCCTCTTCTTTGGCTTCTGCAACACTGTTTCCCTGGGTTTCTTTCTCTTTTGACTGTGTTTTCTTGGCCTCCTTTGTTGGCTCCTCTTTTACCCATTCCTTTACCTCTCAGAGTTGCCCTCAGGGCTTCAGCCTTGGACTTCTTCTCTTTACCCCCCTCCGCACCCCCTCTTCTCCACCCTCTCCCTGCACAAGCCCCTAGTCTTCACCTCTTGAATATAGATGAGCCCTAAATCTAAATCTCCAGCTCGGACTCCCTACATAAGCTTAAGATAAGCAGCCACCTATTAGACTTTCATATGTCCTAAACTCAAAAAGTACAAAATGAATTTACTTCACTTTAACAACTCATTCTTCCCCAGACCAATGCTTCCTCTAATGTCTTCTTTTTCAGGAAATGGCACTGATGTGGAAATGTTGGAGTTCCAAACGAAAGGTCAAGAAAGAATTCTTGAGATGTCTTGGGTGCAAGATGTTTTATTAAAGCACGGGGACAGGACCCGTGGGGAGAAAGAGCTGCATTGGGGTTGAGGACTAGCTGATTATATACTTTCAAGTTGGGAGGGAGTTAAGGGTAGCGTTAATTCTCTAAGGAATTTTGGAAGCAAGGTTTTCAGGACCTTGAGGGGACAAGCTATTGTTAGGAAAAGGTAATTTATTACTATCTAGTAAAACCTCAGTCACGAGACCCTTCAGATGTGTATCAGTGGGCCATATGCTTGGAGGATGATTGCTAACATAATTTGGTGGGTAGGCATAAAAGAAGGCTCCGAAGGAATTTTTATGTGTTCAACAAGACTTACAGGATCCTAGAGGTTAGGATAATGTTAAGCTAAGATTCCCTTTTGCCTTTGGCAAAACGTCAACTTCAAGACAATTGAATAAATGGGGTGTAAGTTGTAAGAAAATTTAATTTTTTTCTCTTGCCCACATCAGCACCACAGTAGTGAGTTTGTGTACAGCTCAAGTGAGCAACTCAGTGCTCACGTATAGTCTAATAAATACCATCTTCTCCAACAAGTGTGTTTTACAAGCTTTGTGGATACCACAGGCTCATGGTTAAAGGTTATATTGCTGGGAGATTCATGAAAACCTTTCGTAGTCTAGCTGAATACCTTAAAGATTTTCTTAACCTTCTCAGAAAATGTTAAAGATCAGAATTATAATTTATCATAACAAGAGACAGAACATACACAAATTGAACCTTAAGTAAATCACTGCCCCACCGAACTAATGCTCTTTATTCTTTGTTTGCCTAACGTCAATGGAATACAAAGTGTTCCTCAACCCAGGCTAGACCCTAGCAATTATGGAGCATGGATCAATATTACAAATGGCAGCTCATATATCGCTGTCTAAATAATGAGAATTTATAATTTAAGATGACAACTGTAAAATAAGATATATTCTATCTACCAACCTTGACAAATAAAACGCCACAATGACAGGATAAAAATATATATGTGTAAAGCTATGTTTTTAATATGACTGAAAATTGGCCAAGCATCAAAGATAACTGAATTTAATTATTATTGCATAATTCTGGAGGTTCTGTGGATGTGCCACAAATATTTGGATGAATAAAGTAAAGAGTTAATTTGTAGGGTATTATATGTTTATTCCATAAAGTTTATTTGTGACTTTATTTTAGCTAAATCACTAATTGTGTTTAATACTTAAGAGTTCATATAATTCATTTTCCATCAACAGTAAAGACTTAATGAATTACAAAATAAAATGTCACTATATTCAAAGTAGCCAAAATTTGAACATATTTTCATCAAAATGTGAAGTAAACGTAAAACACAAAAAATCAAAATTCTTTTTCATATTACTGCAAATAAATCATTCTCATTAATTATCTATTAAAGGTACATGCAAGGTACCTATAAGGCTACATGCAAATTATAGTTAACAAATATCAATTTTTAGATAATAAGATCTGAATGATACTACATTTTATTTAATTTTTTGAAGAACCAATGAAATATTATTTAATATTTTTTAAATCATAATTTGCGATGCTAGCATTCAAATACATCTAGCTGCCACTGCAGGGAATCGATATCATGTTTCGTGTATTTTAAACCTAAAGTTTTACATACATGTATACAAGTACACATATATACACACAAATAAATATATATGTATACAAATTTAAGAGTAATATGAATTATATGAAGTTGAAAAATGTTCTGCTACTCTGAGCAACTGCTGCAACCCACACTAATTCATAAGTACTTTTGTGACGAAAAATTGGAACTCGAAGAGAAGCCAGAAAATGTGTGTTCTGTGCATACGAAAATACTTTGTCACATACCAGTCTATCGTATGCATGCTATCTGTAAGGAAGTTAATGTGTTTTTTTCCGACCAAAGTTTTTCCACCACTCTAGTCTTCCTCCACTCCAAAAGCAGTGTCCATCTCTAAGACTGGCCCTGGTAAAATTCCTGAAACTTTCCACCACACGTCCTATGTTTCAAGGACACAGAAGGCTGGAACTTCAAAAGCTCGCTGACACCAAATTCAAATTTTTATACATCCAGTTCTTTTCAACATAGCCCCAAATAAGCGGGGTCTTAGCTATTGGACTCTCCCTACTTTGCATACCCTGTGAAATTACACCCAACATCTTCCAGTCATAAATAAGATGAAGTCTGTAGATATAAAAGACCCCAGACCACTGCTGTTCTTCAGAGCTTTCTGGCCCAGTGGTACCCAATCATGCAGCATCACCTAGACACTAAGCCCCCCTCTCTTCCCCAGAGTTCCCTTGTCCTCCTCCCCCTCTAGATAGTGGCCACAGGGTAGCCTGTGGACAGTGTCATTCTGTGAGGGACTTCCCCTGCATGAAAATCTGTCAACATGTTATCCAATAAGCTTGTGTGCTATGACACCCTGTGAGCGTATCTTTTTCCTCAATCAACCCCCAAATCCCTCAAACTCACTCTTAGTGTCCTTCTCTTGGGTTTGTCTAATGTTTCCTCATATTTACACCCAAATTATAAATCTTTGGCAGGAATATCACAGGAGTGATGCTGTGTTTTCCTCAATGCATTCTATCAGGTGGCAAATCATGTCCATGTATCCTATTTCTTGTGATATTAATGTTGATTAAGATAGTACCGCAGATTTCTCACTGTAAAGATACTCTCTCCCCTTTATGATTAATTTTATATGGAACTACTCTGCAACTATTTAAATAATCTATTCCTCATCTTTCTTTAAGGCACTATCTTTAGCATCTATTGATGTTTCTTGCCTGAATTAATAATTACTATGATGGATGAACATAGGGGAAGGGAAAGAAAAGCAAGATAAGAACAGGGAGGCAAACCATAAGAGACTCTTAAATACTGGAATTTGATAAAGGGGTGGTAGGTGGGGGGATGGGCTAAATGGGTGATGGGCATTAAGGAGGGCACTTGTTGGGATGAGCACTACATGTTATAAATAAGTGATCAATCACTAGGTTCTACTCCTGAAACCAAGACTACACTATACGTTAACTAACTTGAATTTAAATAATTAAGTTTAAAAAAATAATAATAATTACTATGATGGTGGCCACATTGAGATTTTTAACTCCATTACTCCCTGTGTTTATTAGTTGACATTCTATTGTGATGAAGAGCTTTCTCTTCTCCCTGCTTATTTATTCATTTGTTTATTTAGATGCAGAGGTAGGCAAACTGTGACCCATGGGCCATATCCAACTTGCTGTCTATTTTTGTAAATAAAGTTTTATTGGAACATAGCCATTCATTCATTTATGTATTGTCTATGGCTCCTTTTATGCTATAGTTGCAGAATTGAACAGTTGTGTCAGAGATTGCATGACTCATCAAGCCTAAAATATTTATAATCAGGCCCTTTATAGGAAAGGCCGATTCCTGATTTGTATCATGTAGGCTCATGTGTTCTTATTTTATTCCATTACTATCATTATATACTTGATGCTCTAATTGTCCTGGAATTGGCCATTGGAAACCCCTTCAAACTGGCTCCTGTGTCTTTTCAACAAATTTCCATTGTTCTTTTTTTTTTTTTTTAATGTTTATTTATTTTTGATAGAGAGAGAGAGAGAGAGACAGAGCGTGAGCAGGGAAGGGGCAGAGAGAGAGGGGGACACAGGATCTGAAACAGGATCCAGGCTCTGAGCTGTCAGCACAGAGACCAATGTAGGGCTCAAAACCACGAGCTGTGAGATCATGACCTGAGCCGAAGTCTGCCACCCAACAGACTAAGCCACCCAGGCGCCCCAGATTTCCGAACACTTCCTTGCTTTTGGATACAAGATTTTCTAGGCTTTCCCTACTTTTTCCATTGAATCGGCCATTTCTCCAAGGAACCTTGGAGAAACCAAGGAACTTTGGTTTCTTTTAGCCAGGAGTGGTAGTAAGAAACCAATGTCTGGTATTGCCTCTGGGGTGTGCTGGAAAACATGAGGGAGGTCATGGTTATAGATCTAAAATTAGAAATCATTAGCATATAGATGACCCATATAGCTTTGGGACTAAGTAAGATTACTCAGGGAAAAGTGCAGAGAGACCCAGGATCTCCGACATTAAAGAAAAATAGCCTGAGAAAAAGATATTTGTAGTAATATGGCTCAGGGTTTTTAATGTCTATATCCATAAAGTGCTTATGTAAGTAGGTAAGAAATAATTAAGACCCCACTGAAGAATAAAGGGTCATATCAGACCTGTCATGTAACTAAAATGAGAATTAGTGTGTCAACATGAGGAAAGATATTCAACCTGACTTACAAAAGAAATGCAAATTAAAACAGGATGCAGTTTGGGGTAACTGCCTTGTTTTTTTCCAAATATTTAGTTGGACATTTTTCAAATTTATAGAAAAGCGGACAGAGGAGAATAACAAACATCTGTATACCCATCATCTAGATTCAACATTTGTTAACATTTTGCTGCTTACTCATCTTTCAACACACATAACCACAACACCCACACTTTTTTCCCTGCTAAACCACTTGAAAGAAAAGTTGCAGATAGCCTGACATTTGATTCCTAAATATTTCAACATGTATTTCCTTATATATGTCCTTATGTAGGCCATTTAAGGATTTAAAATGGTTTTTCAATTGTAGTAAGAGACACATAACATAAAATTTGCCATCTCAACCATTTTTAAGTGCACAGTTCAGTAGTGTTGACTATATGCACATTGTTGGGCAACAGATCTCCAAAACTTTTTCATCTTGCAAAAGGAAGCAACTCTCTATTTCCCCTTCCTCACGGAAAATTAATTTTAATTCAATAATATATCTAACATACAGTCCATATTCGAATTTCCCCAATTGTCTCTGAAAAAGCATTTACAGCAGTCTCTTTAACTGCCAAGTCTCTCCAGACTCGTTTATTCTAGAAGAGTCTCCCTGCCTTATTTTTGCTTTTCAAGATATTGCTTTTCTTTAAGAGGCCAGCTGTCTTGTGGAAGGTCTCATGTTCTGGATTAGTCCAATTTTTCCTTCTGATTACATCCAGACTAAACATTTTTGGCAAGAACATTCTGTAGGTAACACTGTGTACTTCTTGTTGTCCCATATCAGGCAGAACGTAAGGCTGGGTTTATGCCGGGTTCTTCACTATTCCCTGGACTATGTTTGATCATTTGGTTAAGGTTGTTGGCCAGGTCTCTCATAGAGATACTTCTTCCCTTTGGAATTAATAAGCAATCTGTGGTGATATTGTGAGACCATGTCTACATTCTGTTTCCCAACACCCTTTCACACAAGTATTAAATCACAGGTTGCAAAATGATTTTAGAATTGGTTTTAAATTTATTATCTGGCATTCTACTGTAAAGAAACCTTTTTCTTCCTCGTCCTCTTTCTCTTTCTTATTTATTCGTTATCATAATGCCCTTATAAATTTCTGTATTCAATCATTACCATCCACTACTGCCCTTATTCTTTTTGATGCTTATATTGTCAGATTTGGCCTATGGGACACCCGTCAAGCTGTGGTTTTTGACATGACCTCATTAGTCTTTGAGCATTTTCTTACTTTCTGACACAACAGAATTTTCCAGACTGATGTCATATTTTCTCTGTCCTTGACATGGAATCACTCGTTTCCCCAAGGTACCCTGTTCCTTTTCAGGAGGAATGGTATTCAGAAATCATCATCTGAGCTCTAGGTGTGTTCATTTCTGCAAGTGCATGTCCTTGTTTCTAAGCACTCAGATTTATTTATTATTTCCCATTCAAATCCAGCAGCACAAGGTTTTCCCTTAGCCTCCCCCCATTCCATGTTTGTGTCTCTCTCTTATACATGGTGAAAACTCTGACTCATAAAAACACTAGTGTATTCATTAATTCTTTTTTTTTTTAAGTATGTGTTTACACCCATCATGGGGCTTGAACTCACCACCCTGAGATCAAGAGCTGCATGCTCTACTGAGTGAACCAGCCAGGCACCCGTATTCATTAATCCGATCTAACTCGTAATATACACAAAATTGTTTCAAAATTACATCACCAATACCACTACTTACCACAAACCTACTGTAAGTCTAAAATTTCTTTGCCATTCCTTTTGTTCTCAGAATATACCCCACTAAAAAATATGAAGAGTGCTGTGTTCAAAAGTTAGTTGAATTTATTTTTTCTTTCCCAAGCTATTCATTTGTTATACACTTATATTCAGTTGTTTCTGTTTTTATCTAATCTTAGTGTTTATTGGGGAGCTTGGCTGGCTGGCTGCCTCAGTCTGTTGAGTGTTTGACTTTCGGTTTCAGCTCAGGTCATGATCTCAGGGTTGCGGGATCAAGCCCCACCTTGGGCTCTATGCTGAGCATGGAGCCTGCTTAAGATTCTTTCTCTCTCTCTCTCTCTCTCTCTCTCCGTCCCTCTCCCCTATGTTCTCTCTCTCTCAAATTAAAAAAATGATATAATCTTAGGGTTTGTTTATAATACACTTGTTTATTTTTTGAATATGTAAAACATTCAGGAAATTCAAAAGTTAAAACTACAGAAAAGGTATACTTAGAGAAATCTTTCTTCATTCCTTTTTCCTCCACTCTATTTGCTCCTACACTCTTGATGGAACAATTTTAAATACATTTTTAAAATTTTTTCAATTAAAACAATTTTTAAATACATCTGCATTTTTAATGTACATATGAAGTAACTCCATATAAATTCATAAGATCTTCCTCATACAAGAGGCAGTTGGGTGGCTCAGTCAGTTGTGTGTGTGACTTCAGCTCATGTCCTGGTCTCACAGATCATGGGTTTGAGCCCCACATTGGGCTTTGTGCTGACAGTGCAGAGCCTGCTTCAGATTCTCTGTCTCCCTCTTCCCTGCCTCTCCCCTGCTCTCTCTCTCTCTCAAAAATAAATAAGCATTAAAAAAAAGAAAAAAAGATCTTCCTCATACTAGACGTTGTGCTCTAGGACCAAAAAGAATATAAAGATGAATGATATGCGAACTGTGGGAGAGCAGGGAACCAAGGTGAAAAGATGGGACATGTATAACTTTTATAAAAATGAAAACTTTCTGACAAGAAAGCAGATGGACTTGTAAAAATTCAGAGAAATCTTTCACGAAGGAAGAAATGGTAAAGCCGTGTCCCATGAGACTGAGAGGTCACAGAACAGGAGGGTCAAGAACTGACCAAGAGGCAGCCATTGGTGACTTCACCAGAGGGGTCACAGGGAATGATGGCGATGGAAGAATAATTGAACTGGAATGGATTATAGAGGGACTGGGAGGTCAGGAAGTAAGACATCAGCACAAGCATGTCTTCTAAGGGGCATTTCACAAAGCAGAATAGAGAAATGGGGCTACAGATAGAGGCAAACTTGATGCAAGACCCTTTTTTGGTAACATGAGAGATACTATCTACCACATGCTTGGGTGCTGATGAGAGTGATCCAGGTATGAGAGAGAAAAAAGACAATTGCAAGAGCAAAGTCCTGAACATATAGAAGGGGATAGAATCTAGTGCACAAATGGACTAGCATTTAGTAGAAGCTTAAAAATATATATGTTGAATGAAAAAGACATGGTAAGTAATGGGCTCTTTCCTCAAGTCGATCAAGTCCAAAGATGGAAGACAGTTGGGTGAACCACACACCAGAGTGCAAACACCACCACCTGAACTGTTGCTTGATGAGAGCGCGCAACTTTTAGGGACAAGCAGCACCTTCTCAATGATGAGGCTTCTCAGAGCAGGGGGTATCTGCTGACTGTCAAAGACAAGAAAGTGAAGCAGAGGATTCTGATAGAGAGAAAGGATGTCAGTTCAGCCTGAAGAAACAACAGGAACAAAAACAGTTGACATATATGGCTTGTGCTTTCACTTCATAAAACTTATTTTTACTACAGCCAACATCAGACACAAATGGGGTTTTCTTACAAATACTTGTGGCTAAGGTGTATTGATGCCACTCTTAATCCACAGCTACTGTAGGAAGACCACGGTTTCAGATCCTGTCTCTGAATATACTATTGGTTGGTCCTGAAGAATTTCATGTGGAATCCTTTCCGGCCACTCTCATACACAAGCCGTAGATTTCTTGAACACACTACATGCAAGGAGTGTTCTCATCTACCAGAGAGAGGCAGCATCTTTATTGACTAGTGGACAGAAACGAGCAGATTATTTAAACTTTTAGTCTCAGTTTCTCATCTGCAAATAGGGATGGTCATACCCAGCTTGCAGAGTTTTGTGAGGATTAAAGTAGACAATCTAACTGAAGTGCCTACCCCGTGTGTGGAACAGACTATGTGGTCAATAAATGGTCATTTTTGGTTTCAAATATATTGATAGTTACCATGTACTGAGTACTTAGGATTATGTCCAGTATAGCTCTAAGTGCTTAGTAGGTATTAATTCACTGAATCCCCACAGCATCTTATGAAGTAGACATTATCACTGCTTCTAGTTCTAAAAACACGATCAGCAAGGTAGGCAAGCAGTAGAGCAGAGATGTGAGATGAGTCAGGATGGCCTTAGAGCTTTGCTTCTCCTCTGCTGGGCTGTACTGACTCTCTAATAATTAATGGCATCACACCAGTTCCAGAACCAGATCAATCTGTTATCCCAGATCCATTTCCCTTTTTAAAAAAATTTTTAATGTTTATTTATTTTTGAGAGAGAGAGAGAAAGAGAGAGCAAGCCAGGGAGAGGCAGAGAGAGAGGGAGATACAGAATCCGAAGCAGCCTCCAGGCTCTGAGCTGTCGGCACAGAGCCTGACGCGGGGCTAAAACTCATGAACCGCAAGATCATGACCTGAGCCAAAGCCAGATGCCCAACTGTCTGAGCCACCCAGGTGCCCCCCATTTCTCTATTTAACAAGGAATCCAGGAAGTAAGGCAGTGGGGTTAGGAATTGTTATGGTTTTCACAACCACGAGAGCTGGCAAGAAATGTGGAAAATGATCCACACATTTCATTCACATGAACAAACTGAACAAACTGCCTTCGCTCACCAGTCATTACTCCAATAATAAAATGCAACACACTTTGTCCTTTTTGCAGTTAAAAATTTAACATTATTCGAGAATAGGCAGAAATGTCTAGGGACTTAGCCAGCCAAACGCTTACCCAGGCCTGCAAAGAAATATAAACAAAAATTGTCATTGCAGTACATTTTATAATATTGAAATATTAGAAGCCACCCACATATCCTTCAGTAGGGGCCTAACTAAAGTGTAGTATGTCCACAGCTTTCAACACAGTTGAGGTCAATTTAAAGATAAAAAGTTTTCATCTGTAATGTGAAGTGAAACAGCAAGGTATAGAACCGTGTGTCTAATTTGATTCCACTTTTAAAAACGAACGCATATGTTAGTATATACGCCTTAAAACCTGGAGCAATGCTCAACAAACCCTTCGCGGTAGTTATAAGGAAGGAGTTACAGATGACTTTTGACTTCCTAAATTATACATTTCTGGATTGTTTGAATTATTTACAAGCACCTATTCACTTCTGGTATGAGAAGAAAACAATACATGTTTAAATAAGCAGAAATGGCAAAGTCCATCAGAAGTGGAGCAGGGAAGAATACAGCCTGGAGCGCGGCTCTAATCTCTCAGTCTGTGAACTCCTGCCTCATTTCCTGGCAGCAGAGTTTTATGACTGGCTGGCTCTCAACACATCCTTTTGCCAACAGGACACTGGCAAGCAGGGTCGTTAGAAACCTTCCTTGAGAGAACTCTAACAAAAGTGTAAGCGGCATTACAACTTGGAAATATGGCCAAAGGGAAAAATCCATAAAAAACACCCATCCCCCTTGTCTCTATGCATGGTAGGAAATGTGGCTGTTAAGCCAATGAAAGGAATTAGGATCCTGATGAAATCACACCGGTTTGGCTGTGGAAAAAAACAAGAGACGTTAAGTGCAATTCATCTTTAGAGAACTCCAGCCTTCCCATCAGGCCTCGGAAACTACAGAGCCATAAATGCAACAGAGATAAGATAAATAATCACTAAAGTAGCTGACTTTTTTACACTGAGGCACCAATTTCAGAGTCTTTCGCATCCATTTTATGCCACATTGTGTATCTGCTCCATCCAGAAACTCTGGGAAACGGGTTTTTCAAGAGGAGGCCCTTAGGAAGAGACACAGCAGGACCAGACCCCAGAATGACCCACTGGAGCCAGTGCCATGTCCACTAGCAAAGAGGGTCATCCTAGAATTAGGTGGTATAATAATGAGTACAATTCATTTTTAGGCAAATATACCCCTTCCCGAAAAGTCAGATAAACAATGCATCCATCAAAGAAGAAAGACTAATAGCAGGTGAACAATGAAGAAAATGCAAAGGAAACTGAGTCTCTGAATGAAGCCATGGATGAGGGGAATCATTGGTCAGCCCAGCTTTCCCCAAATCTTACAGAGGGGCATGGGGCCCATATGGGTGTGGTGACAATGCTCTGGAGGGTCTCCGGCCTGTAGGCACATGGTACGGTCCCCTCTCCATTCCATCACCATGTCGGCTGGACCACCACCAAAGTAGTCCTGATACGCAGAGGGGAGAATGGGGGCATTGGGAAAGCAGCCCCTCCCCTGACAGCCAGTCTCATGTGAGGACTGCAACCCCTCCCCTGGAAGCTAAAAAGGCCACCACCAGGGCCTCTGGGATGGCAAATGTTTGTTTCACAAAGGCAAAAAATGAGATGCAAAATCATTATGTAAATTCCTCATAATTCCTTTGTGATTGAGTGACAAAAACAGGAATAAAATTTACCATTTCTCAACTCCAACTTCAGTGTCAGGGCTCAATATGGAGAAGTCTTGGGGTGCCTGGGTGGCTCAGTCAGTTGAGCATCCGACTTCAGTTCAAGTCATGATCTCATGGTTCGTGGGTTCAAGCCTTGCATCAGGCTCTGTGCTGACAGCTCAGAGCCTGGGGCCTGCTTCAGATTCTGTCTCCCTCTCTCTCTCCGCCCCTACCCTGCTTGCGGTCTGTCTGTCTCTCTCAAAGATAAATAAACATTTAAAAAAAAAAATTTTTTTTCAAATGGAGAAGTCTGAGGACTTGAGTGCAGCCCACACCTCATTTTAATTCTCTTTGAATATACAGGCATAAATTTTACCATTGTTCTTTTTCTTATTGGCTACTTTTGCTTCCTTCCTACTCTCACACTGAACGGAGTTCATGACTATTAAGCAAAAGAAGGGAAAGGGAATAAATTGATAAAATTAAAGTAGATAAAAATATGATTTAAGGGGCGCCTGGGTGGCGCAGTCGGTTAAGCGTCCGTCTTCAGCCAGGTCATGATCTTGCGGTCCGTGAGTTCGAGCCCCGCGTCAGGCTCTGGGCTGATGGCTCAGAGCCTGGAGCCTGTTTCCGAATCTGTGTCTCCCTCTCTCTCTGCCCCTCCCCCGTTCATGCTCTGTCTCTCTCTGTCCCAAAAATAAATAAACGTTGAAAAAAAAAATTAAAAAAATATATGATTTAAATAGTTTCTAAAATGGGGGTGTATTATTTTTTAATACGGCATTGTTCCAATAGTTTTGATGCTGCATTATAGGTACAAAACTTTAGTTTTTAAAAATTAGAAAAATAAAAAAAAATTAGAAGGATATGTTTTCTTCTCAGTCCTCAGCAGGCCCTCTATAAAGGAAAGCCTCTCCCAAGCCAACATTCCCAATTAAGGCTTTCATAAATAGACAGACAGTTTGGAAATAAGAAGAAAAATTACCCTGAGTCTACTTCCCCAAAGCAAACCCAGGTTTTCTTAATGCTTTCTTTCCACTAGCAAATGGCACAGCCTGAAAACAGACATGCAGAGACATGCTGTCTTTACAAATGAGGACCAGAACCCACAAGAGGCAAAATCCATTATTCTTCTCTTAACCATGCAGGAACCACAGATCCACAAAATGTGTGTGTACATTTATACCATGGAATACTATTCAGCAATAAAAAGGAACCAAAATACTAATAAGGAAGGTTACAGCAGGAATCAACCTCAAAAACATTATGGTAAGTGAAAGAAGCCAGTCACAAAAGACCACACCACACTATAATTCCATTTATATTAAATGTCTAAAATAGATCTCTAGGGACAGGCAAAGGATTAATGGCTGCCTAGGGCTGGGGTAGGATGGAAATGAACCGTTAAGCAGGCACAAGAGATCTTGCTGAGGTGATGAAAATGGTCTAAAACTGGATTATGGTGATGGTCACACACTCACTAAATTTACTAACAGTCATTAAAATGTTCACTTTGAGTAGATTTTACAGTATGTAAATCACATCTCAATAAAGTTGCTTTAAGAAATGCAAGAGTCCCTTGCAACTGTAAGGTTGCCAGATTTAACTTCACATTCCTGCTAGTGTTTGAACCACAAAATGACACACTTCGTATCATTTTTGTAAAATTATATTATGTCTTGAGACTTGCCACAGAAAAGCCCCAGAGGCAAGTCCAAATAACAAAATCCCATTTTTTTTTTTTCATTTAGCAAAACTATATCTTCTCACACACTTCCCCTCTGCTTGCTGAAGATAACTTTGGTTTGTTTACTTTTTATGAGAAGTTCGCAATTGTCTGAACACTAGTTTCACTTAACTTGGCTGCAGAATAATTTACTTTTGGGTGGTCAGATGTGACATCCAAGTGTTACTGAGTATGGAGTCAAATTTCTTTAAACTATGGCATTCAATCCTGTTTTTCTCATTTGGCTTAAAAGCAATTCAGAGGTTTTGCCAGTCTTAAAAATATTTAGGGATGATTCTTTATTTGTATTTTATTTTGTAAAGTATTTATATTTTATGAAATCTGAGGATATTAATTCATTCGTTTAAAATATGCAGATAAATGTATGTACAGGATTTCAGCCTTGTTGGTAGCAGTAAAATATTATTCATAAATAGGGAACTAGTTAAATTAGTATACATCCAAACATGTAGCTATTAAAAATATGGAGCAAAATCTATAGGCATTGGTATGGAACTACCTCCAACATGTATTGTTAAGTAAAGAAAGATGTGGAACAGCATACTTGGTATGCTACCCTTTGTATTTTATTTTTAAAATAATATATCTAAGCATAGATACATCAGATTAGTAAAAGTATGTTCTTATAAGAAAGGGAACTCAGTATTTGGGAGTTTGCCCTGTTAGGGCCGCTAGCTTTTCAGTACATATTCTTTAGTACTGTTATAATATTTACCATGTATGTTATCATCCACTGAAAAAATTTTTCATGTTTTACGCCTTTACCCCTACATTTGATAAACCATAACAAAATGTATTTTAAATACTCTAACAACTTCTGTCCAAATACAATAATAATGACATACAATAAGAACTCTAAGCAAATTTTAATACATGGATTAATAAGAAAGTTATTTGAAGACTTCAGTTTCTCCATCTTGAAAACAGAGATATTATTATGAAGATTGATGGAATAACATTTGTAAGATTTTATAAGATGCACAATCATTGAGATGGAGTTTTGCAGGGGCAGCTCACTCTTGGAATGTAAGTAAATTGAGTTCATCTATAGAAGCAATAGATCTCTCTGTACTGGACATTTGTTACTTACTCATCATTGGATCCTTCAGGTTGAATTGGACTTGACTTATGGTGATCAATTATGTCTTTTTGTGTTACAGGACCAAATTCATTATCAGATCCTTGGGGACTAAGTTTAGCATTAAATATGTTTGTAGTAGCGGACAAATTCATAATCTGCCTGTCAATTCACTCCACTACCTAGTCATTCTTCTGCCTATACAATTAATTTAGCTGAAGAAAACAGTAATAAACACATCTTAAAATTACGATGGCACATTATAGTTCGTAAAGTCACTTTTACATATTTTATTGCATTCGAGCATCTTGACAACCCCATGGAGGAGGCAAGACAGACATTGTTATGTCTGCCTCACAGATGGTCATAGATTACCTAATCAATCAGAAAGCAGAGAGCTAAGATTAGAATCAGAAATGGTATGTTTGTGTGTGTATAAAATCTGTTTTTTGAATTAGAACATACAGACAATCTTTCAACTTCCCAGTTTCTGGGTTTTGTGAATGGAATTCACATAGACATTGTTTCATTTGCAGTTTGAACTTACCCTGACAATTATATCATCTAAATTCACATGGGTGGCCAAAGAGTGTTCTTGTGCGACAGGGACCATTCATTTTTATAGTCTCATTTATGACTCACGGATTTGTGTGGGTGTTAAAAAGAAAAATCCAGAGAAGGAGGAATGGGAAAAGATTTCTCTCTATATTTAAATACAAATAATAGAAAGAGGCTGAGCTAAGTTATAAATAACGACGAAGTGAAATGTTCTCCGGAAAATCCATGGCAATAGCATTACTGCTGCCTGAGAAATGTGACTTCAGAAAACTCTGCTTCAGAAAACCTATTCATTGCAAAATAAACGCTTTGTTATTACTATTATTACATCAGGTTGTTGTCCTGAATTTTTTCCAGGCTTACAAATGTAATAATTGGTTTTATACATTTCAGTGACTCAAGACATACGGTTCTTAATATATATCATGTATTATTAGGAAGAGCAACTTGAACTGTCATTTGGTTATTGCTCTGGATTGGGGTGGATTTTCGCTATTTTTTGCAGCTAGGTGTGAAGACACGTTTATTATTTTAAACATTAACCAGTAATTGTATGACAAAGAAAATACTATTAGGTTCAAATAATCATTAATATTCTTATACGCACACATTAATAAAGATATTCAATAGTATGCCCAAGGCCAGAACCTGGAGACTGACAATATCCATGACATTGATATGCTTTTGTTGCAGTATTTTTCAAGATTTAATGACATTAATTAATTTAGCTTGCTTTTGGACCTTGTCTAACTTGTTAGAAGAAAGCACCTAATCTGAGAAGGAAAAGTCTCACAATCTGGTGAGTGCTGAATCTGCCTTTCTTTGTAGCTTAAAAGGAAATACTTGGTCGCAGCAGAATGTTTCACATCCCTTTTGTTTGGTTCCAACTTGCAGAGTCATCTTGCTTCTAAAATGGTTTCAGAGCCAGAGATGGGAGGTTCCAAGCCAGGAAGAAATTCCCCTCGTCTTTGAATATCTGCCTTTATAGAATGTGAATCTCAAGGGCCAACCATGTAACTGCGATCTAAATTTTCTAAGTTTCCATCAGATATATTTAGAAAGACTTAAGTATCCATTTGAAGACTTGACAGGAGTTATTCTAATAATCATGCTCAGTATAAATAAAAAACCTCTACCTCTTCCATACAGATGTTCTGAGAAGGCTGCAGGGAAGGGGGTAAAAGGACAGCTGAGGAGGACTCCTTAACGTGTGAATGGACTTCTGGGTTTTTGTGGGTTTTTTATTCTTCACGGCTGATTTAGCTGATCTAAGCCAAAAGAAAGCTGATTACCTCGTGTTTGAGTTAATGTGAGAGTTTACACTGCATTCTGAAAAGTTAACCAGTCTCTGAGATAACCAACAAATAGTCTGCTATTAAATATTTACATGTAGATGTACACATGCATATCATTGTACATGGCTTTTATCTTAAGTAAGGGTTATAGTGAGCAGGACTACTCCAGAGAAATGTTAGAAATGAAGAAAAAAATAGGCAATAGTATGAAAATATAAATTATCAGAGCCACAACATGCAAGAGATCAGAGATTAAAATACACAAGCTTAAAAGAGGATACTGTCATGAAAGTCCAGGTAACAGAAGAGATCAGAAAGCCAGGAAGTTGATTTATAGCTTAAAGGGAAATCGGGCACTGAGGGTCTGAAAGCCAAGGCAGGTAATTTTGAGAGAAGGCCCACAAGACTAGGGCAAGGACTAACAGATCTGATTCTGAGGCAAGATCTCCTTCACACTCCCCAGGAAGATGGAAAATCTCCCAAAGTCTGTGATCCTTTGACTGCCAAGTAGATTTATGATCACCTAAATGCATTTTGTTAACAAGATAAACTGAATTATGCATTAGGGCTGTTCTATGGCTCCCTTAACTCAGTTCTCCTCCTTGGCTAGTAACAAGTGGGCAAATTGAAATGTGCATGGGATGGGGCACCTGGGTGGCCCAGTCAGTTGAGCCTCCAACTTCAGCTCAGGTCATGGTCTCCCAGTTTGTGAGTTCGAGCCCACATCAAGCTCTGTGCTAACAAACAGCTCAGAGCCTGGAGCCTGCTTCAGATTCTGTGTCTCCCTCTCTCTCTCTCCCCCTCCCCTGCTCATGCTCTGCCTATCTCTGTCTCTCAAAAATTAATAAATATTAAAAAGAAATTGAAATGTGCTTGGGGACAGCTGATAGTTGTTTAAAAGTCAGGAGGTTCCATCCCATACCTCAGATGTGGAACCAAGGTGCCTGAGTGCTTGAATCACATGAATGCTGAAGAGGTTGCTAGGGAACATTATCATATTGCTGGGATCAGCTGTGTACCTAACAGAACTTAAATTTCAAAGTCCACAGGAAGCATAGTTAGAAAGGACTTCCCTTGGCTGCTGTGTATTTACAAGGCAGTTACTTAATAGATCAGGTTGCATATGGCTAGCCACCTCTGAGAACCTGGTTGGGGAGGATTACATTACCAGAACCCCCATGCTTGCTTATTAACAAGGAGGGGACTGGAGCTCCTAATACTGAAGAATTTGAGGGAGCGTTCGTAGACACAGATCTTGGCCTCTATATATGGGCAATACCATTGTTTCCATCTGTTCCGGGCACTGTGGTTAGAACAGGGCTCACCCTGCAGATTTGAGGTTGAGAAATGGTGAGCACTAAGGAAAGGGGAGGGGTTATCAGAGGTGAAAAGATGAAGAGGGAGTCAGGGAGTGGAGCAGGACAAATCCAGGGTGCAGATATCCAAAACATAAGGGAGGTTCCCAAACCCAGGTTATGGGATAGTTTAAATATCAAATATCAGGCAAGCAAAGGGCAGAACAGAGCAAGCAGAAATGTCAGAATAACAGTTCTGAGATGGAACCCTGTGTCCGATCCAAGAATTGTCTCATCCCAAGACTCCTTGGTTATTCCTTGCCAAAAAACACTTGCCTCAGCATGAAGAAAGAGCTATACTTCACTAACAAGAGTGGATTCTGACAATGTATATTTATTGAAGCTTACTGATGTCAAAATATGCCAGATACCCAGTGATCAGCTTGAAACAAAAGGAAAAACAAACATGTGTGTGTCCATTTCCATCAGCATCCATAGGAGTTCGAGCTAAAAGAGACCTTGGAGATGCCCTAATCCAGCCTTTCATTTTACAGATGTGCAACTGAGGTCCAGAGTGGCCAAGTGACTTGCCTGAGTACACACAGTGAGTGGCAGTGCTGGGACAGGAACCTGCACCTCCTGACATTCTGGTCAGTGCTCTTTCCATAAACAGGGCTTTAATATTCACCAAATATTAAATTAGACTGAGTCTCCGGAGCATCAGCAACCACAGAATCATAAATTCAAAATCCCACAGAAAGGAGGAAGTGGAACACCCCTCAAGAGTAGGAAGTGAAATGAGAAAGAAGAGTACTGAAAGTGTAGCAAAGAGATTTATATTTGCCCTGGAAAAGCAGATGTGTGATCTGGGATGTATTAAGGAAAGCATTCAGCCAGCAGTAATAGAAATCCCCAGCTTTGAGGGCTGAAATGACTGGGGTCGGGCGTGTATTTTTCTCACCTAACAAAAGATGTCTGGAGACAGACAGCTGCTGGCAGTGGTTTAGCAGCCCCACAAAGTCAGAGGCAGCACCTCTGTGATTCTCTTAGCTTTCTCCTGGTCACAAAATGGCTGCAAACACACATCCAGACAGGAACTGAGTTACAGGCTACCCCTCACTGCAAGGAAAGCTAGGAAAGGAAATGTTTAGGTTCTTCAGTACTTATAGTAGACGTGAGCAAGGGAGAATGTGTTTAGAATGGGTGTTGGGGGAGGCAGTTTATAAACCTCCACCGATCCATCCTTGTGGCAGACATTACTAATCATCCAAACTTGGATAGGGCCTCCAAACTCTTCCCAATGGAGTTTTTTTTTCTTTAGAAAAAAAAATTGTTATCTTTTTTTATTTTCAAGAGACAGAGACAGAGTGCAAGCAGGGGAGAGGCAGGGGTGGGAGGTGGGGGGTGGGGACACAGAATCTGAAGCAGGCTCTAGGCTCTGAGCTGCCAGCACAGAACCCGATGCTGGGCTCAAACCCACGAACTCTGAGATCATGACCTGAGCCAAAGTCGGATGCTTAACTGACTGAGCCACTCAAACACCCTCCAATGGAGTTTTCTAAGCATGTTCTCCCAACTAAGCAAATCTGGCTCATGAGATGAAGCCCATTTGCTCTCCCTGTTTATTTTCTGCTTTCATAGCAACTCTGAGGCATGACAGGAAAGTTCTTTTAATAAAGATAATAACAGAGTTTAAACATCCAAACTATAGACACACAGGAAGAGCTGGGATGGTCTTCAGTCTGACTCTTCATTTTACAACTAAAGAAACGAAGCCCAGAGTGGCTAGGAGTCTCATGCATGGTTACACAACAAGCCAGTTGAATGTGGTCATTCACGAACTGTGAGATCATGACCTGAGCTGAAACCAAGAGTTGGAGGCTTAACTGACTGCGCCATCCAGGCACCCCACTAATTCAAATTTAAGTAGTCACATGTGGCTAACAGTTACCATATTGGACAGCACAATTTTAGACCTTTCCTCCATTTCCTCCCCAACTCATTCCTCTTTATCCCTCAGACACCAGGCTCAATCACAACTTTGATGCATAGTTTTTCCCTCTAGTCTGGAACCCCATGTGGTTGCCTGGACCTCATCTCTTCTCTGGCTTAATGTCACTTTCTAGTTTTGGCAACTCCACGATTCAAAGGGAAAAGCTCTGCTTTAGTCCTAGCTCCACAGACCCTCATGGATGGCCCCCTCCTGATCACCACATGCAAGGGCACTAGGAGATTTAGGCATTTGCCATCCCACTGGAGACATTCAAAATAATGTTCTGAGGGTTCTTTGCCCTTTGGGCAAAGGAGAGTCACAAATTTATAAATTTGCCCTCAGATGCCTTCATCTTTGAAGTGAAGCTTATGGGGGGGGGCATCGCAACAACTAGTCTGTGGGAAATCTTCCCTTCTGTGAGCATTGAACACTTGGAAAAGAAGCCTGGACAATAATTCCTATTCTTGCCACTCTAAAGCATCTCAGTAATCACTCACTCACTAGAATGAAGCGTTATTTCCATGGTATAGTGATCCCATCCTTGGTGCTTTTAGTGGATATGCATCTGTCTGGAGATGAAGGGTTCTTTTGCCTGCCACCATTGGAATCTCAGAGGCCAAAGGCTGGAGAGGGCATATGGGCTCCTAGGATAGGTTGCACTTTCCAAAGTTGACCACGACAATAGCTCCCTTCTCATGTTCATCACCCCTTGAATCTGGGAAGGCTTGTGACTTGGGAAGGTAAGTGACTCACACTTGGAGCTAACCCACCCCGTAAGAAGTCCAGCTTCTCGGAGACTGCCATGCTGTGAGGATGTGCAAGCCAATGGAGACGAGGCATGTAGATGCCCCACTGGCAGTTATAGTCTTCTGTACTCCCACTGAGGCATCGGACATGTGAGTGGGAGCTTCAGACCACCCAGCCTTCTAATCTCCCCAACTGAGGGCCCAGACAGGTGAAGCAGAATAAATCCATCTGCATTGTACCCATTTCACATTCTTGGCCCACAGAATCTCTTGAGCATAACAAAATGGTCATTGTTTTATGCCACTCAGTCGGGGGCAATAATACCCACAACTGTTTCATGAGTCCCAAGGAATGAATAACAAAACACTGATCCTCACCTCCCTGTCAGCAGTTCCCAAACAGAAAGCACCCATCACCCCTACCTTGACTAACTCTGTCAGTCATTGCCCTAGGGCAAGGTAGAGTGGGTCTGGAAGGACTTTTCTGACAGGACAAACGTCCTAGAGGGCTGACATTTCCTAAGCCAGGTAGTATGATGAGTAGTTTACTACCTCAGAAAGGAACATAGGCTCCCACATAGAGGGCTTACAGTGGCAAGTTTGTGACCATGAGCTGGTGATAATTTGGACTGAAATATTTTCCTGCCCCTGGAGTTTACCTGCTAGTTTAGTGATAACCCCTCAAGTAGAGGCCTCATTGGTAAAATTACTAAATTATCTAGGACTTAGCTCAAAGAAAGCTCCCTTCTAAGACAAGAGACACCCCGAGTAGCTGAACTGGCTCGGGCTTTTATCATGGAGATACAATGGACAGGAGGCTTGGGAGTGAGGAGGAGGAGGTTGCCTTTGGAGGGAGGACTGTATGAGAATAAGACACTTTTCCCCCACCATCCTAGAGGGGAGAGAGAGTGGGTGCTGTTTTGTTCCTTAAGGATTCCTGATTAAACACTGAAGTTTAGAAAGGAGGTCCCCAAAAGACTTGCTCATAAAATTTGGGTTTTATTCCAGAAAGGGAGACTGATGTCTTGTCCTTTGTTTGGCTATTTGCTTGGTTACTGGGCTCCTACCCAAGTGCATGCAAATTGGACAAGGTGCACTGGGGAGAGGTGACATGGTAGATGGGGTCGTGGGAGGGGCGCAAGCATACCTCTCACATTCCCAGGTCTCAGAGAGATAAAAGAGGGCTCTGACCCAAGCCCTCAGGCACCACTTTTGGAGTCTAGGAGGAGAATGTTGGGGCTAGAGGGTTACCAGATTGCTGAGCTTGGAGTAAAGAGACCTGCACAGCTGAGGAGCCTAGGGAAAGGCATTGTCTTGGAGGTGCCACCAAAGCCATGGATCAAATGCCATGGGGGGGGGGGGGGAAGTAGGGGAAGGGGCTGCTGACAGGGAAACTGGATCAGTGGTGACAGCAATCAGGAAGGGGACCAAACTTTAGTGCAGACTCTTGCTTAAGGAGATGGTCTTCCCTCTCTGAAGACACACGGCAAGAGGAGGTGGGCGGTGAAGGCAGCAGACCCCTACCCCATCCACACTCCAGGCCCCTGGAGCCACGGGGTTAGCCTGGACTTAGGAAAGGAGGAAAGATTTGAATTAAATATGAGGTTGAAGTTCTAAAACAAACAACTGAATTTTAACTGGATCTCACTATTTTAATAACTGAAATAATGCAGAGTTACAGAAGTGGACTGAGATGACATGAAAGAGAGCCCTCAATCGAGCCGCAGAGCATTGCTGGGAACAGATTTTAGAAAAACAAAGCTATTTTATGTATGCACCCCCATGGGTTGAATAACCAGCAATCAAACTGGTTACACACTTAATTGACTCTGGGGCAGAGACTGCAGTGGGTAGGGTGTGAGTACTGGGTCTCACGGCCCTGGGGCAAATGCCGAGGGACCTTCAGCACATCAAGAGAAGTCTCTGAGCTCTCAGTTTCCTATTGGTAAAGTAGGGCTAACATATCCCATGTCCCAGACTTATGAGATGTAAGTGGAATCACGTCTGTACACATCCAAAAATAAAAGAGTTGCTTTTTGCTGTTTGCTCCTCTCTATGTCATCTTCCTGGTAAGGTGACCTCCTTCCTCCTTCCTACCCTCCTCCGTGGGTTGCTGTGCCTCGCCTCTCCATGGCTGAGCAGGTCTTCCCACTCCTGTGGGAAGCGAGGTTCTTTCCCACTCAGAGAAAGAACTCTCACTTTCCCCTCTGGTCACCCTCCATTCCATGCCAGATAAGGTCCCCCTGCAGGCCCTCAGCAGTGAACACAAGACACATCTTCTTTCTGCCTCAACAACTATCCTCTGTCCCTTTGAGAACCCATGGCCCCAGAGTTAGCACAGCTGCCAGAGGACAGACAGCCTGTTTTCCTTAGGGACCCTCAAAGAGGAGCCACTCTCCAGACCACCCCCCCACCAAGCCATTGACTCTTCTCAGCAATGTCATCTTGAAACAGCTGGGCTTAGCTTGCTGCACAGTGCCTTGATGGACATTTTTTAAAAATTGAGGCCTAACTTATCTATGGCAAAGTGCACAGATTTCAAGTGTACAATTTGATGAATTCTTACATATGGATATACCCGTGGAAGCACTTCCTGGGTCAAGGTTTTTAAAAAGCATATCACTCCAAAAGACTTCCCTTCCTCCTTCCCAGTCAATCACTGCCTCTGCCAGAGGCAACCAGCATTCTGACATTTAAAACCACATATTTGTTCCATCTGTGTTTGAACTTCTGCATAGAATCATACTGTGTGTAGTCTCTCCTCTCTGACTTACTGTGCTCAACATGTCTTTGAGATTCATCCATGATGCTGCATGTTATCAGTAGTTTGTTCCTTTCAATTGCTGAGTGATATTCCACTGTATGAATATACTATAATTGGCATAATCGTTCACCTTGATGGTCATCTGAGTTTGTTTTCAATGTTGGGCAATTAACAATAAAGCTGCCATAAACATTCCCATCATGTGTTTCTATAAACATAAACACCCAGGAGTGAAATGATGAGTAATGGGGTGGATGCATATTTAGCTTAAATAGATATAGTGGGCATTGAATGAATGTTATTTGTTAGAATAAATGAGTGAATGAATGAATGACACCTCAGTGCCATGACTCTCAGATACTAACATAGGAATGTTATGAGTTTGGGGTAAAGGGGGGGTTATTGTAAATAAAGCCCTTTTGGCTGGCAATGGTTTCAGGAATGAGCATTCCTGAAGGGGGCTTCAAGGGGCAGGAAGGGAGAGGAGCCGCATGAAAGACCACCCCCTGGAAGAAGCAGGTTGTTGGGGGGTGGTGTGAGGTGCAGGCTGGCAGGAGATTTCCTTCAGTGCTGAGAGCAGGGCGGGGAGAAGGGGGTGCCCAGGACGGACACAGAAGCCACACACAGCCGTGCCACGAGGAGAGCAGTAGAGTATGCTCCCACGGATTCTCCGTCATGGTCCCTAATTGGTTGCCTTCGCCATGGGAATCTTTAGTCATAAAACATTTAGCTGCCAAAGCATTATCAATTCAGCCATATGGATAATGTATCAGCAATGGAATCCACAATTAGTGCAGCTGTCAGTCAAGGCCGCTCTGGGGAAAAACAGTAGGCCCAGAGCCCTGCCCCTCCCTTGCTGTTCCAGCTTCCCGTCCACGATGAGATACCCACCCAGTGCCACCTGCTTTCTACAAGCACCGTGGGGTCTGCTCTCAAAGCCTCCCTCGGCCTTGGCTACCATCACTTCAGAACTGGCAGCCCTTCCCTCCTCCCAGGAGTACTGGAATACTTCCTGCACCCCAACAGGGGATTGTGGGAGAGTAATTACTCTCTGCAATTAATGGTGAGATTTCAGACATTGGGAGGAAGGGGAGTTGAAGAAAGAGCATTGGAGATGTCCCAGTCTCCCAAAATCTCACCTGGTCTGCCTCTGCATGTGATGGGTCCTGCTGATCACACTTCTCTGCACTTCTGGCTTTACTATGAGCCTCAAAGTAAAGATCCTTAACCTGCCTTACATGCCCCTTACTTAACTCCAGGCCTTGGCCCCACTGCTCCCTTCATTCTGACTACACCATCCTTCTCTCTGTCCTCCACACTCCAAGTTCTTGTCTCAGGGCCTCTGCAAACATGGCCCCAGCCAACTTGCGCCCTCCCCCTACCTCCCACCTCTTGCCAATTCCCTTTATTCTTTCATCTCAACAGACTGTCATTCCTGGTCTTCCATTCTATAGAAGATGCCCCTCAGAAACACAGGTGTCCTGCTTAGCTCTTATGACTATTGAAATTTTGAAAGTCACTTGTGTGGTACTTGGTTGACATCTACTCCCCCACAGGAACATAAACCAATTCGGACGTGGGTTTTCGCTGCCTAACTCAAGCGTCGGCATGTCATATACACTTATTACTCTAAACCTATGGCATTAAGGAAGGGAACAAATGGTCTCTATTCACCCCCATGCCGTCCATTTTAACTATCACCTTAAGGTAAAGTGGAACATTCACCTTAAGGTAAAGTGGAATCATTACTATCATTAATGGGCCAAAATCTTTAGTCATACAATCTCAATTGTTCACATTTGCTAGGGGAAAATGCTAGGTTTGTCTCTTCCCTTTGGAAAAAAAAATTTTTTTTAAAGATGATTTTGCCCAAGCACTGGAATTGAGTTACAATTAGCCCAAAGGTTCAACTATCAGTTTTGATATTGTAACCAGCAGGAGGCTCTTGCCTGGTAGTTCTCAAAAAGTAACAGTTCTGAATTAGTCAAATTATCTAGTTTGTTAATCATTCAGCTCCTGGGCTTTCCTTTCTTCTCTCCTTCTCTGTCCACGGGTGATATTTGTTAAAACTGGCCCCACAAAGGGGGCCTGGGCAGTGACCATAGAACCCTCAGTTGCCCAAGTGTTCGAGCCATATACAGCACATTCAGGCAGGAAGGAGCCCCAAGAAAATGACTCTGGCACCCCCAACCAGGTTTTCCCACTCTGGGTACTAGAAGATGGATGGGAGCTCTTTGTCAAGGTGACTCAAGTCTAGAGAAAAATAAACCTCAGATTTAGTCTCCTCTTTGCCGCTTACTGGTTGTGTGACCTTGGATAAGATGCTTCATCTCACCCAGCCTTTGCTGATCCCTCTGGTGACAGATGTTTATTGTAAAAACTGTCTATCTCTAAGCAATGAGACTTAATTTATTTAAATTTTTTGTACCTAAGGTTCCTTATCTGCAAAATGGGGACAATAATATCTACATGATGGGGTTGTTATACAGATTAAATAATTTAATATGCAAAACTCTGCTAAAAAGGTGAGGTTGATGTTGGTGATGATAACGTTGTTATTAATAATGGTGGTGGTGGTTTTATAGCACTGTGAGTAAGTGTTACGTTCAGTCAAACTTAAGTCAAATCCCAGGTGTATGACCTTGAGGAAGTTAGTCAATCTCTTTAAGTTTCCACTTCCTCTGCAAAATGAGATAATAAATCTTGGAAGTGGGATGATAAGGAGTGCCTCCCTCATAGGGTGGTTGTGAGATTAGTGTTCAGTGGAGGTCCTGGCGTGTAGTAAGTGGTCAACAAACGGTAGCTATTGTTATTGTTGAAATCATTACTATTACACAACACCACAAGGGAGTCTTTAACTTGAGACCTTGTAGAGATGGCAGAAGGATCTTTTGGAAATGCCTGAGCTCACAGTCTGTACTGATAATAGATAACTTGCAAGGCAAAGTATTAGACAATGGCCTATAAAAGAAACAAGGATCTACTGTCGATCTCTGGTTCCCCTTACTAAGCAGCATCCTTAGCCAGGAGGAGTTGGGCTAACAGTCTCAGTGCTGGTCCTGGCCAGTCAGCGTTTGGGGAGCCCACACTGCCCTTGTGCTAAGCCTGTTGTTGACGTCTGGTCCAGAGCCCCGGGGAGCTGAGTCTTAGTCATTGCTTAAGCTCCTGGCCAGGGAATGTTCTGAAGGAGGTTGGGTTTTACTTGTCGACAGGAGAGGAAGGACTGCAGAAGAGCCACTTTGTCCAGACTGTGCTGGCTCCGTGGCCTGCAGGGCATCCTCTCTCTCCCAGGACACACAGTATAAGAGGCAGGCTTCAAAGCCCCTCCAGGAGGGGAGGTAGGGGGGTGGCCTGGAGTCTGCTGAAAAACAATCCCCCATTTAAGCCCAACAAGACACTCCCTGTGACTATCAAACATTTCCCAGCAACAGCCCCTGAAACAGCTCAGGCAAGCTTATCCTTGCTCATCACTGCTTAGTTACTTAGTGTCTAATATCTGGAGCAGCAGCGTCCCATCTGGTCCTCCTGCAGTGCTCGGAGGCAGACAAGATAGTTACAAGGCATCTTGAGTTTACAGTTAAAGTGACAAAGGCCAGGGGATAGGCTTTGCTCAGGGGCAGCCAATGATTAAGCAGAAAACCCAAGCCTCCAGCTGTTGTTTTTCTAAGTCTTGGGCCACATCGCTCTCCTATAAGGAGGCATGTCATAGCCCTTGCTGACCTCGAAAAACACAGCTCACTTCCCGCTGCCACCACCCCTGGCCACCTTCCTGTTCCTCAGACAAACTAGCCCTTTCCCTGCCTCTGGGCCTTTGTACTGTCTGTGATCCCTTGGCTTAGAAGGCGCTTTGGTACCATTGGGAGTAGATGCCACTTCAGTGTACCTGTCACTGCCTCTAAGAAGTCTTCCCTGGTTACTCCAAAGGAGCATTATTCACCAGTCATTCTGCATCTCATCATCCAGCCCAATGCCTTCATATTCCTTACCTCAGTCATTTTGTTTATTTTTGTCTCCTTCATTTAGGCAAGGATCCTCAGGAACTGTGTTCGCCGCTGCCTCCCGGCACTTGGCACACAGCACCATCCTCAGACTCAGCAGCTACGACCCTTGCACTGGGCCCTGAACCAGTGCCCAGAGGACCTGCATTGGGCCCTTGAAGCTGTGCCCTCCCCACAGGGCCAAGCCCACCCAGAGCCACTGCCTGCCCTTCGAGACCAGACTGTGGGTGCTCCAGGGTGAGAATTCCCTGGCCACGTGGCCCCAAACCGCTTCCAGGGCTGGTGTGCACCTTATCTTCCCGAGGGCGGATCACTCACTCCACTTCTGTGAGACCCTGAAGCCTGAGGAGTGGCCAAGGGGGAGCATATGCAGCTGAGGCTCCTCAGACCCCTAGGCAAACAGGACAGGATGGTGGGGGAAAGGGGGAGGTTTCCAGTTGAGGGCTAGAGGCCGGAGGATGGTGAGGAAGCTCTCCATGCAACGGAGCTTTGATGCAGAGCTCCAAGGAGCCCTAGAATGATACATTTGAACCTGGTCTTCCCGGTCATTATAAGGGTATATTATTGAACAGTGTGTTATTTTGATTTGTAACTTAAAATTTAGACATATGGCATGTGGGCCTCCAATTATTCTCTCATCCAGAGCCTGACAAATGTTAGGAGCAGGCCCACTAACATACAGCAGACAACCATTAAACATTAGCCAAATAAATGTATAAATGAATGAATAACATTTAAGCCCCTACACCAAAGCTTCTGCAGTGGCCACTGGGGGAAGTTTCCACAAAGAGTAAAGCCAACCAACCCTCTCAGTCTGGATATGTACAACCCAAGCAATGAGCTTATGCCATGGTGGGTCAAATCAAACTTCCTTGGGGATTGGTGAAGAAGAGTCAGCCTCACTTAGAACTGTAGCCAAAAATAACCCTCCAATTTCAAAGGTGGCCTAGAAGGCAGCTTTGAGTTTTTCCATGGATTTCATTCCTCCTAGTAGGCCTTCCTTCAACCAGTGTTGCACGTGTGGCATATAGCTCCATCCTATTTTTCTAGAAACTATGGGGCTTGTGGATAAGCCCTGCTAAGATAATATATTAACAAAAGAAGAAAAAAAGAGTTAATTTCATAAAATGCAGTAACTGCTAAGTCAACTCCTTTTAAAACATTTTAGAGATTTTAAGGTCAAGAATTAATGGTCCGCTTACTTGAAAGGAATCAATTTATTTCTTCAGTGTTCATTTTCAGAATCAATCATTTTGCGTCACCTAGAGAACTTAAGAAATTGAACCTGAGAGCACATTACCGTAAAACACTCATCAGTCTATGTATGACTTCCAGCTACTACAAGTCTTTTTCACATAAATCCCAAAGATAGTTGATTTCTCATTGCTTTGCTCTCAGTGTAATGGCTGGTAATAACGTAGTTCTGCAGAGGCATTCTAAACAATGAGTAGCAAAGCACAGGGCTTGCCGGGATCAAGTCAAACCAAGAAATAGCCAGAGCAAATCTACATGGGTCAGGCATGTACTAGGTGCTGGCAGGGGCTTCCGGTGTCACTGAGCAGTACCAGTGACCGATTCAGGAAATGCGTATAGAAATATGTATTTGCTTTTCCCTCCACTAGCTGAGTTATCCAGAAAGATGGGTGTGTTTGGGGTCGTGAATTATTTAAAGATTTACACTGAAAAGTTGGAGGGAAATAATTAGATGTTAATGTAACTTTGGTCACATTTGTTAGGTTTCTGCTGTATGAAAACATCCAACTGATGTTTTCGTAAAGGCTGATGCTATTATCCCAATGCTGCAACTAATAGGTTAGGTGACCTTAGGCCAGTCACTCCACCTCCCTAAGCTTCGGCATGGATGGATGTCTCCAATGCCAATAGCCTAGAAAATGCTGTATTTAATCAACATCACCAGAGGTTCAAATTGATCAGCTGCATGGCTTTGGAAGACAAAACTCCAGATGAATGAGGGGCATTTACTCGGGGGCATTTTGGCAGTTGCACACCCAGGGAACAGTGCTGAGAGCAGATTAGTAAGGGCGGCCTGCATAGAGAAAGCCTTAATAATTCAAGCCCCTAAGCATCCTCTTTACTGAGAAGTGGCTGTGGATAAAATACACATCGAAATTACACACTCATCCAAATTAGATTTCAGGCTGAGTGTCATTACTGAAGCGGAGAAAATACAGCTGCAGCCCAAGGTCACCTGTTCTCAACCTTCAGTGCTGATTGGATCAAGGTTAAATTCTCCCAAACTGCCACATAGTTCACACTGCATCTGTTTGGATGTAATGGGACCCTTAGGGGGTGGAGGCACTAACTGCTAGTTGCAGGAGTGGGGGATGGGGGTGATCCCACCCCAGACTGTTCACTGACTATACATTTGACCTTGAGAAAATTCATTTTGTTCTATGATCACTAAGGTCTTGCCCACCTCTGACATTTTACAATCTATCACTTCTTCCTAAGGAGAATCAGGCCAAAATTGATGCTTTGGACATTCTTTCTCAAGTAGTCAAGGCAAAAATGTGGCCATGATTCCAGACATTGGCTACACATTGAAGTGACCTGACGAGCTTTAACAATGATTGATGTAGGGTCCCACCCAGAGATTCTAATTTAGCTGGTCTACGGGGTAGCCTGGCCTTTAATTTTAAATTTTTTTTTTAATGTTTTATTTATTTTTGAGACAGGGAGAGACAGAGCATGAACAGGGGAGGGTCAGAGAGAGGGAGACACAGAATCTGAAACAGGCTCCAGGCTCTGAGCTGTCAGCACAGAACCCGACACGGGGCTCGAACTCACGGACCGCGAGATCATGACCTGAGCCGGAGTCGGCCGCTTAACCGACTGAGCCACCCAGGCGCCCCTTAAAAGCTCCCCGGGGTTACTAATGCACGTCTAGGCTAAGAACCCCTGCTTCAGGGAGAAAACTACATGGGGTGTGTGCCTGACACTGTTGGTTACTCTGTCATTCATAGATCAATTTTCCCTTCTCTTCATCTTATAAAAAGGCTAGAAAACGAAAATAATTTCCTCCTTAGACTCCCTTGCAGCTAAGAGGCCCATGTGACAACTTGTGACCAGTGAAATAGAAGTGGAATTCCCTGGGTGGAGATCCCAGGAAAGTTTTTTAAAGGCGGGGATATCCTTTGGCATCTGCCCATTGCTTTCTTCTTCTATTCCTTTCTGTAATGCAGACGCCATGTCTGGACCGGCAGCAGCCATATTATTAGCAAATAGATAAGAGCCAAATGCTAATGTAAAGATGGCAGAGCAGGAAAAGAGAAGGGGCCTGGATCCTTGGGGTCTTCATGACCTGTGGTATCTGTCCTACTGTCTACCCCAGAATTCCTTGATGCATGAAATAAATTAATCCCTTTACTTATTTCAGCCACTGTCAGTCACATCTCCTCTTGCATACAGCCCAACGCCACCCTTAAATGATACAGAACACGAAAGGTCTTAAAGAGTGTCCACCTTCTCAAGGTCTCAATTCTATAGCACAGACACAGAGTGAGAGACAATTTGCTTAGTTTAAAAATGGCCATTACACCTAAACTACTTTTACTCTTAAGCAAAAATCATGTTACTTGCTGTGGAAGGGTTCCCCACAGGGCTTATACTTTGACAGAATCACCTGGAGCCTAGCTACTTGCTTAAGGTTATGGATCTTGAACAACTGTGCTAATATTTAACTACCAATGAGATCCCAAACTGCCTCACCAAAGCTGGCTAGGTGAAAGGCCTAGTGTGCTCAAGCATGTAAGGGTGGGGAGCTGAGAGTACAGTTGTATGGAACAGAGGCTCAATAAACCTCAGCAGCTTTCTTAAAAGATATGATCTCTCTCAATAACTAGCCCCAGAATCTATGCTGCCAGGGTGGGGGTAGGGGCAGTTACTTCTCTTGCAGCCTTCACTTCCTCACTTGCCCTCTAAGTCTCCTTTCTACATCCACACTCCTACACTTACAGGGAAGAGACTAAGTGTTAGCCATCCTTATGACCCCTGCACCTAGCAGAGAATCTGGCAGAAAGTAGGTGCTCACTAAATATTCATTAAATGAATGAACACACACTTGTCCTCCCTCTTGGCTCACACTCATCTACATGGACCCACCATCTGTGCAGTGAGAAATCTAATTTGTTCTACTTACTAAATTGTTTTCTTCTCTTACTACCTTCTCCAGGTGACCCTACTGCCATTCCTACCTTCAATGCTGGTGTTAAGAAAGAGAAATGTGAAAACAATGGGAGAGATTTATAGATTGAGGGAGGTGATTTTTTGTTTTTAAGGACATGTGCATCTGTGGATGGTAGTAATCTAGTAGAGCAGGACAGGTTGAAGATTCAGAGGAGAGAGAGGAGAAACAAAAGGAAAAGGTCCTTGAGAAGGTGAAAGGGGACTTGAGTCAGGGTCCAAGTGGGGGCTGACCATTGAAAGAAGGAAGAGTACTTCCTCTACTGAAACAGGAGAGAGGGCAGGCCTATGTCAGTAGACTCGTAAGTTTGGCTTCTATTTTCCTAATAAAATAGAAAATGAGATCCTCAGCTGAGAATACCAGAAGCAGTAAAGGTACGGAAAGTTGAGAAAGAGGAGCTAGTTTCTGAGATCCAGTCAACCCATCAAACTGTCTTAACTGTCTAATACCAACTTACACAGAAAATGGGCATGGAGTTATTTTCTTGCACGAAATCAAAGTAAGTTTCTGCAGTCTCCCCCTACATTTCAGCATCATCAATTCCTACCTTTGTCCTTGTGATGGTAAGGGAAGAAGAGGCAGAGAGTCCAATTTGGGCTACAGCAAGTGAAATTTGGGAAATTCAGAGAAGTCAAAATGAAGCCACCTAGAACCTAAAATATGGCGATTGAGAGAAGCAAAGATTTAATAAGTAGTTTTGATGTCTCTGGGCATCCTTTGGCAAAGCTTCCAATGCTTCTATAAGACTTATAGTAGAAACAGTAATCTTAACATCCCAAGATTATAGTAATTTTACCTTAGTCAACCCCAATCCATTCTACATGGTGACATTAATAGAGATATTCTAAAATACAGGGGTAGGAGTGTAGGAGGTAGAGAAAAAAACTATGGGGTAGTTTTCCCTGTTTAGACCCCACAAAATTCTCTAGGAATACCTCCTAGCACACTGCAGGGAAGGGAAAGAAGGGAAGGGAAGGGAAGGGAAGGGAAGGGAAGGGAAGGGAAGGGA
>NW_024412400.1:54449222-54529152 GCF_014898765.1 Herpailurus yagouaroundi
GAAGGGAAGGGAAGGGAAGGGAAGGGAAGGGAAGGGAAGGGAAGGGAAGGGAAGGGAAGGGAAGAAGAGTCATCTCCAAAAAGAGGGTAGGTAGGAATTGCATTCTGGCCCAGAACCAAGAATGAGGAGGGGCCTGAACTTAGATCTAGTCCCGAGGAACCATGATTCTTGGGTTCACTTGTACACAGAGAGAAGGCTATGAGGCCCACAACTTGTGTGCAGAACTGAAGAACAATACTGACTTACATTATTCAAGAAAGCCCATGCCTATCCCCTAATTCAGCCGCCGCTGTGGTTAATTCCCATCTTCTTTCTCCTTTGTCTATACTTCTCCCAGTCAGAACTTCTACATCTTCCCTCTTCTCAAAGTGATCCCAGGGAGGGAAAAATCTAGATAACTCCATAATCTCAACATAAGTTTCAAATATTTGACCATGCCTCTTCTCCTGTCAAAGTGACTGACACTTGTAACATCAGAAATTTGTGGAGTTTCTGTGGAAGTAGAGTCTTGTGGTGGGTGCCTTTGTAAAGCACTGGCTTTAACATTATGGAATTTTATCCACTTGAAAAGACTGCTATTTGTTAAGGAATTAAGATTAATGAGTTGATATGCTTTTATGATGGGAAAAGAGATAATTTTGAAATCTATATTTGGCCTTCTTTTATTGAAATATAAAATCACATGGCAGAGCATCTGGATGGTCTCAAAGCAGCAGTTGGCCAGAGTATGGGACTCAGTGGCTTTTGAAAGTGCACATTTATGTATTTAAAAAAAATTTTTTTTTAATGTTTATTTTTGAGAGCGAGAGAGAGGGAGACAGAGACAGAGGGTGCGAGCGGGGGAGGAGCAGAGAGAGAGAGGGAGACACAGAATCCGAAGCAGGCTCCAGACTCTGAGCTGTCAGCACAGAGCCCAACGTGGGACTCTAACCCACAAACTGCGAAATCATGACCCGAGCAGAAGTCAGATGCTTAACCGATTGAGCCACCCAGGCGCCCCTGAAAGTGCACATTTACTTTTAAATGAAAAATAAAAAGAAGAATGTTGGAGCGTAGGTAGCGGTGGTTATGCCGAGAAAATGTGCCTAGAGTAATCTGACATCATGGGAAATATCCTAGATCATTTGGCAGAGGAAATCCAGTGCTTCCACCAAGGGTGGTAGGAGATAATTCTAAGGAATTTAATGTATTAAAAGAAAAAAAGTAAGAGAGCAAAAGTAGAGAGAGAACAACAAAGGATGTTGAGACACCAAATATATATCTGCCCTTGGATCACAATTTTCTCTGCCACTGGGCATCTAACCACCCCTCTCCCATATATATTCATCTTCATTCACCTTTGACTCTCCAGTGATTTCCAATGGATTGCGGTTAGAATCCTAACAGATCTTGTCCAATGGTCTTCAATCAGGATCCCAATGAAAGACAAGCCAAGAACCCCATTTGCTCCTACTCTATTTGGAATACCTCCACATTCGCTCAACTTTCTATTAATGCCACTGACTTTGGAATTCTGGATAACAAATATAAGAAAGTGGTTCTGTTGTCAAGCATTCTGAATAGCTCCTTGTTATCATCACCAAGATCTTAAGTGATATGTTGTCCCCCTTGTGAGCTCATTAATCTCTGCTTTCCAGGGGGAGCTGTACAGTTACAAAGAATGACTCAGTGGAGGTCTGTAACAGCTGTCTGACTGTAGTACCACCAGGCCACAGGCACACTTTCCTGAGTGGACCGGGAATGCATATTAGGGGCAGGCAGGGCAGGCAACAGGGGGTTTGAGCTAATCAAAGTACAATGCTTGTTTAGAATTTATTGACGTGTTGTTAAATGTGTTGCAGTTTTTCCTAGTATGATGGCCATTTGTTTATTGATTTTTCAAAAGAGCTTTCAATATTGTGGTTTGTTTATCATGGGGGTTTGAGCTGTTGAAAGTTGACCTCAAAATTGATGTAATTAACTGGTTTTCGTTTGCTCTGTTTAATTGATGTTGTATTGCAGACAAAAAAAGTATGTGTGTGGGGGGGTATCCTTTTATAGTTAGCTGGATATTGTTTTTGGCTTTTAGAGCCTTCTGGTTACTCAACAATAACTTTCCAAATGTTAGCTCCACTTTGATTATTAGCTTTATGATGATTACTTTACCATTATGCCTAATCAACAGCTGTGCGGAAACTCATTTTAATCATATTTTTCCTGCTTAGAAATTAGCAGATGAAGCATAATTACTACCAAAGAGCTCTCCAGTTCTGATTGGCTGCCTCCTGTCTAGCATTATTGAAAATAAAAAGTGAAAACAAACTTAAAGAACACATAAGGCTTTTATTTTTACTTCATAAATAAAGTATGAACTCTTGACTTTTTTTCCCATCTGGAGGCTGACAATGAGTTTCTCATTTCTCTATCCTGAGACCAAACATTTTTACCAGATGACAGTTATTTCATGAACTAGATTAGTTAAACTAGATTAAAGGTGATCTTTACAGCATGTGACTTAAACCACCACAGAGTTGTGAAGGATGGCAACATTTCTTAATTCCTTCTCCAGAATTTAAATAATGGACTTTTCCTTTCTACATATTTCATGGAAGGATCAGAACTTTGCACAAGACTGGGGCTGGAATGCCTCAGAGAGACCATCTAATGTAGGGCTTGATTGTGGAGTAGATGTACCCCAGAGGGCTTCCAGAAATTCCCAAGGAGACCATGGCTCCAAAGAAGTTAAGACCCATAGAACGAATCCACCTCTTTTGTTTTACAAAACTAGAAACTAAGAGGGCCTCAGAGTCAGTGGTGGCAGAGGCAGGATTGAGAAGCAAGGTTCTCAGGACTTCCTGTGTCTCAGAGAAGCCACCACTTTCTCTCATCTGGCATCACTGTCAGCACCTCTTCCTGGAGGTTCAGCACCCCTCATGACACTGCCCTCTGACTTCTGCTCTGACAATAAATTTGGATGAGGGTATGATGTGCAGTGAGATCCATTGGACAAATGAGCCATTCCGACCTCAAACAGTGACCAAAGATGATGGACGGTTGTTTGTTTCCCTGGTACCACTGATATTCAGTGCAGTCAGGAATTTATGAGCCATGGTTTATAAAAACTCCACTTCCAAAATGAAATGGTGGGTCTACAACACCATCAAGGACCAGCCATGCAATTAAGCACCGGTCTTTAGATTTAAATGCTTTTGGGATGCCAAAGATTGTCATACTATTAACCAGTAACAGTTTGGAAGCTGTTGGAAGTACAATCCATATAACTTTATATAATTTCCTTGGGTTTCAGAAGTTATTGATACTTGATTATGAAATAATCCTACAACATTGGAATAAACATGGGAAGAATAGGTGAAACCTTCATTGTCTATAGTATCTTTTTTTTTTTTTTAAGATTTTATTTTTAATTAATCTCCACACTCAACACTGGGCTTGAATTTACAACCCTGAGAATAAGAGTCGCATGCCCCACCAACTGAGTCAGCCAGGGGCCCCCATGGTCTAGGATATCTTACAGGTCTGAACATCAAAACAAACAAACAAACAAGCAAATAACCTACAGAGCTGATACACTGGAAAGCAACGTTGCTCAAACTTTATGTGTTAGAATCACCTGGAGGTTTTGACAACACACAGATTGCTAAAGCCTACCCTGAAGTTTCTCATTCAGTAGATCTGGGATAGGGCCTGAGAATTTGCAGTTCTAGCACGTCTCCAAATGAGCCTGATGCTGCTGATCCAGGGATCACACTTTAAGAACCACTTGTCCAAAGCTAATAATTATCAACTGCTACTGGCTTTACAGTACCATCTTCACACTCACATATACCACTAACACTTGAATTAAATGCCTCTGAAATGCCTATCCCTAAGCAATCATCTGTCTGTCTGCCTCACCTTCCATTATACACACATCTGCCCCTTCCTCTTGTTCCCTCTCCCCAGTCATACACACAGCCTGCATTCCTTTAGGATGGGGAGGGGGGTGGGGGGAGGACAAGGGCAAAGGAGATTGATTTCTTTTTTGGATCTCCCACAAAGTCTAGCATAGTGTCTGTAAAGCTTGTTGCCTTGATTTGCAATGGAACAAAATTCAAGATAAGGGGGATAAGGGACTTTAAAAATCCACTCAGGCTTTAAGGTTTCATTTATTCATCATCTCCATGGCAGGCACGAGTTAGCTGTTCACTAACTGCATTTTCCCCTGTCAGTCCAGTGTACATAGCTGGATTATACTTTCCAGCCTCTCCTGGAGTAAGATGGAGTCTTGTGACTGATTCCAAGTCAATGGAATGTGCATCGTTTCTGGGACTGACCCCCAAACACCACCCACACAGGATCCTCCTTGTTCGTCCCTCTCCAGTGGCTGTAGACAGTTTAGCAGATAAAATGCTGGTGAAGGACCCTAACATGAATGCAGCCTGGCTTCCCAAAGCACTGTTTGAAGGAGAATTGCTCCAATCAGGACCTGTTTTGAACTTTCTAATGGCTACAAGTAAACTTCTATCGTCCACAAAGATTTTGGGAGTGCCTGTCTATCCTAGCCTTAAATGATTCTACAGCCACAGCTCTTATTTCACAGGTGTCTAGACTGCGGAAATGGCATCTGTGGGGTCTTCTTGTTTCTGACTCTCCCTCTCCCTCTTTTTTGTGAGCATCCAACTCATTGTGTCTTGATGTAAATGGTTTCCACTGTCACAGTAAGAAACTCCTCAAAGCCTTTAAGCCTGCCACCAACTGACAACTCTTACCCTGTTTTCCATGCGGTCCACATCCTATGGCTAACCATCTAAGTTAAGCACCTCTTTGAACACAGAACTGTTCATTAAGCACCCCCAATATGCCTACACAGTCCTGGACGTCTTCAGGAGAGGACTTACAGAGAGGTCAGTGCCCTGAGGTCTGCAATCCTGCTGCATGAGTTCTATTTGTCTCTCCTGGCCCTGAAGAATTCAGATTCCCTGGGGCTCTCATTCTGGCTGAAAATATGATTAGGAGGTTTACTCCCTATTTGTGCAAAAGAGTCCAGAAACTTGGCAGAGACTAATTGTTCCTGACTCTGAAGGCCCTAGCTAAGATCCTTTGGAGGCCCTTGTGAGGAAGAGAGAGGAATTATTGCTTTTGCAAGTGTCCTATGTCCAGGTGTTGTACTGGACACTTTATGTGCATTTTTTAAATTAGTGCCTGCCCTGAATCCTTCTGACTCCAAAGCTAGTGTTTTTTTCTAGCATAGCATATAGTTTCTCAAAAATCTTTCCAGGAATATGCCACACTGGGGAAACTCCAAACTCCTTGTGAGAGACACTATTTTTTTTTTATTCTTTTAAGTTTATTTATTTATTTTGAGAAAGAGAGAGTGTGGAGGGGTAGAGAGGGAAGGAGACAGAGAATCCCAAGCAGGCTCTACATTGCCAGCACAAACCCCGATGGGGGGCTCAAACCCACAAAACCATGAGATCATGACCTGAGCTGAAACCAAGAGTTGGACGCTTAACCGACTGAGCCCCCCAGATGCCCCTTTAATTTTTTTAATATTTATTTATTTTTGAGAGAGAGAGAGAAGGTGGGAGGAGGATCAGAGGGAGGAGGAGACACAGAATCTGAAGCAGGCTCCAGGCTCTGAGCTGTCAGCACAGAGCCCAACGTGGGGCTCAAAGTGATGAACTGCCAGATCATGACCTGAGCCAAAGTCAGATGCTTAACTGACTGAGCCACACAAGTGCCCCTAGACACTTTTTTTTTTTTTTTTTTTTTTTTTTACCACCAGACCCCTAGTTGTGGTTTAGTTAGGTTTAGAATGTGCCCAACTACTAAACTACATACCCCAGATCTCTTGCCACTAGGGGCTGGGTACACAACTCATCCTAGCTAATATGGTGTAAACACAATTGTTTAGGTAAAGCTTCTAGGAAAGCTCCCTAAGGCAATAGCAGATAGCTAGAATATAATTTTTTTCTTTATTTGTGTATGTCTTTTTAAAAATATTTTGTCCTTCTTTCTTCTTCCTGCCTGAAACTCAGATGTCATCACATCTGGAGGTGGAGGTGATATATTATAACCGTAGGGCAACAAAATGACATCACAGAACCGCATACCAGCTCCATGCTGCCTCCCTCTGGATTTCCTTTACATGAGAAAAAAATGAAAACACGTATTTATTTAAGCCACCATTGCTTCAGGTTTTCTGTTACTTGCAGTCAAACAAGATTCTAAGTGCTTCCCCTTTGAACCAATATACTACAGAAATGGTAGTAGATCTCCCGGCTCTTCTTGCCAAAACACATACCAGGTCTTCTGGCTCCTCTTTTCTCCCAAACCACACCCTCTAGAGTTTCTCTGGAGGGTCCCTACTGATGGGACTGTGGAGTGTGCAGGCTGAGATCCCAGCACCGAATAGGCACCAGCCAAAAGGGCAGTGTTTGTCTCCGAATGGATTCACCCTCCCACTGCAACTGAATCCTCCTACCCCACTTGAGCAAGCAGCCAATTATGTATTTAAAAGGACACAGAACAGCACTTATATGCATATGCCTAAACTACTAAATCATGGCATAGGTAATGGTCTTTCAGCTTATTTCAAACAACTATCAAGATTCCCCAGTTACACAGGAAGTTTTCCAAATGAGACCAACCTGGCTCTAATCATACCAGGGTCCTTGCAATAGTGACAGTAGTGAGGCACTGTACCTTGCATGGCTTCTTCAGCAGCAACCATTGCATGGAAACAAAGATGAACAGCATGAGAAGACTGTTTATGAGACACATTTGAAACGCCCCCAAGGATTCACAGAAATAACTGGGGAGAGACATTTGCTCTGATTACTATGGCTGTGTAGTAAATCACCCCAAAACTTACAGGCTTAGAACAACAATAAGAATTCAGTTCCAGGAATTCAAATGGGGCACAGAAGGCTGGCTTGGCTTTGTTTCTCAGTGTCCACAGCCTCGGCTGGCAGACTAAAAGGCAGGAAGCTGGAATCATCAGAAGATTCATTCATTCACGTGTCTGGTGGTTGATGCTGGCTGTTGGCTGGGGGCCTAGCTTGGGCTGTCATCTGGAGAATCCACATGAGGCCTCTCCATGTGGCCTGAGTTTCTCACAACATGGTTCTAAGGGCAAGTGTCCCAAGAGAGAGGACCGTATTACCTTTTATGACCTAGCCTTGGAAGTCATCCTGAGTCACTTCTCTATATCCTATTGGTTCAAAGGAAGGAACCATAAACTCCAGCTCTTTAGGGAGGCATGTTAATGTCACATTGCAAGAGCACATGAGATGGAATACACACGAGCGCACACACACACACACACACACACACACACACACACACATCAATACAGTTATCTTTGGAAAATACAATCTGCCACAACGTTGAAAAAATTTGGATGCCCTACTTTTATACTGGTGGGTGGGGGGTGGAGAGGGGAGGCAAGAGACAGGGATATACGGTTATTGCCATAGACCAAGTGAGAACTCAATGACCTATTCAATTTTATAGTTTGTATGTATTCTCAGGCCCTTGCAATCTTAGACAGTTTGGGCTATTATAACAAAGTACCATAGACTGGCTTATAGACAACAGAGATTTATTTCTCATAGTTCTGGAGACTGGGAAATCCAAGATCAGGGTGCCAGCACAGTCGAGATGAGGACCCTCTATGGGGTGGCAGATTGCCAACCTCTCATTTCTTATTCACATGAGAGAAGGAGTAAGGGAGCTCTCTGGGGACCCTTTCATAAGAACACTAATTCCATTCATGAGGCCTTCACCCTCATGACCAAATCACCTCTTAAAGGTCTCATCTCCTAATATTTTCACATTTGGGGTTGGGATTTCAAAATATTAATTCTGAGGTGACACAAACATTCAATCCATTACACGTGCATTTATTCCATTGTTTGGACTATAAGATCTGTTGTCCACATTTGCATTATTATGTCTTTTCCTGTCCCAACTCCTCCTTCCAGCTCCGGCTCACATTTCTCCTCCTTGGTAGAGCTGACCGCCCCCCTCGCCCCCTTGCCTCTGCTGCTGCTCCTTGCCCTCCTCGCCAAGCTCACAGAATTCATTTCTGTTACACCTAAATGGTTATATTACTCCTAATCAACAGTAGTTAATATCAAACATCAGTGGGGCATTATCTGAATATCCATTCTCTGATGTTCTTTTAAGCATCTAGTATTTAAGTGTAAATTTCCAATTATATCTAGAAGTATATATTGACTTACTGTAACTACAAACCAAGATGCAGTAAACATGCTCGGAAGAGCTTGCCAAAATGTTACTCTTAAGATCCTATTAAGGAGCTTTAATATTTTATTTTGGATTATGCAGATAAATTTTATAAACAAGGTTGTTAAAAAATAATGGGGATGAGAAAGCCTTTCTATCTCTTTCTTTATATCTGGGTAGAAGGATTAAAATACAAATCTAAGTCTTTACCCTACTGGGCAAGAAGTGGGGTGATTCTTGTTCAGTCCAGATTGATACAGAGACTCCCTGACTCCACGTCACTTCTCAGCAATGACCAACATCTACCAAGAGCCTATCATGTACCAGTTAACTTTAAGTACATCATCTCACTGGATTCTCACAATGATCCTGAAAAGGTACCATTATCCCAATTTCACAGAGCTAATAAATGCACCACTTGTATATGAACTCACACTTGCCTAATTCTAAAGCTCTGTACTTTAGACCACCCTGCACACTCTCTCTACTGATGCTGTGGTAGGTTACATGCTACAGCCTTTTTAGGTGGGAGTTCACCAGGCAGGCAGGGATCTCCAAGCCCTACTGGAAATAACAAGATCAGAGTTCAAATCTTAGCTCTTCTTTTTTCCTGTGACCTTGAACAAACCGCTCTCGAATCTCATTTTCTTCTACATCCTCTAAAATAATTTATTTATTGAGCACTTACTATATATCAAGCACTTTGAATTATCTCATTTAATCCTCACATAACCTTATAAATTATTACTATTATTTACTATTGTTACTGCCATTTATAGAGGAGGAAACGGAGGTTTTGGGTAGTTAGGTGACCTGTCCAAGACTGTAGAACTGATGGTAGAGCCAGATAAACCCAGGTCTGTCTGACTCCACACCTTCAACTCCTGACCACCCACATAACTGTCCCTATTAACACTTCCTCATCCATCTTGTTATAACAAACATGATGATGTTTGTGCAAGCATTTTATAAATGTTAAGCACGAAACAAGTGTTAGCGATTATGATTCTGGTTATGATAGGAAAACTGTGCGGGAAAAGGAACATTGACTCTCTGGGAATAAACGTCCACATAAACAGAGAAGTCTGGAATTCTGGAGCCAGTGTTCTCTGGAACCAAACAAAGACCGGCAGCCAGAATGTTGTCTTATTAGACGGTTCCACTTAGCACTATCCATTTTGTTCAGCTTTAAGAAAAAAGTAAATCACTGCAAATGTCTTTCCAAACTGCTTTAATTATAGATTAGCCTTGTCAATCTTAATAAAATTGTGCCTCTGTTTGAGGTTTATATATGGAAAAGTGCTCACAAGCAATTACTTTTATTTCCCAAGTCTGTCATTTAAAAAATTCTTACATTCACAGCTTGATCCCCCTAACTCTATTCTTAGACTCATTTTTAGTCTGACTCTGTCTACGACTAATTCATGGCCTCATGATATTGAACAATTTAAATGTCACATTAGTGGCCTAGTCATTGATTTTATATTTCTGTGCAGACTAGTAGACTTGAAGATGAAAACAGTGAGGACTGTACTAAAAATATGTATTTACTTCTGAATAATCTGATTTTATTATTAAAACAAGAAGAACTTTTTAAAATTAAGAAATCTTCAAGATTCACAATTCTAGGGGTGCCTGGGTGGCTCAGTTGGTTAAGTGTCAGACTTCAGCTCAGGTCACGACCTCATGGTTTGTGGGTTTGAGCCCCGTGTTGGGCTCCATGCTAACAGTGTGGAGCCTGCTTGGGATTCTCTCTCTTGCTCTTCTTCTGCCCCTCCCCTACTGGCACTCTTTCTCTCTCTCTCAAAATAAATAAATAAACTTAAAAAAAAATAATTAAAAAATAAAAGTGTTCATGGTTCTACAGAATGCTCTTAATTGGTGGCGAACAGCCCTTTCAGATTTTCTTGTGGATTTACTGAAAAAGTGGTACTTGCTTTGTTACCCTGGCAAAACCCAGTCCATGGGAATTTAGCCTATACTGAAGAAACCTAGCTTCTTAAAATATTAACTGGAGTTTCAGCTAAGAAAAAAAGTGGCAGTGAAGGAGTGTGGGGGGAGTTCCTTAGTCACACAAGTTAGGAAAATGCTATCGTCTATTGTTCCCTCTTATAGAACCACAATGTACCTTAACAAATTAAAGGTTCTGAAAAATCCTGCAGTAGTGAAGTTCATGTAGGTTTCTATAACTGGACATTTCCCAAACTTATTTGACCACAAAATGATTTTTCCAAATAACAATAACATCACATAGAACTCATCCTCTGTGAGACTTTGGTAAAGGCTATTATAATTGATTCTGAAATAAAAACGTCTGGGGCAGGTGACCAACCACGTGAACTTCCCAAGACATATTATAGCTAAGAGTATAATCTTTTTTATTTTTTTTAATTTAAAAAAAAATTTTAATGTTTGTTTATTTTTGAGAGACTGAGAGAGAGAGAGAGCACGAGCAGGGGAGGGGTAGAGAGAGAGAGAGAGACATAGAATCCAAAGCAGGCTCCAGGCTCTGAGCTATCAGCACAGAGCCTACACGGGGCTTGAACTCAGGGACTTCGAGCTCATGACCTGAGCTAAAGTCGGATGCTCAAACAACTGAGCCACCCAGGTGCCCCAAGAGATTTACACTGAGATTACATCCTAAAGGAGCTTGGTGATGCAGAGTAACACTGAAAAGCTCGCAGCATACTCTAAAGACCCTACAAATTTGGCATTATTTATTTACATCACAACTTACTCCAGAAAGATTTGTTGTAACTTATTACATAAATATAAATGGCAAAATATGAATAAGACTCAAAACAAAAAATAAATTGAATTAGAAAATCAAGGCTATAATAAAGAAAAAACATAAATATGGGGGGGGGGGAAGAGGAGGGACCAGCACAAATGTCACTAAACTTTAAATTTAGTTCTGAGCTGTCCAGCAACCAAAGCAAAAAGGGATTCTTGGCCATTTACATAATTAACCATGATGAAAAAGAAGAAAGTTTTAACAGGTCCAGTCTATAAGGAAAACAAGGCTTTTTTGAGCTGAATTCTAAAAGTAATCAAAGGGAGAATTTCATTGGAGACATAATGCCTCCAGCCATTTTCCAAATGCAGTAACAAATTTATGTGGCTAATTCTTATAGCATTGCCAATGATAAAGCTCAGGGCCAAATATTAAATTCTACAAAGTTAATGGGTTCCATTTGTCTTTGGCTGATTCAGGAAGACAAGTTACAAATCTAATAAAATCATGATAGCCCTAAGACAAATTAGCTTTGTACTTCACCATTTTCAAAATCAAACTAACAGGCAAGAAAAGATAATGCACTCTTTTTGGTTAAATAAAAATAGCTAACACTTACATAGACCTCACTATGTGCCAAGCAGTATTCTAAGCACTTTATATATATCCATTCACTTAATCTTCATAACCACTCTGTAAAGTAGGTATTACATTCTTTATTCTACAGATGGGGAAATACACACACAGAGATTCAGTGCTCAAGGTCACAGAGCAGTACTAACACTGTCTACTGTGCAGCAGTAGACAACTGAGGCCAACTAGCAACTGAGGCCAACTTTTCCATGTAGATGGGTGGGAGAAATGGGACTAGTCTTAGGCAACAGAGGGGGAAATACTACTCCCTTCAATCTATAGAATCAGAGGAATCATGTCATTTGTTATCACTGCATCCCGAGAGCTGTAGAAGATGGTTCAAGGCCACTGTATCAGTCAAGGTCCAACCAGAAAAAGAAATCATTCTGAGTATTTAAAACAGAGGGAATTAAATTAAATACAAGAAACTGGTTACACAGAAAGAACTAAGAAACCCCCAGGAAAGTGTGAAGCAGTCCAGAGATTAGCAACAATGGGAAGGAAGGAGCCTGGGGGCTGGCATTACCTACAGCAAACCTGCCCATGGGAGCCATGAAGGGAGCCATCAAAGAGCTCCAGGGCTCCCACTCAAGCTTCTCCCTTTCCCCCTCTCCAATCTTCCACTGGCTGAACACTGCCAGAATGCCGATACCCTCTAGGGATCAGACCTTCTATGATACAGGACAGAGCTGTGAAGGGTGAGAAATGGATCTAAAGCAAAAATGCCCAAGACTGGCCCAGGTATTAACAGTATAAAAGTGAAATTCTGTCTTCCAGTAGCTGGAGCATATGGGCTCCTCAGGAGGCAAATTGCCAGTAAATAACAGCTTCAGAAAAACCAGGGAATAGTTTCTTAGGAGAGGGGTACATGTTGAAAATATAAACAGGTTCATAAACTTAGGTAAATTAATTCCATAAAAATGCATTCAGTATCAGTTGTGTCCAAGTTGCCAAGGCAGTCTCCAAGTGGCCATGGCCCTTTGGAGTTCTGGAAGCTCTTCATGGATGTGCTCCCAACTCTAATCAATTCATGCTGTCCTATCTGAGCCCCACACCCGTATGGTGATGTCTATCCCATGGAATGGTGAACAGAGCGGGTTCTGTGACTTGTGTGCAGCAGGATAAACCTTCCTGCAGGAGGTTAGAAGAGTGACCCAACAGCAAATCAGGACTATAGAAAGATGGCTTGCTTACAGAAACATTTGAGAAATTTGCCTCATGAATTTTGAATAGAACACAGGCAGACTGGGAGGAGTTGCATTCAAACAAAAACACAGCCATGAGTGGGGAGGTAATGTGGGTGCAAGGGAACCCTTCAGGTGAGCCCTGCAAAGTTGTCAAAAGGGCGCCAGTACACAGAAAAATGGGAAACCACTGTTCTACAGAGGCACAGACACAACGCCTACTACTGGGAACTGATTTCTAGAAACCTGAAGATTAAGATATGAACACAACCTCCCGAAGCATGAGGTAGAAAATGAGAATTGCCGGAAATGGGAGATGGTGTTAAGGGGATTCCTAGAAAAAAGAAACAACTTCTAAATAAGGAAGGTGGACTTGGGGATGAGTAGTATAAATTATGGAGGGTAAGTGACATTGGAGTTGCATCTGATTTGGTTTTGACCTGCAGAGATGGGAAAAGAAAATTCCTGGTGGAGGGCACAGCCAAAGGGAAGGGACAACATCTCTAAAGCAGGGAGTTGGAGAGCCGAATCAGGCAGTCACTTATTGAAGTAAAGAGTGCAGGAAGGGAAGGGGTGGAAAATAGAAATGAAAAGGAAGATTAAGATCATACTCAAAAGGCCCTTTTAAAATTCATAGTCAGGTAAATCTACAATGGAAATTGTTAACTCACAATTTGAACGTTTGGTCTATATTGACAGCCTTTAAAGGCAAGTGTCTTGGAACACCATTGTCCGTGTCATTTAACGTTAGAAGTGAGACGCTGGGTACATGTTCCACAGCCCTATCCAGGGATTAATTGCTAGCTCAGAGGCAGAGACACTAGTCCGGCTGCCCTGTAGCTATAAAGTCACAGGCAAGGTGCTGAGCAAGAACAAGCACTTCACACTCGATGCAGGTGTGCAGAGAATATTCAGAAGAAAGCATTAACAACCAATATTTCCTCAAAATTAAAGGGAGGCAAAGGGTATATTACTAGTTTCAAGTTAAAATAATGGAGTGTAAAAATATTTCACCTTATTCATTTCATGCTATATGATTTTTATGCCAATGTGAGCATTTGACTGGTACATCAACCTACTGACAAATATATTCTAACTTCAACAATCTGACCATTTAAAAAAAGAATGAGTGAGAATGAATTCATTCAGCTGATATAACTGGAATTCTGATTTCAGATCTTCTGGCTTCATTAAATATATCTCATAATATTTGCGGTTTAGTTTTTATATCTCCAGCAAAAGAGAGAGAGAGAGAGAGAGAGAGAGAGAGAGAGAGAGAGAGAGAGAAAACTTGCCATGAGAAATTGATAAATTGCTATAAAGCAAAATTTAAATTTAGAAGGCTACGCCACTCATAAATAACATTGTATAGTCATTTTGTGTTTCAGAACCCAGTATAGCCTTACTTTTTCAAGCATATAACTTAGCATTATTGATGAGCACTGGACGGCTTAGTTCATGTATAGAGAATGGAACACAACGAAGGAGGGGAATTTCTTTTTTGTTTACAGAAATGCATACAAAAATGGCTGGCCTGTCATATTATCTAAATCATTATTAATGTGTTACTGAAAATGGCCAAAAAAGTGACAGAAATTATTTCCTCAGAAGAGTCTTGTATTCATGGTCTAGAACACAATCCAGTTCAACCCTCATTTTCCTTATAAATTGTCTGGTCTCTCATTGCAGCAGGGATTGTCAGAGAGATGACAAGTGCCTCCCCCACAGAGGCCCCTGAGCCATGCCCAAGTCAGGGAGTAAGATGCTTACTCACCCTCTTCGAGGAGCCCTGGATTCCACTTTCAGCACAGCCACCCCTTTGCTCTGGCTCTAACCTCTCTTCACCTGGAAAAGGGGATAAGAATAACTTCAGCCCATCACACAGGAATGTAGTGAGGAGAAAACAAAACAATGCACACGGAAGTGCTCTGAAAAGCTGAAAAATCAAATACAAATGTAGATGTTAGTATCTTCATAAGGCCTTGAAAGTACTCAACATTTTGTTTCCAATTTCAAGCCTGGTAGAAAGATTTCTATTTCCTTGTGCATCTAATTTGAACAAAAGATACAAACATCTCACTTTGACTTTTCTCCTGCTTCAAGCATTTGGCTTGAAGAAGCGTTTTTGTCAGCAAGCTGCCAACTCATAGAGTTGAAAGGAAATCCAAACCTCATTCCAAGTCAGGGGTGTGGAGGTAGAGAGGATAGGAAACATTGCTGGAACTTTCCTGGTGCAAAAAGAAACTGTTCAGACTACAGAAGTAACTATAATCACACAACCTGTTACAGACCCTGCAGAGAACCAGATATGATTTAAAAATTGAACAACAGGAAGAGACGGCTTGACTCTTTCAAGCTAATCAAGGTGAGTATATCAACGTTGAGGTAGAGATTATGTAGGTTTTGCCCCCAAGCATGAGATGACGGTGAATTGTCTTCCCACCTTGGGAACCTGTTATCATGCAGTTTCCTCTGCCTGGAACACACCTTTCCTCTTCACCTTGTCTTTTCTTAAAGAGCCATTTTTTTTTAATTGATTTATTCTTGAGAGAGAGAGAGCAGGGGAGGGGCAGAGAGAGAGGGAGAGAAAGAATCCCAAGCAGGCTCTGCACTGTCAGCGCAGAGCCAGACCTGGGGCTTGAACCCACGAACTGTGGATCATGACCTGAGCTGAAATCAAGAGTCGGATGCTTGGGGCACCTGGGTGGCTCAGCTGGTTAAGTGTCTGACTTCGGCTCAGGTCATGATCTCCCGGTTCATGAGTTTGCGCCCCATGTCAGGCTCTATGCTGACAGCTCAGAGCCTGGAGCCTGTCTCTCTCTCTGCCCCTCTTCTGCTCGTACTCCATTTCTCTCTCTCTCTCTCTCTCTCTCTCTCTCTCTCTCTCTCTCTCTCTCAAAAATAAACAAAACATTCAAAAAAAAAAGAGTTGGATGCTTAACCAACTGAGGCACCCCCTCAAGGAGCTATTTCTTAGGGAAGACTCTCCTGCTGACACCTCCACCACCCCCCATTCCAGTTCATGTTTCCAGTGTAAAAAATGTGAGCAAGCTAAACTCCTTTATAATCACTGACCATTGTTGGAATTAGTGATTCATTAATTTAACTGATGAGTGTCTGTTGTTCTTTCTCCCTATCCCAGTAAGCTCTGTGAGGACAGGGAAGAGTTTGACTTTATAGAATCCCCACAACAGAATACAGCATCTCCTAACTCAGAGAGGGCCCTCATTAAATATTTATTAAATAAGTAATCAAAGAAATACGATCTGAAAAGAACATCAAAGCAGATTATTTCAGATCACAAATTATTTCTATATAAGCACATTGATGTAAATATATGCTGCATTACAATAAAATCCTTAATTAACTGTTGCTCAGGGAGAACATATTGCAAATGGAGGGAAACCATAAAATGAGAAGGTTAATAAATCAATTTTAATAACAAGTTAATAGTAAGGAAATATGTTGCACGCTCTGAATAAAGATTTCTTATGGATTGGATGGTTTCTAAGGTCCCAACTGCCCATGTTTAGACATTTTGAAGAAGGGACGTGAAAAGGGCAGAACAACTGCTTCCCAAGCTGGAAGGCACATCTCCTTGTCAGTGAACATCAGAGAGAAACTCCCTTCTGGACCAGGTATCACGTGATAGAACAAAAAGTTACATGATGAGGCCACCCAATCTTTCTCAAGCTATCGGGACAGTTCCCAGAAGCGCAGGTAGGACAGCGGCCAGTTTTGTTGCATCCTGTTTACTTTCTTCTGTTTTAAAAAGTTGAAAAGTAGCGCTAATTTAAAAAAAATTTTTTTTCAACGTTTATTTATTTTTTGGGACAGAGAGAGACAGAGCATGAACGGGGGAGGAGCAGAGAGAGAGGGAGACACAGAATCGGAAACAGGCTCCAGGCTCTGAGCCATCAGCCCAGAGCCTGACGCGGGGCTCGAACTCCCAGACCGCGAGATCGTGACCTGGCTGAAGTCGGACGCTTAACCGACTGCGCCACCCAGGCGCCCCGAATCAATATTTTTAAAGTCATTTCATATCACATTGTCACATTTGACCGTAAGTCAGCACACAGCCTGAGGTGGGGCTCTATCCCACAACCTTGGGACCATGACAAGCCGAAACCAAGAGTCGGACGCTTAACCGACTGCAGCCACCCAGGCGCCCCAAGTAGCGCTAATTTGACATTCATTCATACGAGTGTAAATAAATGAGGAGGATAAAATTTTCGAACAATATTATTTAAGCACTACGGCAAGATAAAAGTTAGTGTTCTTAACTGCTATCAAGCTATACTCCGAGACCAGTCTTTTTTTGGATAAAAGTCAGTTCCCACCCGCCTTCCGTCTGTTTTTTTTCTCTTGCACACACTTATTTACACCCAATTCGGTGCCAATTTTCAACAAAATTAGGTTTCCTTTTAATTTTTACATTACGATCTTCCTTTATCTTTCAGGTATTCTATGGGACATAGAACTATATGCTATCTTCCTCACTAACTGGAATTTATAACTATCTGTGAGCCAAGTCTGCCCCCACTCATTTGTGTGTTAAACAAATATAAAGAATAAGGACGCTGAGTAATAAAGATCATGTCTCTTCTGGAGCTTTTAAAGCTATAGTGTTTCTTTTTGTTCCTTCGAAAGGTTGTACGCGATAAATTACATTACAAATAAAAATGAATCAAGTGAGACGGAGAGGTCAGAGAAGAAATACAGAGGCGCCAGTTTCTGTAGAGGGTCTTTAATGGATGGTATTTTGAGGCTATCAATTTGGAAAGAAAAAAAGTAAGTAAAAGTCCATTTCATACTCATTTTGCAGACCTCATCCTTTTCTTTGTTTTCATACAATTAACTCTGCCAGTGTTTTATTTTATACAAGATCTATGTTGATCTTCTACTCTGTCCTAATATTATGCAAACAAATTCTAACTCCTTAAAGGCAGACAGAAATTAAACCATTCAAATGCTGTTGTTTAGTAATTTCAAAATAACAATAAGTAAGGCATTTTCACCTATGTATCACGTCACGCCACTCCCCCTTAATTTTTGTCATTGTTCCTACTACTACTAGCAGAAATCCTAAAAGATCAGATAATAAAGACCCAAACAGGTCTTTACATTTTTTTCAATTTCGTAACTAAAGCCCATCTCAAACTATGAACTGCCTTCATTCTTGAACTTACTTTAAAATTGTCAATTTGTTTTTTCTCTGGGAAAGTAAGAATAAGTCATGACCAAAGGGGAAACTGCCACTTGTTGCCCTTTATGGAGTCTCTCCTTCACTCCATTTAATGGCAAATGGGAGTGCAGACCTGGGTTTACTCAATGCCAGTGGAGGAATCCTTTTTTTCCCCCCCATAACAGCAAACATCTAGCAGAGTTCCTTGAATATAGAAAATGTTCAATGTAAATCTGGCAAAAAAAAAAAAAAAAAAAAAAAACAGAGGAAGAGTGAATAAAAGAATAATGCAATTTTCATTGTTTAAAAATGAATCATTTCCACTCCTTTATCTGACTACGATTTGAAACCCCTTGATAATCAAGTTTTACCAAATAGTTTTAATGACTCGGTACAGAGAAATAGACCAGGGTACAGAGAAATGTGGCTTTAGGAGAGCTTAGAAAGAAGGACCTGTGCTCAACCAAGTGTCACATGAAACTTGGCAGTGGCATTTCCAAGCTTCTCCAGAAGCAGAAAGGATTGTTTTAGAGTATAAGGCAAAGTAAGGTGTTCCCAGGAGCAGAAATATTTTAAATGTTTTCATTTAGGCAGGGCAAATGGCCTGTTTAAATCAAACGACCACCCCTAACCTTGGTTCATAAAGCTATTGGGGAGATACAGTGTGACTTACTCTGAGAAAAACCTGCTTTTATCTGGCCTACATCTGAATCCTGCTTGTCTCTATATTTTCCTTTGCTTTTACTTTTTTCTCTCATTGACTATGGAATTTCCTGTTTGATTTTTCTATAGGGGTCCTAGTGTTTAAGGGGTGAAGAAATGAATAAATTCTAATCCTAAAAAGATAACTGTTTCAATCTGCCTTAATAAAAGCACAAGTTCCTGGCTTCTCCACGGTGTCACTCTAAGACGCTTCTTGAGGCCACCACCCAGCAGATAAGTTGCTTACTGGTCAGGAACCGCGGTAACTCTCCTCCCTCCCGTGCACTAAGGGTCATCCCCAGGGAGTAGTGACTTCAAGGACAGGTCTTTCGTCCCCTGTGCTAAGTGAGAGCACAGACGTCCTTTAAAGACAAACTTTGCAAACAAGAATAACCTTGAGAAAGACCCTTATACGCAGATCAATGCTCAGGAACGGTGCCAACCACTTACAACTCTCCTTTGACATTTCACAGATGTGTTTCACGCTAGGGAAGAGGCCTCCTTCTACACCGAAACCCAAATCCATGCTTTGTGTCTTGGGTGCAGTGGGGGACTTATCGGATGAGCCGCTGGGGAAATACGTGCCCCCTATGCTCTCTTTGGTCAACTAGAGTCACCTTGGCAGAGGGTTCCCCTGCCTCCCAGGGGATACTTCTGTGGTGCCTTGACCTAAGCCTCTCCCGGGAATTCTTTCTGTTCGGGAGGTCTTGTGGAGTGCAGCTTCACAGTCCCACGGATCTGCCCAGAACCATCCGGCGGTCCCCAGCCCCCAAGCTCTGGGACGGCTTCGAGGCTGCGCTAGCCATTAATGGACATCATCCATTTTTAATCAGAAAGATCAGAAGAAAGATGGTAAGCGAATCCCAGTCGCAAGTCAATTTAAATAACATTCCTGGGGAAATCCAATCACTTAAAACTGAGACACCTACGCGAGCAAGAGCCCCCGCCCGACTAGCAAGGAAGAGCTCGACGGCTGAATTAATCAAGATCAGGGGGCTCCAGAGCTGAGCGCGGAGCGTTAACCCTTCCAGCCCCGGAGAGTGACAAGGGGGCTTGCAAAAGCGCGGACGGCCAGGGCGAAGATGCCCACGGCAGCCACGCACAGGCTGCCTCTGCCATCTTGGGCGGCTCCGAACGCCCAGAGCTCTACCCGGGAGGCTGGGCGCTCGCGGTTAAGGTCAGCAGCTCAGGAAGCCGCTCCGGCTGCGAGGAGAGGCCGCCTCCCGCAGCCTCTGCGCGCCTTGGGCTCCTCCTTCCGCCCAAGCGTGGCCAAGTGAGTACTGCTCCGGCCGCAGGTAGCCGAGGCGCGGGAGGCGGCGCGCTGGACCCAGAGGAGCGCCCGGGGAGGGGCCGACGGACACGCGGACAGACGGATTCCCCCAACCCCCGCCCGGGACATTAGCAACGGTCTGCGCGGGCCATGTGGGGGCCCGGGGTCACAGCCGAGGGCCTGTCGGTGGCGCCCGCACCGCCGCCGCTGCTGCCGCTGCTGCTACTGCTGACGCTGGCGCTCGTGGCGCCCTCGCGGGGCGGCGGGGGCTGCGCGGACCTGGCGTGTGGCGAGCGGGAGCGCTGCTGCGACGCGGCCAACGCCACAGCGGTGCGCTGCTGCAAGCTGCCGCTGCACGCCTTCCTCGACAACGTGGGCTGGTTCGTCCGCAAGCTCTCGGGGCTGCTTATCCTGCTAGTGCTCTTCGCCATCGGCTACTTCCTGCAGCGCATCATCTGCCCCAGCCCACGCAGGTACCCGCGCGGTCAGGCGCGGCCCGGGCAAGCACGGCCCGGGCCGCCGGGGGGCGCGGGGCCGCAGGGGGCCGCGGGGCCGCCCGACGACGACGACGACTCTCCCGCGCTAATGCGCGACGAGGCGGCCGCCGGCTCCCAGGACTCACTGCTGGACAGTGGAGGCGGGGGCCGGGGAGGCGGAGGGCGCTCGGCCCCCTCCTGCGCCTCCGAGCACGAGCTTCGCGTAGTCTCGCCGGTCTTCCTGCAGCTGCCCAGCTACGAGGAGGTCAAGTACCTGCCCACCTACGAGGAGTCCATGCGGCTGCAGCAGCTCAGCCCCGGGGAGGTCGTGCTGCCCGTGTCGGTGCTTGGCCGCCCACGAGGCGGCGGCGCCGGGGAGTCAGACGGCGGGGAGGGCCGCTTCCCGCTCATCTGAGCGTCTACGGCCGCTCGAGGACCGCGCGGACAGAACGGGGCTAGGTGGGCTGCGGGTGGGACGCAACGGCCGAGGTGGTACCTGCCACCGCCAACTGCCTCAGACCCCGCCTGGTACCCGGGCCGAATCGCCCGTCGCTCGGCGACTGGGCTGGAGTCACTCCCGTTTCCCCCCCCCCCCCCCCCCCGTTCCCCCCCCCCCCCCCCCCCCCCGAGATCTTAAGTTTCCCTACGTTTCATTCGGTTCAAGGAAACGTTAGGCGCGCGCGGCTGGGGCCACAGCAGCGGACAACCCAGGAGCGCAACTTCGAAGACCGTCCCTACCCTCAGCCTCTGCTCAGACTGTGTTCACTCGTAAGTGCCTGCTTTCCGAATCAAAGAGAACACGTGAGCCCTTTCGTGAGTCGGGAGAAAGGTAGCAACCTTTAGGGATGAAGGGAAAGGGACGCAGTTCCATACCTCTCCCTCTTGCCCAGACAGGTCACGGTCTCCGAAGATAAGCCAAGGGCTAGGAGCCGTGGGGGTGAGCCACCACTGGAGACTGCTGCGCGCGGTCGGGGAGATCAGCTCCTAGGTATGATTGAATCCCTCCCTTACGGGGAACACCCACCCTCCACCAAAAAAAAAACTTGCTATCTTCCTGGCCAAGTATAGTCACAGCTGATGGCTCACAATTTGATGAGGAATACCCAGGATATCCAGTTAGGGGGTGTACCTATTGAAGATACAGCATTTAGGTATATTGAAGACCGTATTTGTAATAAGGTACAGTTGGGCTTTTGATTTTTCAATTACTGAGAAGATATTTATATTTATTTGTCTTTTATTTTTATATTTTTACCATGGATTGAACGTATCAGGAGTGTGTGCAGTTAATGACATGATAATCGTCTTTTCCTCTTTTTTAGGTCTTAATGGCCTAAATTGTCATTATTGTTTAATAAAATGTTGGACATTATTTCATTTACAATGGGGGAAAAAAGGAGGCATGGTCAAACGAGAAAACATATGTGACATAAAACACATGACGGATATCTTATTTTCACTATTTGAGATGAATATATTTTATTTTTAGTACTGTGTCATAACATGACTTTTTGTAATAACTATAGATTGTGTAGTCTAGGTCTTAATTGTGTCATTCACCACATAGTTATATGTAGAAATGATTGATACACGTATGCCGTACCATGAAGCATGATGTCATGCACTTTTCCCTCTATTTTAAAATACATTCCACAACATGATACAAAACATAAGAACTTGTGACTTGTGACTTCTCTTCAAAGCCATAATTGTGCAAGTAATATACTACAGAAGGATTTAGTCAACCTATCCTAAGAAAAAAATAAATGTCATTGTATCAGTTCCACCATCCTATGAAATGTCCTTTAAGCAAATGGTAATTTAAAATAATATATTAAAATGCATATGTATAATGTACATATGTATATTGTCTCTGTACAATATACACATTGTATACCACATAATTATTATACTTTATGATTGTCATGAAAAGTAGGAAACAAAAGGTTTCTCTGCTTGTGGAAAGATGAGTGTTATTAAGAAAGATTTTACACGGGAACCACACATATGTACCTAGAAACACTGATTTTATGACTGAAAACTTTGACAGTCCTGAAATTGTATTAGAAGAAACTGATGATTAATTTGAGAAATGATTTAATTGAGAAATTAATGTGAGAAAATGATTTAAACTTTTAAAGGCGAATAGAAAAAGTCTGGCAGTTCTAAGAAATCTTAAAATGTCTGAATTGTAATAGAATAGAATGGTTTACTCTAAAGTTCTAAAAGCTAATGACCCTGTCATTGAAATCATTTGAAGTGTATTAAAGCATAGAAAAACATTAAAATCTTTCTGTCTGTAAATTATATCAGATGTGTGACTATATGGTATGTATTAAAATATGAAATGTGTATCTTTGTTATTTATAAGCAGTCTTAAGCTGTGAGTTGGCAAAACAATGAGTTGAGACTACATGAATTGACAATGGCACAAGATTTAATGAAATCATAGCATATTGAATAATTGTGTATATTCACGTTAGTCAAACACTATAAATCTCAGTTTTACGTGTGGCTATCAATACTACCCACCATTCAAACAAACTGGAAAGTTGCCTTAATCTTTTAAATTATTTATCCTTTGAGGGTACACTGTTTTAGACACTTCTTCAAATTCACCATATCTGAAACATCAACATAAATATCCATATATATATCCATCCTGTATGTTGTTGCTATTACTAACATCTTGACCTTTGCAACAAAATCTTGTAAAAATATACTTATAATATGAATCAAGTATATTTCCTTTGTATCAACTATGGAACAATTCCCTAAAATTCAGAATGTCTGTAACGTAACACTAATCATGAAGGAGATTACACTAAATTTTAAAATTACAACAAACAACGTTTGGTTTTTTTCCTAGTCATCACACAAGCTTTTATGCACATCCCTCATTTAATAAAAATGAGTTTGACTCTGTGTTTTTCTTGCACTTCTTTGATTTACCAAGCACAATTTTGTGGGAAAAAAATTCTTAAAAACTATTTTTATTAATGATGAACGAATGTGTTTCATGGTAACGCAAACATATATAACATACCACGTTAATACAGAACCTGTGTATTCACATTGCTAAAATATCTGGATAGAAATATTTTTAAGGTACTATGGGCAGTATTTAGATGTTCAATTTTATAGATATTACCTGGAAATTATTTATTACATAGAACTAGTAGAGAATAGAAATGTAAAAAACATTAATGTAGAAAAGTTATTCTCTCACTTGAAAATAATTCATGATATGAAGATTTTACTTATTTTCAATCTTTTATATATAGGTCAGAGCACAGGTATATATATACACACACATATATATAAATATACACACATATATGTATATATGTATATATTTATGTATGTATAAAATCACCAGTTGCTTAAAGACATGACTATTTTCTGTTTATATTTTTATATATTATATAATTATACATGTGTATACACACACACACATATAAAATAATCTACTGCTTAAAAGCAATTTTGTTGTTGGTGTTCAATATCATAACAAAGGGGATAATGTCTTCTTGAGATAGAATGACAGTTTTAAGAGGCCATTAAATCAACCATGGAAAATGGCTTTGGCAATTATGCCAAAGGGCATGAGGTGTACTATATAAGGAAAACAAGATTCAATTGTAAAGGCTGAAGGGAATATTAAGGAAATAGCCTCGACAGTTTAAAAGACAATATGCTAAGTACCTTAATGTACTTTATGTATACAGTTTCTCTCAAGTGGAATTAATAAAGGAAACAGTTCATAGCTGGAACTTATTATGTTATAAACATGATGGTGTTCAGATTTATACAATGTTCTGTACTGATTTCTGTAAAAATTTTATGAACATAATTAATTTGGATTTCCAGATTGAAAGAAACAATGATGAATCGTTTTATTTTGAGCAGCCCGGCGTTAACCATCTCTGCAAAACTGTAAGTTGCTGACAACGAATCAGTGATAGAATATTTGGCAAGTTTATATCTGACCTCAGTTTACAATTTACTTTTTCATTCTCCTTTCATCCATTGGTAAAAGATGAAAAGCTAAGGGAAGGTATTTTATCAACAAAGAATGAATCAACAAGCAGCTAACTGTAAGGAATTAAGATATCCTTTCCTCCATAAAGATGGAGGAAAATTTTTAAAAAATAATTAAGACATCCTTCCATCTTTATGAAGGAAAGGATGTCTTAATTCCTTTTTGAAAAATTTGCCTATAAAGTAATCAAATGTCAAATAAAACCAATACTTTGATTATATTTAAATACATATAGAACCTAATTTTATTTATTTTACTTACAGAATTTGCTTTAAAAAAAAAAAAAGATTTTATTTTTAAGTAGTCCCTACACTTGATGTGAGGTTGAAACTCACAACCCTGAGATCAAGCGTCGCTTGCTCCCCTGACTAAGCCAGTCAGGCCGCCCTCAGTTTAAATTTTATGACAAAAATTATACTATGACGGACATTTATGTTGGCCATCAACCTAAAGATTATCACTTTTTTTTCCCCTTCAACTTCTTAGCTAAGCACCTTCATTGTCTTGATTTCTCCTAGTTCTTATTTTCTTTCTTTGTATGTTGTTATTATCTTGCTTTGAATTCTCAGTAGATATTTTCACTGAAACACATCTTGTAGGACTCCAAGTTTCTCTTTTCCGTGATTTAGTATCATTCTGGTTATGGTTTGGCCTTTTGCACAGTTTCTTCTTTTGACAAATGTTATTTTTCTGAAGTGTTTTCTTTGTTTTTCTGTTTGCATCTGACTTCTCTTGGTTTCCAGTTTTGAGCCAGGTAGTTTTCCTTTTTATTCATGGAAGGACTGTAAACATATTTTTCGTTCTTATCCGTAGAGATTTTATCTTGTCACTGAGCAAATGATCGTATCTTTGCATCTCTCTAGAAAGAATTTTCATTTTTCTGGATCTCAAACGGTAATTCTTGATTTACCTTTTTATATTTTGCTTCCTCACTTGAAATTTTCTAGAGAGATCGTCAGCACTTTTCTCCCTGTCTTGCCCCTAAAAATGTGCCCTCTGCTATATTTATAAGGGCAGAGAATTAGACCCTTGAATCTTAGTAGTGACAGGGACCTTATTTTGGCTTCCAAACCTCAAGGACATTATTTGTCCATTGACTGCTATGTCTTTATGCTTCTAGGTTTTCCTCACAGGCATCTTTGTGGTTTCCTCTGTGTCTGTCATTTTATCTGAGGAATAGTTAACTGTTTTCTTCTCATTCTTGCTCACAGACATTCTACTTGTTATACTAGATAAAAGATCATATCCTTCTATTCTTATAGAGAGGACCTTATTTGAGCCTTTAGACCTCAAGGATAGTTTGATTTACCATTGATTGCTGTATCTTTTACATTCTTACAGATTTCTGCATGGGCTCTGAACTTCTGTATGTAGTATCAGAGTTTTACTGAGTAGATTAGACAGTACCTCTAACTTTACATTTCTTTTATTCCTGCCTCTAGGTGATCTTGAAGAATCCCTACTGTAGTGTTTAAGATTTTATCTAAGGAACTGTGAATAGTTTTATCTTCTGCCTCTTTGTTGGCTACGTTTGTTTCATCAGAGAAAGGATTAGAACTCTCCATGTTAACACCTGTTTTATTTTGGTTTGTGAGAATTTTTTTCTTATGTATTGACCAAAGATTTTACCAGATCAAAATTAATATTTATTATTTTCCTGGGTCCTAAAGGTATCTTCTCTTCATTTGTAGGTTTAGCTTTTTTCTTGCAGACTGTTCATTGGTTTGTCACATTTCTCCATGTGCATGACCCCTTCTGAGCTAGCCAAATGATCAGATTCCTATAGACTTGCACCAGTTTACTTCTTCCTCTGATGTTACAGTCTGTGTCTTTTTTCCATAGCTCCATCTTCTGAGTTTTTCTCTTGGAAGCTCTTCACAGTATTCTTTTAATTTTTCTTTATTTGAAGTATTTCTGTTGACATAAGCATCTGAGACTCTAGAGTTCTATATCTGTGTCTGGGATATAGGGACAATGCTGACTCAGCTTTGCTTGAAAATTAACCTCATATTTCTTTACATTCATCTCTGCACATTACCTGATGGACTAGGCAAGTGTTTAGATTCTTGAAACTTTTATGTTTTTTAGGGTAAATCTTGTTCTTTGAGTAACTCCATCTTGCATGTTCTTAGGCCACACATCTTCAGTTTGAGAGGCATTAATTTTGGATTCATATTCACAAGGACTACAAGAGTTTTCTTGGCTGAGATCTGGTCCATCCTTACTTTTGTGCACCGAATCAAACATTTCTTCAAATCCACTATAGTCACCTTCCAAACATCATGTCTTTTGTTTGAAGTCTTCAAGTGCATTTCTCTTTTTTCTTGATGGTTTCGATACAGTACTGTTGGCTCCAGGTTTTCTTTCGGTGTTGTTTTTTTTAATGTTGTGTGGCTTTCTGCATTTTCTTTTGATTGAAAAATATGTACACCATCCTGTGTATGTTCTAATATCTTTTCCTAATACTTGGTTTTCTTTTTTTTTTTTTTAATGTTTATTTATTTTTGAGAGAGAAAGAGAGTATGAGCAGGGGAGGGGCAGAGAGAGAGAGGGAGACGCAGAATCTGAAGCAGGCTCCAGGCTCTGAGCTGTCAGCATGGAGCCTGATGCAGGGCTCAAACTCGTGAACTGAGAGACCATGACCTGAGCCAAAATCGGATGCTCAACCAACTGAGCCACCCAGGTGCCCCTCTACTACTTGGTTTTCCTGAGTATTTTTAACATCTTTTATTATAGCTATTTTAGGTTTTTCTTATAATCTCTCTGATGTATCTGAATCCTTCCTAAGTAAGGTTATGAGGAAGCTTTTAAAATTTGGAGTTGCTGTATTGTAATGCCTGCTGACTCTTTTACTGGCTGCACCTTAGCAGTTTTCCTAAGGTTTTCTTTCATGCCTGTAGGATTTTCTGCCAACTCCCACTTCTGCTTTGGAGCTGTCCTGAGGTTCTTGACACCTGTCAAGTCTTCTCCTGGGTTCTTTTCTTTAGGAGTTTTGTCTGTCGGTGCCCATTGGGTCTTCTCTAGGTTCAATCTTTTCCACAGAAGTTTTCAGAAGTTTCTTGATTGTTGGTTCAGCTAATTCACATTCTCCCTGGGACAGCTGGTAGCTATCCCGTTTCTTGTTGATTGTCTTATATTCTAAGGGTCCACCATTTGTTGTGTGATTTTCGTAAGGCCCTTGGTTCCTGTTGAGTCTTCCACTGGGTCCACTTTTCCTAGGTATTCCAGACAAACTCTTGATAGCTCTGAGTGAGGTTTTCACCTTTCCACATTTCCATCTGGGAGAGAAGGAGTTCTGGTTGCTTTTGCCCTCTGGTTGTATTGCTTGCTTTGGTGTTTTTATGAGCTCTTTGATGCCTTCAGATCTTGTATGGAGTCTGCCTTTTCCTCAGTTGTCCCCAGCGGTCTCCCAAGGGTTCTGAGATTTTCTAATGGTTATGATTTGTGCTTTGGACTGTTCTAAGCTTTTTGTGGATGTCACAACCACTTGTTTATTCCTCTAGTCCTGTTGGTGTTTGTAGGAATTCTCTGATACCTGCCAGGTCTCCCAAGGTTCTGGTTTCACTTTAGGTGTTTTCAGTAGCCTCCTGACACCTGCTAGAATTTCTACTGGTTCTGGGTTCAGCTTTCAAATGTTCCTAAGCTTTCTGTGAACATAATCATCATTTATTTGTTCCACTGGGTCTTCTGGTATTTATAGGAGCTGATAGCTGCCAGGTCTTCTTCCTTGGGTTCTGGTTTTATTTTAGGTGACTTAAGCATTCCTGTGAGGATTTGTAATTTTTGCTGGGTCTGGTTTGTGCTTTGGCATATTCCTAAGCTTTCTGTGAAATGTATCACCATTTAGTTGTTCCTGTTTATTTTGGTGTTTGAGGGAGCTCTCTGATACCGGCCAAGTCTTCCACATGTTCTGTCTTCTCCTCAGGTGTTTGAAACCACCTCCTGAGGAGTGTTAGAGTTTCTACAGTTTCTGGACTGTTTGGGGGTCCTCCTAAGCTTTTTGTGGACACCTAATTTCATTTCAATCTGCTTATAATTAATAATTTCATAAGTGAATTTCTGAAACTTATAGTATTGTGTGTGAGTTCTGGCAATTAATTTTGGTAAGTTAAATATCATTTCTAGCAACTCTACCTCAGATTTAAAATTTGGTAGGAATTTATATTGTAGCTATTTTTCCAAAGAGTGAAATGCAAACATGTGCGCTATTTTAGACATAAGCTTGGCAGCTGCTGTGAGAAGTGGCACTATTCCCTTGCTACCATAATAATGATAACAATGATAACTATAATTCATTGGATGTTTACATGTGGCAGGCACTGTTCAAGTCATCTTTCATATATTATCTCATTTAAAATTCATAACAGGAGGAGCTAAGGACTAACCCCATTTTATAGATGAGAAAAGGGCAGCCAGAGAGGCTGAGTAGTGTGTCCAAAGTCACAGGGGTGATAAGTAGAAGATCCAGGAGGCAGATCCAGCCTCTCTGACTCCAGAGTTAGTACTCTTAACCACTAAATTTTCAACATGCAATTAATTTAACCTCGTAGAATATTTTATTATTAGAGCTGTGGCTATAGCTGCAAAGCATCACATTAGAATCGTCTTTATTTTTTCACAAGCAAAAATGGTAGCTATTATTTGTTATTTGCTGCTCAAAGGAACTATTATTAGGGGTGCCTGGCTCAGTCAGTTGAGCATCTGACTCTTGATTTGGGCTCATATCATGATCCCCTGGTTCCATGAGTTCAAGCCCCACATTGAACTAATTCTGTGCTGTTAGCACAGAGCCTGCTTGGGATTCTCTCTCTCCCTCTCCCTCTGCCCCTCCCACTGCTCGCATGCTAGCTTTCTCTCTCTCTCTCTCTCTCTCTCCCTCTCCCTCCCCCCCCCATAAAATAAAATTTTAATTTAAAAAGGTCAAAATTAAAGGAACTATTATTAAAAATATAATGGAATCTAGGCCAGAAATCTTTAATGACTCATAAAATTGTGGAAACGCATAAATGTTTTATGGATAAAGCCTGAAATGGTCAAGAAAAACAACTCATATTGTTTTTTTGTGTTTCGTTCAGCCAGTTCCTTCAACACCCAAGTGTGCCTCCTTCCTGGTCTGACTTCATTAATTTTAAAAATTGAAAAACATTTCTTTAAAATAGCTGGCAAATCTTGTCCAGTATCTTAAAAAAATAATAAAAATAAAGAAAAAAAACAAAGGTTTTTGTATGCTCAGCATAAAAATGAGAAACATCGAGTCTAACATTATAACTAAATCCTCAATGCCAGCTAATATGGAAACAAGGACAAAATAGCTTCCTAAATTAAGATTGTATTTATATGCTTGTGGTGGAATATGGTTGGTAGAACCTCCTACAGAATAACATAATGATTTAGAGTTGACTGCCCATGTGAATCTCCAGACTCTAGATTTACTAGTTATGTGAGCATAAGCAAGTTGCATGACTTCCTAAGGCTGTTTTCTCTTCTGTAAAGTGGGGAGACTACCCACCTCAGATGGTTGTAATATTAAAGTATGTATAGGAAGCACTTAACATTCATGGGGCCTGAGACATAAAAATGTATTTCAAGTGCCAGTGTATACACACTGGTTGACACTGGGTTCTTGGTATGAAATTCAGATAAAGTTGTGGAAATTCAAAAACTTTCCCAGTTAATCATGGGCATTGATGATTTGTGGATTAAGAGTAGAAACACTTCGATGAAAAACAAAAATTAACTGCACTTAAAAAAGTTGTCAGCTCTTTTTAATGACTGGTTTTGGCTGAGGTGATAGGCTGTGGGTGAAAGATTATGTAGGAAAAGAGAAATGGGATTTGGACAGACAAGGAAGAGTTGGAGTGGCAGACTAAATAAAATAGGAAGGGTTGAGAGTGTGGATACCTTGATGTCAAGGAGCAAGTGTAGTGGGAGAAAGGTAAGAAGTGCTAGAGGTAGGCCAGTGGAGTAGGAGACTGGGATACTGGATCTTGAGACTTCATATATAGAGAAGCTGTGGGTGAGGACAAAGTTGAAGAAGTGGTCTTGGAAGTGGGTCCTAGAGAGTGGACACGAGGCCTGTAGAAATAGAAGAGGGTTCAGGTTTCTGGGGGAGTATAAGGACAAGTAGAGGAGAGCAAGTCAGTGATGGCAAATGCATGGCCCAATGAACATTGAAACCCACCTCAGGTATGATAGAACTGAGTCTGACATAAAAGTGTTTAGACATTTCTAATTTTTAACCTGAAGAAGAGAAAGCCAAGGGAATAAAACTGTCATGAAATATTTAAAAGGCAAACTTATAGAAGTGAAATTAATCTTTTTTTTTTTTAAACAGGTCTCCAGAAGGTGGAATGTAAAGGTAAAAAAAAAAAAAAATCAAACTACAAATACATCAATTTTCCCATCTGCCCATCCACTCATCCATACACTCTTCGTTCAGCCACCCAACCATTCTGTAACTTACACTGAAACTGATTTGAGGTCGTTTGCAAAAAGGACACACAAAACAAGATCCTCAAAAAGTAATTAAAGGAACCAAGGCAAAAGGGAAAAGCAAAGCTGCAAAAATAAAGTCATACCTTGGTTCTGAGTTTTATAGCAGGAAATAAAAAGTTCAATTAAAGGATTCAGTGTTTGTAAGTACAAACCAGAGGTGCTTGAGAGAAGCATAAATCTTCCTGGTACTGAAATCTGGAAGAAGTTTCTCCTGTAAGTTCTCATAAAGAGGACACTGTAGGGACACCTGGCTGGCTCAGTTGGTAGAGCATGCAACTCTTTTTTTTTTTTTTTTTTTTTTTTTAAAGTTTATTTATTTATTTTGAAAGGGGTGGAAGGGGCAGAGAGAGAGGGAGACAGAATCCCAAGCAGGCTCTGCACTGTCAATACAGAGCCCACTGCAGGGCTTGATCCCACAAAATGTGAGATCATGACCTAAGCCAAGATCAGGAGTCAGAGGCTCAATTGATTGAGCCTCCTAGGTGCCCCAGAACACGTGACTCTGGATCTTGGGGTCATAAATTCATGTTGGGCGTAGAACTTACTAAAAAAAAAAAAAAAGGTGGGGGGCACCTGGGTGGCTCAGTTGGTTAAACAGTTGAGTCTTGATTTCAGCCCAGGTTATGATCCCAAGGTTTGTGGGTTCAAGCCCTGCATTGGGCTCTGCGTTGATAGTACAGAGCCTGCTTGGGATTCTCTCTCTGTCACTCTCTCTGCCTCTCCCTCATTCACATGTGTTCTTTCTCAAAATAAATAACTTTAAAAAACACTGTAATGTCAAGAATGACATTCAACCATTTTTACACTAAGTATGTTACATAGGACTTTTAAACATGAGATCCTCAGTATAGGCATAATATTGTAGATCAGTACAATTTTGCAAGGAACTTAAATAATGTAGTTCAGTAACTCTTAACTCCTAATGACCTGGTCCAATCCCAAAACAGGTTATAGTCTAAGGAATAGATAGCCATATAACTTCCAAATATTTCTTCCAAATATTTCCCCCAAGTGTTTTAAAAGTCATTTTTGTTGTTTTTTAACATTACAAAAATGGTATTTAAATACACACATTGACCCTAAAGACTCTACCAAAAAAAAAACCTGTTAGAACTAATAAATAAAGTCAGTAAAGTTGCAGGACACAAAAAATTGTACACCCTTAAAATGAACTATCAGAGAAATTAAGAAAACTATCTCACAATTGCATCAAAAAGAAAAATCTACCTAGGAATAAATTTAACCAAAGAAGTGGAAGATCTGTACACTGAAAACTATAAGACACTGATGAAAGAAACTGAAAAAGACACAAATAAATGAAATGATATTCTGCTCATCAATTGGAAGAATTGATATTGTTAAAATGGTCATATTACCCAAAGTGGTGATTCAATGCAATCCCTACAAAATTCCAATGTCATTTTTCACAGAAATAGAGCAGTCCCAAAATTTGTATGGAAACACAAAAGTCTTAAATAGCAAAAGCAATCTTGAGAAAGAAGAACAAAGCTGGAGGTATCACACTTACTGATTTAAAACCATATTATGGGGCGCCTGGGTGGCTCAGTCGGTTAAGCAGCCGACTTTGGCTCAGGTCATGATCTCGCCGTCCGTGAGTTTGAGCCCCACGTCGGGCTCTGTGCTGACAGCTCAGAGCCTGGAGCCTGTTTCGGATTCTGTGTCTCCCTCTCTCTGACCCTCCCCCGTTCATGCTCTGTCTCTGTCTCAAAAATAAATAAACGTTAAAAAAATAAAACCATATTACACAACTATAGTAATCAAAGCAACATGGTATTGACATAAAAACAGACAATAGATCAATGCAACAGAATAGAGATCCCAGAAGAAAAACCACATATATATGTCAATTAATTTATGACAAAGGAACCAAAAGTGTACAATGGAGAAAGGACAGTTTCTTCAATAAAAGGTGTTGGGAAAACAGGACACATGTCACATGCAGAAGAATGAAAGTGAACCTCTGTCTTATACCATACACAAATACAACTCAAATGGGTTAAAGACTTGAACATAAGAGCTGACACCATAAAACTCTTGGAAGAAAACATAGGGATGAAGCACCTAGACATAGGTTTAGGCAATGATTTTTTGGATTTGACACCAAAAGCAAAGTCAACAAAAGCAAAAATCAACAAGTGGGACTACATCAAATTAAAAAGCTGCTTTCTGTACAGCAAAGAAAATAAACAAAATGAAAAGGCAACCTACAGAATGGGGAAAAAATGGCAAATCATGTATTTGCTAAAGAATTTAATATCCAAAACATAAAAAGAATTCATACTACTCCGTAGGAAAAAAAAAAAAATCCTATTTTAAAAATGGGCAGAGGGGGGTGCCTGGGTGGCTCAGTTGGTTAAGTGTCCAACTTCGGCTTGGGTCCCGATCTTGCAGTTTGTGAGTTTGAGCCCCGCGTCAGGCTCTGTGCTGACAGCTCAGAGCCTGGAGCCTGCTTCTGATTCTGTGTCTCCCTCTCTCTCTGCCCCTCCCCTGTTCACGCTCTGTCTCTCAATAATAAATAAACGTTAAAAAAAATAAAAAATAAAAATAAAAATGGGCATAGGATCTGAAAAGACATTTTTCCAAAGAAGACATGAGTACAACAGGTACATGAAAAGGTGCTCAAGATCACTACTCATCAGGGAAATGCAAATCAAAATCACAATGAGATATCACCTCACAACTGTTAGAATAGGTATTCTTGTCTAGAATGACAAAAAATAACAAGTGTTGGTGAGAATGTGGAGAAAAGGGAACACTTGTGCACTGATGGGAATGTAAATTGGTGCAGCCACTGTGGAAAACAGTATGGAGGAGCCTCAAAAAATTAAAACTAGAAATACCACATGATCAAACAATCCCACTTCAGGATATTTAACCAAAGGAAATAAAATCACTATCTTGAAAAGATATCTATACTTCCATGTTCACTGTAGCATTATGTACAATGGCCAAGCCATGGAAACAACAGATGAATGGATAAGGAAATTGGATATACATAATGGAATATTATTCAGCCATAAGAAAGAAGGAAATCCTGCCATTTGTGATAATATGGATGGACCTTAGGGCATTGTGCTAAGTGAAACAGATGAGACAAAGATGAATACTATATGACCTGACTTACATGCAAACCTAAAAAAGACAAACTCATAAATACAGAGAAAAAATGGGTGGTGGGCAGAGTTAGGGAGGGGAGATAAAATGGGTGAAGGTGGTCAAAGGATACAAACTTCCAGTTATAAGATAAGTAAGTCCTGGGGATCTACCCTACAGCATGGTGACTATAGTTTATAATACTGCATGGTATATTTGAAAGTTGCTAAGAGAGCAGATCTTAAAAATTCTTATCACAAGGAAAAAAATTTTGTAACTGTGTGTGGTGATGGATGTTAACTATACTTACTGTGATCATTTTGCAATATATACAAATATCAAATCATTATGTTTTCCACCTAAAACTAATATGTTATATGTCAATTATATCTCAGTTAAGAGAAAACTCACTTCCCAAGCAGTGGACCAGGTTGTTGAGGATCATGATCCCAGATCCACTGCTTGTTAGGGCTGTGGTTTCAGTTGAATTGTTTAACTTCGTTGTGCCTCAATTTCTTCTTAGGAAGCTAGAAGTAGTGCATCAGAGGGTAAAACTCTTAGAGCCTTGCACCCAGTAAAATCTATATGTGAGGTGGCTGGTATTGTCACTGAAAATGGATTTAAAAGAGGAAGGGTCAAGGCTGACTTAGGCCATGAAGGACTTTTCTTCATTGAGCTCTGAAGAGCTCTGAATTCCAGAATGTGTCAAAAGCCAACCTTTAGTACTTACCAAAAGCCTTAAAATATAGACTTGATTGAGCAGTTCCCCCATGAAGAATATATCCCATGGAGATAATCAAGGGCCTATGCAAAAATTTGATTACAAGAGATACTCATTTGAAACACTGCTCTAATGGTGAAGTATTGAAATATTGAAAACTCTCTAATTATCCAATAGTAGGACACAGATTAAATAAATTCTGCTCCATCACACAAAGAGTCATGCTTAGCTTTTAAAATAATGTGTAAAGACATCTATTAATATGGGAGAACGTCCATGATATGTCATTAAATGAAAGGAACCAGTAATAAAATCATATAACAAATAAACACAGAGACGAGAAAATTTCTGTTTTTAAACCCATATTTCATGCCACTACACTGAGATATTCCAACAAATGTATAGAATTTTCCAGCCCTTTTATGTTTAAAATTTCAATTACTCAGATACTAACAAGTATATCTTCCTTTAAAAAAAGAAAACATTATGAATAATACTTTTAGGGAGGGGCCAAGATGGTGGAGCAGAATAGAAGTTCTCTACTTCTCTCCTCCCTGAAATGCAACTAGATCAGCAACAAATGATTTTGCACACCTAGAAAATTGATCTGAGGATTAACACAACAATCTGCATAACTTGAGCCACAGAACTCGGCAGGTATGCAGTGTGGAGAGGTGAACTAGGGGAGAGAGAAGCCCTGGAGGGTAGGGAGCTGTTTTTGTTTGCAGAGAGAGGACAGAGACCTTGGGGAGAGTACAGGAAAGCACTCCCCCTGAAAGCAGCTGGAGAGAAAGAGAGAGTGGAAACACCCACATGGGCTGAATAAGAAAGGGAGAAAAGAGAAAGGAGAGGGTTTCAATACCATTAGGACTCTATAAATAGGAGACACAGAGTTCAAAATCCCACAGTTCAATACCTGGTGGTGCTCTCGTGGGAAGCAGACAGCAAAGTCCGAAGTCTGAGGGGTCCTGGGCCATACAGGGAGAGGTGGTTTCCCTGCAGGGAGGATATTTGATAGAGAGGGTGCAGCCTCCCCACAGGAAAAGGTCCTGGCAGACCCCAGAGAATAGTCCTGGTGTTGGAACAAGGACTCTGGAGTGAGGTGAAGCCTGGCGCCAGTCTTGTGTTGTGATTTGCCATAATCTCTAAACCTCTGCTGCTGCGCAATTGCGTGAACTTTTTCTGGGGTGGGCTGGCACCAAGACGCAGTCTCTGGGCCTCTGCAGCAGCGCGATCACTCGAGTGTTCCTGGGGGTAAACCGGCACCCAGCCATTGCTCGGTGAGACCCTCCCCTAGAGGATCGGAGTGGGCCAAAGCTGCAGGGCCTTCAGAAGTGAGGGGTTAGGAAACAGCCCCGTTGGATAAAATTTGGGAGAGAGGTGCTGCCTGGCAGGCTGACGGCTTAGACGTGGACATGGACAGTGTAGAAGCAGGAGTGGACACAAGCCAGAGACAAAGGAGGAGTGTCTGGTGGCTAGTCGCTGAGAGCACAGATTCTGATGCTAGCGACTGGGAAGCTGGGTGACTCCATTTTCTCTTCTCCCATGCCTGCACATACATGCACACGAGCGCCACACCAATCTACCACCATAAGCTAAGAAACGCCACCTAGTGGAGAATGGAGCCGTTACATTGAGCCCCGTCCAACTGCGGCAACCAAGCCCTACAGGACAACCAATAGTCTCTCCACCCGCTTAGTGTACAGACTATAAAGTGCTTCATAGTTTGACTTCTAGGGGAAACTGGATGTAATTTCATTCAGATTTCATCCTGTTCACTGGTCCAACTATTCATTTTTTTCTTTTGCTTTTCTTTTCTTATTCTTGGATACAGATAGTGAAAAATTTTATTTTTATTTTCTGTTTTTATTAAAAAATTTTAACTATATTCTTTATTTGTTTTTGTAAATTTTCATTCTATTTTACCTTATTTCATTTTATTCTATTTTATTGTATACTTTTTTTTTAAAGTTTTCTTCCTTTTTTTTCTTTCCTTTTCTCTCTATTCTATCAAGCTTCTTTCAGCAACCAGATCAAAACACACCTAGGATATAGCTTCCTTTATTTTATTTTTTGTGTTGTTTTTAATTTTTTAATTTTTAATGTTTATTTTAGTAATTCTTTTGCTTCTTCCAAAATGATGAAAAGAAGGAATTCATCGCAAAAGAAAGAACAGGAAGAAATGACAGCCAAGGACTTAATAAACACAGATATAAGCAAGATGTCTGAACTAGAATTTAAAATCACTTTAATAAGAATACTAGCTGGGGTTGACAAAAGCATAGACTCGCTTTCTGCAGATATAAAAGAAGTAAAATCAAGTCAGGACGAAATTAGAAATGCTATAACTGAGATGCAACCTCAAATGGATGCCACAGAGGCAAGGATGGATGTAGCAGAGCAGTGAATCAGCAATATAGAAGACAAAATTATGGAGAATAATGAGGCAGAAAAAAGAGGGAAACTAAGGCAAAAGAGCAGGATATAAGAATTAGAGAACTCAGTGACTCATTAAAAGGAATAACAGCTGAATCATAGGAATCCCAGAGGACGAAGAGAGAGAAAAAGGGGTAGAAGGTTTATGTGAACAAATCATAGCAGAAAACTTTCCTAAACTGGGGAAAGACACAGACATCAAAATCCAAGAAGCACAGGAAACTCCCATTAGATTCAACAAAAATAGACCATCAACAAGGCATATCATAGTCAAATTCACAAAATACACAGACAAGGATAGAATTATGAAAGCAGCAAGGGAAAAAAAAGTACTTAAACTATAAGGGAAGACAGATCAGGCTCACAGCAGACCTATCCACAGAAACTTGGCAGGCCAGAAAGGAGTGGCAGGATACATTGAATGTGCTGAAACTGAAAAATACGCAGCCAAGAATTCTTTATCCAATAAGGCTATAATTCAAAATAGAAGGAGAGATAAAGAGTTTCCCAGACAAGCAAGAACTAAAGGAGTTCGTGACCACTAAGCCAGCCCTGCAAGAAATTTTAAGGGGGACTCTCTCAGGGGAGAAAAGATGAAGCAAAACAAAAAAGAACAAAAGCAGCAAACACTAGAAAGGACCAGAGAACATCACCAGGAACTCCAACGCTACAGGTAACACAATGGTAATAAATTCATATCTTTCAGTACTCATTCTACATGTCAATGGACTAAACGCCCCAATCAAAAGACATAGGGTAACAGAATGGATAAGAAAACAAGATCCATCTATATTCTGTTTACAAGAGACCCATTTTAGACCTAAAGGCACCATCAGATTGAAAGCAGATGAAGAATCATCTATCATACTAATGGTCACCAAAAGAAAGCTGGAGTAGCCATACTTATATCAGACAATCTAGATTTTAAAATAAAAACTATAGTAAGAGATGAAGAAGGGCATTATATCATAATCAAGGGGTCTATCCACCAAGAAGATCTAACAATTATAAACATTTGTGCCCCCAACCCACATGGAAGCACCTAAATATATAAATCAATTAATCACAAACATAAAGAAACTCATTGACAATAATATCATAATAGTAGGGGACTGCAACACCCCACTTACAGCATGGACAATAGACCATCTAAGCAGAAAATCAACAAGGAAACAATGGCTTTGAATGACACACTGGACCAGATGGACTTAACAAATATTCAGAACATTTCATCCTAAAGCAGCAGAATACACATTCTTCTCAAGTGCACATGGAACATTCTCTAGAGTAGTCACATACTGGGACACAAATCAGCTCTCAACAAATACAAAAAGCTTGAGATCATACCGTGCATATTTTCAGACTACAACACTATGAAACTCAAAATCAACCACAAGAAAAAATTTGGAAAGACAACAAATACTTGGAGATTAAAGAACATCCTACTAACCAAGAATGAATGGGTTAATAACCAAGAAGTTTAAGAACAAATTAAAAAGTACATAGAAGCCAATGAAACACCACAGCCCCAAAATTCTGGGGTGCAGCAAAAGCGGTCATAAAAGGGAAGTATATAGCAACGTAGGCTTTCCTAAAAAGAACGAAAGGTCTCAGATACACAACCTAACCTTACACCTTAAAAGCTGGTAAAAGAACAGCAAATAAAACCCAAAACCAGCAGAAGAAGGAAAATAATAAAGATTAGAACAGAAATCAATGCTATTGAAACCAAAAAATAAACAAACAAACAAAACAAAAACAGAAAACAGTAGAACAGATAAATGAAACCAGGGGCTGGTTCTTTGAAAGAATTAACAAAATTGATAAACTCCTAGCCAGATTGATCAAAAAGAAAAAGGAAAGGACCCAAATCAATAAAATCACAAATGAAAGAGGAGAGATCACAAGCAACACTGCAGAAACACAATAAGAAGAGAGTATTATGAACAGTTATATGCCAACAAATTGGGCAATCTGGAAGAAATGGATAAATTCCTAGAAACATATAAACTACCAAAACTGAAACAGGAGGAAATAGAAAATTTGAACAGAATCATAACCAGTAAAGAAATTGAATTGGTAATCAAAAATCTCCCCAAAAAACAAGAGTCCAGAGCTGGATGGCTTTCCAGGGGACTTCTACCAAACATTTAAAGAAGAGTTAACACCTATTCTTTTGAAGCTGTTTCAAAAAATATAAATGGAAGGAAAACTTCCAAACTCATTCTATGAGGCCAGCATTACCTTGATTCCAAAACCATACAAAGACTCCACAAAAAAGAACTACAGACCAATTTCCCTAATGAACATGGATGCAAAAAGTTCTCAGCAAGATACTAGCCAACCGGATCCAACAATATATTAAAAGAATTATGCACCACGACCAAGTGGGATTTATTCTTGGGATGCAGGGCTGGTTCAATATCCACAAATCAATCAATGTGATACATCACATTAATCAAAGAAAGGATAAGAACCACATGATTCTCACAGATGCAGAGAAAGCATTTGACACAATACAGCATCCTTTCTTGATAAAAACCCTCAAGAAAGTAGGGATAGAAGGATCATACCTCAAGATCCTAAAACCCATATATGAAAGACCCACTGCTAATATCCTCAATGGGGAAAAATTGAGAGCTTTCCCCCTAAGGTCAGGAACATGACAGGGATGTCCACTCTTGCCACCGTCATTCAACATAGTATTGGAAGTCCTAGCCTCAGCAATCAGATAACACAAAGAAATAAAAGGCATCCCTGGGTGTCTCAGTCCGTTAGTCATCTGACGAGGCTCAGATCATGATCTCATGGTTCACAAATTCGAACCACACATCGGGCTGTGCTGACAGCTCAGCGCCTGGAGCCTGCTTTGGATTCTGTGTGTGTGTGACTCTGTCTCTGCCACTCCCCTGCTTGTGCTCAGTCTCTTTCTGTCAAAAATAAACATTTTTTAAAAAGTTAAAAAAAAATAAGTCATCCAAATTGGCAAGGAGGAAGTCAAAGTTTCACTCTTCATAGATAACATGATACTCTATATGGAAAATGCAAACGATTCCACCAAAATGCTGCTAGAACTGATCCATGAATTCAGCAAAGTCACAGGGTGTAAAATCAATGCACAGAAATGAGTTGCATTTCTATACACCAATAATGAAGCAGCAGAAAGAGATATCAAGGAATCAATCCCATTTACAATTGCACCAAAACCCATAACATACCTAGGAATAAATCTAACCAAAGAGGTGAAAAACCTATACACTGAAAACTATAGAAATCTTATGAAAGAAATTGAAGAAGGCACAAAAAAATGGAAAAATATTCCATGCCCATGGATTAGAAGAATAAATATTGTTAAAATATTGATACTACCCAAAACAATCTACATATTCAAATGCAATCCCTATCAAAATAACACCAGCATTCTTTTTTTTTAAATTTTTTTTTTCAACGTTTATTTATTTTTGGGACAGAGAGAGACAGAGCATGAACGGGGGAGGGGCAGAGAGAGAGGGAGACACAGAATCGGAAACAGGCTCCAGGCTCTGAGCCATCAGCCCAGAGCCCGACGCGGGGCTCGAACTCACGGACCGCGAGATCGTGACCTGGCTGAAGTCGGACACTTAACCGACTGCGCCACCCAGGCGCCCCATCACCAGCATTCTTTACAGAGCTAGAACAAACAATCCCAAAATTTGTATGGAACCAGAAAAGACCACGAATAGCCAAAGCAATCCTGGAAAAGAAAACCAAGGCTGGAGGCTTCACAATTCCGGATTTCAAGCTGTATTACAAAGCTGTAATCATTAAGACAGTACCGTACTGGCACAAAAACAGACACTCAGATCAATGGAACAGAATAGAGAACCCAGAAATGGACTACAAACATATAGCCAACTAATCTTTGACAAAGTAGGAAAGAATATCCATTGGAATAAAGACAGTCTCTTCAGCAAATAGTGATGGGAAAACTGGATAGCGACATGTAGAAGATTGAACCTGGACCACTTTTTGACACTATACACAAAAAGAAACTCAAAATGGATGAAAGACCTAAATGTAAGACCGGAAGCCATCAAAATCCTTGAGAAGAAAGCAGGCAAAAACCTCTTTGACCTCGGCCACAGCAACTTCTTACTCAACATGTCTCTGGAGGCAAGGGAAACAAAAGGAAAAATGTACTATTGGGACCTCATCAAGACAAAAAGCTTCTGCATAGTGAAGGAAACAATCAGCAAAACTAAAAGGCAACCGACAGAATGGGAGAAGATATTTGCAAATGACCTATCAGTAAAGGGTTAGTATCCAAAATCTATAAAGAACTTATCAAACTCAACACCCAAAAAACAAACAATCCCATGAAGAAATGGGGAAAAGACATGAATAGACACTTCTCTAAAGAAGACATTCAGGGGGCGCCTGGGTGGCGCAGTCGGTTAAGCGTCCGACTTCAGCCAGGTCACGATCTCGCGATCCGTGAGTTCGAGCCCCGCGTCGGGCTCTGGGCTGATGGCTCAGAGCCTGGAGCCTGCTTCCGATTCTGTGTCTCCCTCTCTCTCTGCCCCTCCCCCGTTCATTCTCTGTCTCTCTCTGTCCCAAAAATAAAAATAAACATTGAAAAAAAATTAAAAAAAAAAACTTTCAAAAAGAAAAAAAAAGAGACATTCAGATGCCCAACCGACACATGAAAAAATGCTCAACATCACTTGTCACCAGGGAAATACAAATCAAAACCACAATGAGATACCACCTCACACCAGTCAGAATGGCTAACATTAACAACTCAGGGCAACAACAGATGTTGGCAAGGATATGGAAAAAGAGGAACTCTTTTGCACTGCTGGTGGGAATGCAAATGGGTGCGGCCACTCTGGAAAACAATGTGGTGATTCCTCAAAAAATTAAAAATATAATTACCTTATGACCCAGCAATTGCACTACTAGGTATTTATCCAGAGGATACAGGAGTGCTATTTTGAAGGGGCACATTCACCCTAATGTTTATAGCAGCACTATTGACAATAGCCAAAGTATGGAAAGAGCTCAAATGTCCATCAACAGATGAATGGATAAAGAAGACATCACACACACACACACACACACACACACACACACAATGAAGTATTACTTGGCAATCAAAAAGAATGAAATCTTGCCATTTGCAACAACATGGATGGAACTAGAGTATATTATACTAAGCAAAATTAGCCACTCAAAGAAAGGCAAATATCATATGATTTCACTCATATGTGGAACTTAAGATACAAAACAGATGAACATAAGGGAAGGGAAGCAAAATTAATATAAAAACAGTGAGGGGAACAAACCATAAATACAGAGAACTAACTGAGGGGGTGCTGGCAGGTTGTGCCAAATGGTCAAGGGGCATTAAGGAAGACACTTGTTGGGATGAGCACTGGGTGTTGTATGCTGGGGATGAATCACTGGATTCTACTCCTGAAATCATTATTGCACTATATGCTAACTTGGATGTAAATTAAAAAAAAATAATAATAATAATAATAATAAACATTAAAAATATAAATACAATTTAAAAAAAAGAAATTTTACAACAAAATCCCCTCTAACCACTCCTACCCTCAATCCCTGTCCACTCCTTCAACTTGAGATTTAACCACTGTGTAGTAAGTATCCTTCCAGAATATTCTCTGTATAATTTTACTACATAGAGATGTATTCATAGTAAATATATATAATGCTATTTTGCACGTAAGGTTTTTGTTTCCATGCAATCCTATCACATGCGTAGCTTCCTGTAAGCACCACCACAATCAAGATACAGATTTATTCTATTTTTACAGAGCTTCTCATGCTAGCCTTTATAGACTCATAGCCACATACACCCCCTCTAATTAATCCTTAACTTTTAGCATCCACTAGTCTGTTCTCCACCTCTATGTTTTGTTATTTTTAAGAACATTATATAAATGGAATCATATAGTAAATAATCTTTACTATAATTCCCTAGACATCTACCCAAGCTGTTGTGTGTAGCAATCATTTTAACTACTGAGTAGTATTTCATGATATGGATGTACCACAATTTGTTAAACCATTCACCCATCTAAGCATGTTTGCATTGTTTTCAGTTCTTAGTATTATGAATTGAGCTACTATGAACATTTTTGTTTCTCTGGGATAAAAAGCCAAGAGTGTAATCATTGGGTCATATGGTATGTGCATGTTTATTTAGTATTGCCAGAAACTGCCTTACTTCTTCTCCTACTAGCTGTAACATTTGTTTTTACCAGCAATATATGAGTGATCCAGCTTCTCTGCATCCCTGCCAGCATTTGGTGTTACCACCAGTTTATTTTAGCCATTCTGATTGTTGGAGTTTCAGTTTGCATTTCCCTAATGGCTAAGATGTTGAATACCTTTTCATGTGCATAATTTGCCATCGTATGTCCTCTTTGGTAAAATGTCTGTTCATGTCTCTTGCCCATTTTATAATTGTTTCTTTATTATTTTATTTTATTTTTTTACATTCAGATTTGATAATTCTTTATATATTCTGGTGCAAGTACTTTTTTTTAATTTAAATTTTTTTTCAACGTTTATTTTTATTTTTGGGACAGAGAGAGACAGAGCATGAACGGGGGAGGGGCAGAGAGAGAGGGAGACACAGAATCGGAAACAGGCTCCAGGCTCTGAGCCATCAGCCCAGAGCCCGACGCGGGGCTCGAACTCACGGATCGCGAGATCGTGACCTGGCTGAAGTCGGACGCTTAACCGACTGCGCCACCCAGGCGCCCCATCTGGTGCAAGTACTTTGTCAGACACGTGCTTTGCATACTTTCTCTTAACCAGTGACTTTTTAAGAATCTGTTTTTGTCAAATTTCTACATGCACATATTTAAGTAGGGAAATAGTTAAGGCTATGAAAATAGTTAAGGCTGTGAAAAACAGCAGGACTGAACTTCTTGATGTCCCCCTCCCTAGAAGCAACCATTTTCAACTCCTTTAGCTGGCTCTTTTGCTATTTATGGCTACATCACTAAATAACATGTTTATTATTTCTTGATTTTTTTGGCATTTATTGCCTTGCCACTATGAAAAATGTAGATTCCCCCCCTTTTTATTACCCTTCCATTTATCCCTCTCCAACATGTGCATCCCATTTCCTCCAAAACAAGCCCACAATCCCTTATCCCCAATTCTAGATCCAAAACACTGTTTCATAATTCACCCAACCTGAACTCATTTGACAGCAGAACTGATGAGAAACTACTTCTAATTTTATTCCTATTGCTTAATGTAAATATTCATGTTACACTGCAGAAATATCAATATGGTTGAGTAGGGAGTGATAGCTAAGACCCTTCTGGGGATGTTTTGTAATAAGCTATGTGCTGTATTGCAAAAAATTTTGAATAGCCATTGTATTTCTTAAACAAATTTAAATTCTGAAACATGTTTGGCCCAAGGGTTTTGGATATGGGATTATGGACCTGAATAATTATAATTTTAGATAAATATTCAGTGTTTACATTATTATGACTATGTAAATAAATTCAGAGGTAAGCCACGTTATGTATGATTGATGATACTATTAATGTCAAAACCATGCAGAATTACTTTTATAGATTAGCACATTTTAAATTAAGTTAGAGAAGGATAACATAAACTCATAGAATAGGAATTTTATTTGATGGTTTTCCTATGTTATTTGGCAGAAATTTAAATTGATCATCACTTCCTTGAAGTGTTTGCTCAAATTATACGTTTTCAGTGACACCTTCCCATTACACACTATTTTAAATCACATCCCCCCAGCAGCTTTCTATCTGCTTTGTGCTTTGTCTTGTTGGTATCTGACATGCCATATTTTTTTAGTTATTTGTTTATGGTCTGTCTCCTTCCCACTAAAATGTCAGCTTCACAAGAGGACCAAAATATTTGTTTTCCTCACTACTGTGTCTCTGTCACCTGGAACAGTGCCCAGGCCACAGTAGGTGACATATTGAATAAATGAATTTTGGTGTTTGAAGTGTAGGTATTCGTCAAGAATGAGAAAAAACAATTTTTTAAGTTATTTATTTATTTATTTTTAAGTGATTTCTATGCCCAACGTGGGGCTTGTACTCACGACCCCAAGATCAAAAGCCATATGCTTCTTTGACTGAGCCAACCAGGTGTCCCAATAATGAGAAAAAAGATTTTATTCTGGGCAAACAAGTGCCACAAAAAGGAATTTTATTGACTTTTAATTATAATGTTTTTATTCTGACTGCTTTTGTCACTATTTTGACTGAGTAATGTTACTAGACTTATACAACAGAATTTTAGTTTCATTGCAAATACTATTTACTATTTCTGTTAAGTCAGAGACAAATTCATTATACTCCTGAATTCATTAGTATAATGCTTTTTAAGGTTACCTTTTGTGACACAGCCATTCAGAACACATAGCAGGTAGAAAAAGATTATAATTTGTGCATTTTGTTGTGCATATTTTGTTTGCATCGACCTTAAAAACACAGAAAATGAAGAGAAAATAATATGTTAATGGTACCTATTGAAAAGCGGGGGGGGGGGGGGTGATACTGGAAAATTGGCAGATTTTACTATTATGGGTATATAAAAATTCTAATTTAATCTAGCACATTATAAATGTTACTCAATCTCAGTGAGATGACATTCTAACATTTCATGCTAGACATGTGGAGTTTCCTGACTTGCAAACTCTAGTTAAGTGTCCAATGTCTGTCCAGGTCATGATCTCGTGGTTTGTTAGTTCGAGTTCCACATCGGGTTCTGTGCTGACAGCTCAGAGCCTGGAGCCTGCTTCAGATACTATGTCTCCCTCTCTCTCTGCCCCTCCCCCACTCGTGCTCGCTCTCTTTCTCTCTCTCTCTCTCTCTCTCTCTCTCTCAAAAATACACATTAAAAAGAAAAGTATGTTACTTTACAGTAGAAGATTATTAGAAGACCATTTTAGATCATCTAGAACATCTAGAAACATCTGAAAAGTTGTATTACTCTAAAATGTTTGGAAACGGTCTATTGTAGAAATCACTACATTTAAAAAATTATGCACAGTGCATAGTAAGCATATGATGGCCAGACAGTGATGTCCAACAGCTCAAACCAAGTTGTACGGACAGAGAAGTTTTAGAGTAAAGCAAGTAGAATGAGAAAATGACTTTGTTACAGGCAAAGAAGGTGAAAATCTCATAAATTTTTTGGACCAAAGGTCATTTACCACTAAGCAGGAGATACTGATAATATACACGCTGTGGGCAAGGAGAAGGTAAAGATGGGTCTTTTATTTTTTTATTTTTTTAATGGCTATTTTTGAGAGAGACAGAGCGTGAGCAGGGAAGGGACAGAGAGAGAAGGAGACACAGAATCCGAAGCAGACTCCAGCCCCTGAGTTGTCAGCACAATGCCTGACACAGGGCTTGAACCCACGAACCTGGAGATCATGACTTGGGCCGAAGTTGGACACTTAACCGACTGAGGCACCCAGGTGCCCCAAGACTGGTCTTTTTGAAAGAGTTGCTTTCATCACCTTGTCTTTGGCTTCTGCAGATGGTCTTTACAGAAATTCTACAAGTGATTCTGCCACAATTCTATCTACAGATCAACAAATCTGCAGAACAAATAGAAATACGTATATTTTTATTATGGATATTACCTTTTTATGCTGTATACCTTGTAAATTCTGATTTTTTTTCAGTGTAAGAATTTACAAGGAAAATATGATTGAGGTATTTATCTAAACAGAATTTATGTAGCATACATTTTCAGAAATGAATATATTTTCTATATGTACAAAATGTTTGAAGATATACTCATGGTAACTGTTTGCTATGGTAATCCATTTTCTAAAATATGCTTGCTTTAAAACTTGCTTACTTTTTGTTATAACTTATGTTCCATATTACATACCATACTCTCTGTACCAAAGCATTTTTGGAGGGATCATAATGCCCTCAAAATACCATTCATCTGTAACAGGGCCAGACCCCAGGTATTCTGCATAAACAATCTTCTTTAATGTTTATGAAATATACAAAATACTTATACATACATAAAAAAACACTAAATTAGATCAAGCCACCCAAAATGTATGAAATTATTAGTTTAAACCAAACAAGAAACTTCTACAATAGATATTTTTTGAAGCATAAGACCAAAGAACATATAACTGAAAGTTATATTGTGATTTAATAAAAGAATATCTCTGGTCTTTGTCCCCCCACTTCTGGCACAAAACTTCCAAAGCCCTTGGAATTTCCTGAGAGATGGAAGTGTGTTATGCTAATAAAGTGACTCTAGAAGCCCCTCGATAGCTCCAGGGTGGGTGCTGGTCACCAGAAAAACCAGCCAGGTGATTAGAGGACTAGATCTTCCAGCCACCTGGCCTCCAGGGAGAGGATGAAGCCTGGATATTAATCACAAGACCAGTGATTTTATTAAGCATGCCTGTGTAATGAATCCCTTTTTAAACAAACAAACAAACAAACAAACAAACAAACAAACAAACCCTGGGACATTGACACTGGGAGAATCCTCCCAGTTGGTGAACACACTGATATGCTGGGAGAATGATGTGACCAGATTCCATGAGGAGAGGGCAGAGAAATGCAAGAGTTGATGGGATTAAGGTGACAATCTGGACAAAAACTGATATATTGGAACAAGCTTTATGTGAAGTGGTTATGACTCTTATCTGAATGAATTATGGGAATGGATATTGTGTCTGGGGAAAATTACCTAGCATTATAAAACAGAAGGCATGTACATCCTTCCTTCAAGCCATATTCATTAAACATGTAAAATGGGAATGAATAAGATTGGCCAGGCCCATGTAATATAGAACAGAAGCTAGGGTGCTGTTAGGGACAAATCCTCCACATAATAGCCACATGTGGAATGTAAACTATGCCTTATCACAAAAGCCCGTAAGCACCTCCCAGACATGACTACTGGGATTTTGAACTAGAGAATTTCCATTTGGAGGAGCAATTACTAGCTTGCTATGAGACACTAATTGAAACTGCCTCTGAATGAAGAACATAAAATAATCCTGAAACCTGAAATATCCAGGATGTCTTGGGTGATATCAGACAAACACTCTAATGAGGAAGGCAGTGCCCAGAAGAGTTCTATAACAAAATGGAAATGGTTTGTGCAGGAACACACCAGCAGGGGAATGCACGGAGTTACACAGCATATTCCTGAGCAGGTGGACTCTTTTCCCCAGGAATGACTCTGGAGCCATGTGAAGAGCTGCAGGATTCAATCATCACTTGAACGGTGCCCTGTGAACAGCTCTCAACTGACTAACAAATAGCTGCTCGGCTGATAGACGGCAGTTTCATCATGAACACACAATATGCTGTTTGGAAGGCCACCACTCTGACTAAAAAAGGTAAAACAAATGGGGTTGGTGAGCTGCACTGCATGCTGTTTACCCTTATGGTCAGTCAAAAGGGCAATGGAAGGTTAGCCTATAAAGGGGGGTGCCCTTACTGGGCATGGCCCCATGGAAATCACTATGGGAATCTGAAGGGTGCATTAAAGTGGGCCACGTCAGTGCCCATCAGAAGAACCCCCTTCCAGCATCAGAAGATGATTAGAATCAATGAGCAGATACCCTGGTGTGCTCACTTGAGGTTAGCCACTTGGGTTAATGAAGGGAGTGGACTGAAACAATGCAGGGATGGGCCAAATCTAGACATATTCCTTTTGTACCCTCTGAGGCACAAAATGACAACAAGAACTGTTTTGTCTGCCAACAAGAGAGATTTAGAGGCTGCAGATGGCTATGGGGAAGATTCCTGGGGAGTGGGGGACAGCCCTGATACATAGCTGACGAGTCACACTGATCAGACTGATGCCTGTAACCCTGGAGGGCTACAAGTGGGTCCTGACAGAAATAGACACTGACTCTGGGTTGTGCTTTGCTGACCCAGTGGTAGATGCAAATGCTCAGAGTACTATAAAAGAAGTGGAGCGGAAGATATTGCACAGATTTGGACCACTGAATCACAGTTCTTCAGACTAAGGAACACACTTTACAGTCCATCATATCCAACAATAGGCAGAGAGATATAGTAGTCTGCCTTTATCCGCAGGGGTATGTTCTGAGACCCTCAATGCATACCTGAAAGTGTGATAAGTACCAAACCCTAAATATACTATGTTCTTTCCTATACCTACATCCCTATGATAAAGTTTAATTTATAAATGAAGCACAGTAAGGGATTAACAATAACTACTAAGGAAATAGAATTATAAGAATACACTATAATAAAAGTTATGTGAATGTGGTCTCTCTCTCTCTCAAACATCTTATTGTGCTGTACTCACCCTTCTTCTTGTGATAATGTGAGATGATAAAATGCCTCCATGATGAGATAAAGTGAGGTGAATGACATAGGCATTGTGACATTAGTGTTAGGCTACTATTGACCTGACAGTAGGTCAGAAGGAGGAATACCTGCTTCTGGACCATAGTTGACCATGGTTAGCTAAAACTGGAAATCAACACCGCAGATAAGGGAGGACGACGGTATCTTCCTCAGAGTAATACTTTGGTAAAGTATTAGAGCAGGCAATTGAAACACTGGTTGTCCAAATGGGGAAGGGGGAGATAGGGGGAGGATGCTGGTATGACAACTATACTTTTTTTTTCCTTTCCCATTATCACACTTAACTTTCTTTTTCCTACCTCATACAGTGGTCCCTGGGCCAAGGCTGCAACTATATTGCTGGAAGCAGGAATGATTCCTAAGGAACAAATTGTTTAAAAATATTTATATCAGAATTCCCAAGGGCCTGATGGGTGAGCTGTCCTTTCACTCTATCTGGCAACATTGGGGCTAATGAATCCAGTTATATTGCCTATTGGTAGAAATAGCCCACTAGTCCTGTACCTGTATAACCCTACCCTATATGAATGGGAGTAGACTACAGGGGAGGCCTTTGCTAGACTTGTACTGTCTAGCTGAACCTAAGGTCCCTTCCAAAGGTGAAAAGGTTTGGGTATAAATGGAGAGGAGGAATAGTGGCTAAGAATAAAGGTATGAATAAATGTGTTGTGCAGTGTGAATAAAATGTGTTTCTAATATTAATGCTTGGAAAGAAGCTAGAGCAAGAGATATTGTCTCTTAACTCAATTATAACAAATACCTGAAAGTGTGAAGCTCAGACCACTCCTGCTTTTGGAACTTGACAAGACCACATGGAATGAAGCCTGTAAACCTAAGTGCCCTCACTCTGAGAGACATTATGATCATTGTATATGATGATTATTGGACTAATTATTAGAGACGGCATTGGATTCTAGTAATGTGCCAGAATCTTTTGGCTCTTATTTTTCAGTTTATGTCTATCATAATGTGATATGCTATAACCCACTTGGATTGTTGGGAAGATAATACTGATACAGATAACCATACTGGGAACTTGATCAATAGCTCCCTATCCTTACCCCACATTGATTCCTCTAAATGTTGCTACATTTTTTATGCTCAGTTAGGTATGTACCTTTGCCATAGAAGATCCTATGGTCAAAGAGCAGGGGATGGTCTGAATATATCTGGTCTGAGGTGGGGTGTGTAGGGGGTGGGTGGTACAGAGCTTTCAAAATCTTTGGAATTTCCTGAGTGATAGCACCTTTTTTATGCTAATTAGGTGACTGTGTGTGTGTGTGTGTGTGTGTGTGTGTGTGTGTGTGTCTTTGTATGTCTGTGTTATGGAAGCTAGATAGCTTCAGGATGAGGACCGGTCAGCAGAAAAACCACATAGTTAGAGTGCTAAAACTTTCAACCACCTGACCTCCAGGGAGAGGAAGATTTCAATCACATGGGCAGTGATTTAATTAATTGCACGTATGTAATAAAACCCTGATAAGAAATCCAGAACAGCAAGTCCTACAAGAGCTTCCCGATTGGTGAACACATCAATGTTCTGGGAGGATGACGGTCCTAGATTCTCTTCTCTCTACAAAGAGAAGGCATAATGAAAAACTCTATGCCCCAACCCCATCCCCCACCCCTCCCAGACCTCACTTTTCTCCTAGACTTTATGCATCTCTTCTGCTTGGCTGCTCCTGAGTTATATCTTTTATAATAAAACTATAATTAAAAGTAAAGCATTTCAGTGAGTCATTCGAAGTACCAAGCCCAAAGGGGGCATGGTAGAAACCCCCAAATTTGCTGCCAACTCAGAAGTGTGGGTATCCTGGGGCCCCCGCATGTGGCTGACAATTGAAATAAGAACAGTCTAATTGGGAATGCTGTCCTCTAACTTGTGGGACCTGACACTAACTCTGGGTAGTATCAGAATTGAATTGTAGAACACCTTGTTAATATCCGAATTGTTAGAATGCAGACATTTTTCATAATATTTTTTAACTATTAAAACTGTAGTAAAATAAATATGATATAAAATTTACCCTTTTAATCATTTTTTCTTTTTAAACTGTTTATTGAAATATAACATTATATAGAAAACATTAATAAATAAGTACAACTTATAAGTAAACTGCTCAATCATATTTCACAAACTAAACTCACTCTTGTACCCAGCATCTGAAGAACAGAATATTTCAACATTCCAGAAAAGCAAAGAAATATGTTGAAAAGACAAGAACATTTTCATAAAATAAATATACATTAATTAAAATGAAAATGAGAGAGGTAATCATTTTCCAGTGAATATGCATATACCCACTCTATAATATGCCTCTCCAAAATTTACATTATGGAGGACTTTCTAAGGAGTATTTGGGTTCATGTTCAAAAGCTTCTGTGGCAATATTTTAGGACATACTGGAAGTAGTCAAACAGGTTTATCATTTAAGGAGATTGTCACAAATTCAGACTCCAGGACCCTAGTGAGTGAACATTCTCAAGTCAGGAGAGTAATGAGAAAAATATTTCTTGTCCATTCTAGATATATTTCTAAAATTATGGTGCAGATATATATATAACTTACCATTTTAACCATTTTTAACTGTACCATTCGGTGGTATTAAGTATATTCACAATGCTGTGCGATAATCGCCACTGTCCATTTCCAGAACTCATTCATCCCAAACAGGAATTCTGTACTCATTAAACAAGAATGCCCCATATCCACCTCCCTCCAATGCCTGGCAACCACTATTCTCCTTTCTGTCTCAACGAACTTCCCTATTTTAGGTACCTCATATAAGTGGGATCAATCAGTAGTCTGGGTTATTTCAGTTAGCATTATTTTCAAGGTTCATCCATGTTGTAGCATGCATCAAAATTCCTTTCCCTTTAAAGGCTGAATAATATTCCACTGTATGTATATACCATATTTTGTTTATCCGTTCATCTGTTGATAGACATCTTTTTTTTTGTCCTTTTTGCTACTGTTAATAATCCTATGAATACTGATGTACAAATGTATGTACTCTTATACATTTTCATAAACCCATCCTCATGTATTTTTGTTGCATAAGTAAACTTTTGGAACATCTTATGATTTAGTGGTCAAATAAAAATTAATGCTATCATACATTTTAAAGGGTCCAATGTTTTATTATGAGCATTAATATTTGTTCATGCTGATGATTCAGGGATAAAATAATGGACAAAAACTGGAATGTAAGCAATACTACATAGGTGTATCATAAGTATATGAGAATATTTTGCTAATTATTGGACTAAACTATATAAAAGATGAAACTGCATCAATTATTTTGTGCTTAGTCTTTCTGAATGTATTTTTAGTGGTAAATACACAGCAAGTACTTATACTTAAAGATTCTGCCTTTTTCTTTAGCAATAAAAATACAATTATCCTTGGTTAATCAGAATGTTTCAAAAGGTAAAATTTCTTAATGGTAAGCAAGGATTAGTGCTTTAGACCTATATGCTTGCTGGACTGGCTGCTTGATGATTGCTCTCGTTCTTTGGTAATTTCCATCTCAATTTTGGCTTTGATTTTCTCCCAATCTATTTGGAGCTGCAAAAGAAGAAAAGAAGAAAAATACTGATATAGTATAACACAGTTTTGCTTAATCCAAGGTAACCAAGAGTAAACAAAAAATAGAATGATGGCTTCTAAATCACTAGAGAAAAAAGAGAGCATGAAAGACAAGTTAAGGGGCGCCTGGATGGCTCAGTTGGTTAAGCATCCGACTTCGGCGCAGGTCATGGTTTCCAGGTTCGTGGGTTCGAGCCCCGCATCGGGCTCTGTGCTGACAGCTCAGAGCCTGGAGCCTGCTTCAGATTCTGTGTCTCCCTCCCTCTCTCTCCCCTTCTCCCACTCACTCTCTGTCTCTCTCTGTCTTTCAAAAATAAACAAATGTTAAAAAAAAAAAAGAAATAATGCTTAAATAAAAAATACCTTTAAGAATAAGACCAAACAAAACAATTACCACAATTAAAAGGAAAGATTCTCATCATGATTCAAAACACCAAAATCTAGTTGTAGCTGGTGATAAAACTACATCTAAATAGTCTCATGGAGCCTTCAGATTCTGCATAGGTGCCTCAGGGACAGGGGGAGAAGGTGGACTGTTCTCCTCCAAACAAGAGGAAAAAAGGACAGGGCCCTAGCCATGAGGCCATGTTTCAAATGGGTTAGCATTTTACCTTTTTTTTTTTCACTGAGGTTTCCATTAGAGCCTAGGTATGAGTAAGAATAGGGGAGCGTTTGCTTCTCCTGAGCATACTCTGAAAAAGGGACTCCTTTACAACAACTATTAAAGTAATACAGACATGGTGATGGTTTAGACAACAACAAAAAGATATTAAAGAAAGTGCAGTGCATAATCAAGGCTGGGGGACATGTAAAAACAATCACTGAAAAGTACCATTTTTATGTTTCCATTTTTTTTAATCTCTATGCCCAACGTGGGGCTCAGACTCAAAACCGGGAGATCAAGTCACATGCCCCACTGACATGGGGCCATTTTTCCAGCCATGCCTTCTACCCTGCCTTTCCCCTAAGCTGATTATACTTGCTGTTAGCTATGGACTCTGCCCTGACATCTGTGAACAATTTCTTTAGGAAAAAGCATTCTATTGTTTAGAAAAATTTGGAGATGACTACTTTAGGAATGTGTGTTGTCCCAGGCAAGGTACAGAAAAATTGGGTCCTAGATTAACCTAATTCCGATTTACAATGAAATAAGCCCCAACCCCTGAGACTGAGCCAAAAGTGAATAGGTTTTCATCTTCATATAGGGGAGTTGAGTGAAATAAGTAGCATTAAACCAGACTTAGGTACTACTTGCATGCCTGAGCAGATTTATTTTAAGTAACTGGGAGATAAGTTTAACCTTATCAGGGCTTTGTGCCTCTTTTATGCTGGAAGTTGATAAAGTATTGGTTCTTTTTTATTTCAATATCTTTCATCTAAATTTCTGCATGGTAATTTGTGGATATTTTGGCCACTTTAAAAAAGAGATAATTCCATATACTAGTCTATAATATATAAAATGGATGAATTAAAAGAATCCCTCTCACTCATAGAAGATGAATGTCTGTGGTAAGATGCAAGTGACCGCTCACTGAAAGGCAGAGCAAATGTTAAGACTATTTGAAAGACCCATTTTTCAATCAGGCCAGAACTTGATATTTTTAAATGGCAAAACACTCTATGTCTAACAAAACATTTGCAAAGAGAAAGACAAAACTTGATAAATGCCTTGGCCTTCTTCCAGCCTTAAATTGACTTACATATGTTTCTCAGATCAATCACAATAAAACCATATATTGACCGTACACTGAGCAACTGTTGCTCTGTTGTACCAGAAGTCCATCAAGTAAATTGATGCCATCTATTCTATCACTTGTTAGAGTACAAATGAGGGAGCCAGTTGATAGTTATCCTATTGAAAATGAATGCTTCACTTTCACTTTGGCATTTATCCAGTTTTAGAACAGTGTTCTACTGCTAATTTAGTTCTTGGACTAGAATACTTTTACTAGTGGGTTTTAGATAAGGATGTACTCATCATGACAGCTTTCAAGTGACTGATCTCTACACCAAGACACATCTTTTCCTATTATAGGGTGTGTTAGTACTATTTGGCACTTCTTATTCTAGTCCCTGGTAAATTCTTCTTATTCACATAGAAGTAATTTCAAAATCATACCAAATGGCTTTCCAGAGAATACAGTGGTCATCAGACATGAATTTGCTTAATCTCCTTCTTCACACAAATTTACCTACATTTGTATTCATCTCTCTTTCCCTTCTGTCTCAGGCCGACCTCTTCACATACATCCCTGATCCCATCTTCTTCCACTCCCCTGGGACATCTGCCTTCAGTTATATTACTCACATTTTCAATTTCCTTGCTACACTGGCTGCTGCTCATCATCCTTCCCCCTCAATTCTGTCTCCCTGCAAACTACCACCCTCGTTCTTCTTCTCATTCCTGACTCTCATTTTGTCCTCAGAACACGATAATGTGACTGTGCTCCTACCACACTTCATGAACTTTTCACTAAAGCCACCATCAAGTGTTTTCATTCCTCATCCTACATATGATTCGATTACTCATTCAATAAGTATTTAGTGCTTACTATATGCCAAGGATTGTTCTAGGTGGAAGGCTTCAGCAGTGAATTAATTGATAAAAATCAGTCTTCATAGAAAGATAAGCAAAGACAAATAATAGTGGAAGATATAAAAATATATAAAATGTGAGAAGTGGTAAGAGTTTTGGAAACAGCGAAAGGAAATACTGAGTGCCAGGGGTGGAGTTGGGGGAAGGGGGTGTTGCATTCTTTTTTTAATTTTTTTAATGTTCATTTATTTTTGAAAGAGATGGAGACAGAGCGTGAGCAGGGGAGGGGCAGAGAGAGAGAGGGAGACACAGAATTGGAAGCAGGCTCCAGGCTCTGAGCTGTCAGCACACAGCCCGATGCGGGGCTCAAACTCATGAACCATGAGATCATGACCTGAGCTGAAGTCAGATGCTCAACCAACTGAGCCCCCCAGGCGCCCCTTTAAAAGCCTGACGTGGGGCTTGAACTCACAAACCGCGAGATCATGACCTGGGCTGAAGTTGGGGGCTTAACTGACTGAGCCACTCAGGTGCCCCTAAAAATATATAAAATGTGAGAAGTGGTAAGAGTTTTGGAAACAGGGAAAGGAAATACTGAGTGCCAGGAGTGGAGTTGGGGGAAGGGGGTGTTGTATTTTAAACAGAGTGGTAGGAAAAGATGTCCCTGAGAATTTGACGTGAAGACCTAAAGGAGATTAGTGAGTCCATGGGAATATCTGAGGAAGAGCACACTGACAAAAGGAAGGAAAAGGTCCTGATGTAGAAGCATTCCCTAGATCTTGCTGACCAAAGTTCTTTGAAAAATCTCTGACTATATAATACCATTCTCTTCTGGTTTGTGCTCTCCTTTCTCCATGTTCTCAGTCTTTTTTTCCTCCTGTTTCTTTTCCCTAGACAACCTCTTTTTTTTTTAAGTAATTTATACTTTGTTTTACTTAATTTTTAAAAAATTTATTTGAGAGAGAGAGCATGTGTGCATGTGAGTGGGGGAGGAGGGTAGAGGGTGAGGGACAGAGGGAGAGAGAGAGAATTTCAAGCAGGCTCCACTCTCAGCATGGAGGGGACGAGCCGTAATCAAGAGTTGGACGCTCAACCAACTGAGCCACCCAGGTACCCCTCCCTAGGTAACCTCTTAGCTGTTAGTATTTGTATTCACCAGGATTCCAACCACAACTTTTTTTATACTTTCCTAGGAGATGACATCAACTTTCATACTTTCAACTATGCCTACATGGTCATGACCATAAATTTATTTATCATGCCCTGATTCCTCTTTGTCAGTATCCTTCAATGTTCACAATTATATTTCCAATTGCCTATTAGATATCTCCATCTGGATATCCCACAGGGACTTCAAACAAAAAAAAATGTATATTTTCATGTATTCAAACTCAAAAGGTCTAAAACTTGTATATTCTCACTGTTCCTTATCTAGATTAATGGCATCCCTCTCCATCTACCAGTCAACCACACCAGAAATGTTGAAGTTGTTCTCAAATGTCTTGCCTAACCAACCTAACTACCACCCCAACCATCTCCTGGTGAAACTATTATAGTAATCTCCTAACTGATCTCCTAGTCACCACCCTTACCTCTGATCCATCTTCTACACCAAAAGGTATCTTTCAAATCATTCTCTTGATTGCAAACCTCCAAGCCTTCCCATTGCCTGCATTATGAAGTCTATTCTCTTAACATGGTATTAAGACCCTCCAATGTCTGTTCCCAACCAATATTCCAACTACTCAGTACCCAGGATCCAGAGCAGTTACTAGGGACTCCTTCCCATTCTTTCAAGACCTCACACATTTGGTCTTATTATCATATATATCCTTTAACACTGATAAAACCCTACTCAAGATAATTTTGTGGAAAACTCTTTAGTTTCCATTTATTTTGAGGAATCAGGATTTTAAAAGGGAAAAGCAATCATGTTACCTCCTTTTAATGACTTCACATATGTCTTAGCATAGAGTCCAAAATCCTTAATTTGCCCTATGAAACCCTCAAGTTAATCTCCCTTTTGTTCTTTACTGTTTCCCATTTAAGAGCTTTCTCTCTGCCTAGAACATGCCCACCCCCACTTCCTCTCCCACCCCAAATCCAGTCAGCTTCTACTATTTATTCTTTAGAGTTCAGCTCAAATATTGTTTGCCTTGCTTAGAAAGTCTTTGCTAATCCCCACCACTCTAGATCAGGTTCCCTACACATCAAGTTTTTTTTTAATGTTTATTTATTATTTTTGAGAGAGAGAACGTGAGCGGGGAGTGAGAAGAGAGAGGGGGGAACAAAGGATCTGAAGCAGACTTCACACTGACAACAGACAGCTTGATGTGGGGCTTGAACTTCTGAACTGCGAGATCATGACCCGAGCTGAAGTCAGATGCTTGACCAACTGAGGCAACCCCACCCATCAAGTTTTATAGCATCTTCAAGCCAATGATCACAATTGAAATTAACAACTGTATAATTAACTATAGCTTCCACTGAATACAAGCTTCATAAAGCTGGGGTCAGTGTCTGCCATATTTACTTTTCTATTTGAAATAGAAGGGGAGTACATTGTCTGCAGAAAGTACTCAATAAATATTGAATGAATAAGTAACTACCTACCAGATGAACTATCACCTACCAATATATATGTAGATACATAATAGATATAGATGTAGATACCTATATATGTAGATACATATATAGACATATATGTAGATATATATGTAGAGACATATAGATACATAGATATATATGTAGATACATATATAGATACATATATAGATATAGATATAGATATAGATAGATACATATATAGATATATAATCATAAGATTACAAGGCCTTAAAACCTGCAAAAGAGCTCAGGTAGTAGCTATGCCTAACATGGTTTGTCTGAACTAGAGTGCTGGCTCTTCTGCATCTTCTTCAAAATTCTATACTTTCTGAAAGTCTGTTCCCAAGTTGTTGGTTTGTTTATATTTCCACTGTTTTCTTTCTCCTAGAATAATGTTTTAAACATTTCTTGGTTCTTCTACTTTTCTTCTTGTACACAATATATTTGGTAGATTGTATATTCCTCAAGTGAATTTTATTGGCCGACTTACAAATTATTTTACAAATATTTACTGTTGTAGACCAGGTACAATGACTCTAGTTGGGATCTTAGAAGACAGTCCACCTTGTATAAATCCCAGGTTTCCATATTTTAAACTAGAAATGCCCAAATAACATTTCAGGGCTCATGAATACAAACATATATGAAACTTTTGACTTCGTATAAGCTTCCACATTATGTACTATGAACCCACCAGAATTCACTAGATATCTAGAATAAATTTCTTAGTTTTTAAAAATGCTCTCTTAACACTTAGCAAATAAAATGTTTATATAATCAAAATTTTGACTAAGGTAGATAAATAGTGGGAAATTTTTGAGTAAAAAATAATTTTCATCTTAAAATACTGCTTTATAATTTCTAGTTAGCTTCCAAATTACATTTATGAGGAAAAAAAAGGATACTAGAATGTAGGACCATAGGTAGTCAAAGTAACCTATATAGTTTCAGGATTAAAAAAATCTCTGAAAATTTTTGCCACTCTTGTGATTGAAGTATTACATTTTGGTTAACAGTTGAATACATAGATAATAAGAAAGAAGATAAAAATGTTAAATTTTTACTATCTAAAATACAATTTTAATTATAGTGATGTAATAATTATAATATAAATTACAATAATTATAAATTTGTGGGGAAGAGTTATATTTTCTATGTCCTCCAAAGCACCTAATGTGAAAATACTGAAAAATATATTGATGGCAAGGATGATGAAGAGGAAGCAGAGTAGTATGTATCTGCTTAAAATTATGCCATAAAGTAAATTTAACATGGGTGCTCAGTTTTAACATATCATCATATTTTCAAAACCATGACAAAAAGATCAGGTGATTGGTGATTCTCTAGGCTGCTTAGCACTGTAGGGGTGATGGCTGCTGTCCTATTCTGTGGATTAGAGTGTAGGCCTCAGAGGTCCCAGGGACCCTGAGTTTGTCCCAGTAGTAGAGCAAGCTCTCACAGCCCAAACTCCTAGAGGATTCATTTTTAATAGTGAAGCTTCAAATGAAACAAATAGACTGTGGAGCATCTGTAAAATACACCTCTTCCTACCAAGAAACAGACAGCTTGTGTCTGTCCTGGATCTAGATGCTGAAGTTGCACTGCAGAACTCCAAGAATGGTTTCAAAGGCTTTACTACCTTGAGAGCTGTTCTGAAGTCCAAAACTGCAGATCATGACACTCAGTATTCTAAATATGGTGTGAGGCAATAGAAAATACATATATTGGTCGCTGCTCCCAGTTTCTGGCAAAGAACTCCTAGAACTCTTGTAGTTTCCTAAGTGATAACAGCACTAGGAACATCTTTTGTTCTAATATTTGGTCTTTGACCTCAGTTCCTGACACGGGGCTTTCTGAGTGATAGAAGCATCTTTTGTTTTAAAGAGACAACTCTGGGAGAGTCCTTGGATGGCTTCCAGTTGAGGGCTGATCACCAGAAAGACCAAGTCATGATTAGAAGCTAGGAATTTTCAGTCCTGCCCCCATTCCCTTGGGAAGGAAGAAAGGTTGAAAATGGAGTTAATGGCTGATCATGCCTATGGGATGAAGCCTCGATAAAATAGCAAAGTACAGGGTTCAGAGAACTCCTGGGCTGGTGAACACATCCACACTGGGAGGGTAACACACCCCAACTCTGAAGAGACAGGAGCTCCTGAGGGTAGGACCTTCCCTGACCTTGCCCTAAGTATCTTTTCATCTGGCTATTCATCTGTACCCTTTATCATATCCCTTAATAAACTGGTAAACATAAGTAAATGTTTCCTTAGTTCTGTGAGCCACTCTAGCAAACTAACCAAACCAGAAAGGGGGAATGGGAGCCTCTGACTTATAGCAAGTCAGTCAGAAGTACAGGTAACAACCTGGACTTGTGACTTGCATCTGAAACCTAAGGCAGGGGTTACTGGGACTGCAGATCTATAGCTGGTCAGTCAGAAGCACAGGTGATAATCTGAGCTTGTAACTGGCATCCGATGAGGAGTGAGGGCAATCTTGTGGGAATGAGCCCTTTACCTGTGGAATCTGATACTATCTCCAGTTAGGCAGTATCAGAGCTGAGTTAAATTGTAGAACACACAGCTGGTGTTGGAGACTGCTTGTTGGCATGAGGGGAAACCTCCACATGTTAGGTGACCAGAAGTGAAGTGTTCTGTGTGAATAGTAAAGAAGACTTACAGGTGAAAGACTCAGAGCAGGGAAGAACTGTTTTTCCCTACATAAGAGGAGAAAGACTGAGTTTATCAAGTCATATGATAAATGTATAATGTTGGCTTTAGTAGAAATTGTAGGTACCTTCTTTCCTCTTCCTAAGGTTCCTCTAATTTACTCTGCCCTTTAGGACAGGTCAGAACATTCCATTTTATTCCATCTCCAAGGAGCAGCACTCCCACATAGTCTACAAGCTCCACAAAAACAGAAGCCATATCTGACTCAGCATCCAGCATAATACCTGGCCCAGAGTGAGCACTCAAACATTTTTTTAATAAAATGAATAAAAGGCTGAGAAAATCAACTGGTTCACAGAGGTGGGAGGAAGGTTGCCCCTGTCTTGGGACTGTAAGTCTCTTGGGTCTGCATGGCTAGAGGTGAACTCTCTTTCTGTAGCCTGAGCCTAGATGGATCTAAGCAGGTAGCTACAATAGTCCTGCTCTAGGCATTTGGGCAAAATGCACATGGGCTGATACATACTGGAATGACTTTCTTCTAATTATAGTGATGAAACCTGAGATTCTGGTAGGGATTTGAGAGGCAATGGTTTAGCCTTCTTTGGTTCTAGACAGTGAAGTCTACCTGGGCTAGGCTCCACTCTAGGTGCAAACTAGCTCCCTAGAATTTTGCAAAGTGACAAAGTATCCATTTTCTGGCCAATGCCCTCTGTGCTTATATATTTCCCCTGGAGCAGAAGGGGCAGCTGGTGGAAGACAAAATTTAGGAGTTAGAAACCTTTATCCCAGCCATTTATATTGTTTATCTAAAAATATCAATTAGCACCCAACCTTAATACAAATTAAATACGAAAACAGATTTGAGTTCATCAAAACATGGCTTTAAGATTCCAGAAAAAAATCAGTAATATAATTATATAGTCAAAATAAGACTATAATATCATAAGGCAAAAAGTGATTTTGAGATTATGGTATGAATTATTCCAATTTTGTCTTATTAAGATGAATATTATATATACTTACAAAGCATATACATTATTGTAAAATACTGTATAATACTTACACCTTCTGCATACTGCAAATACCGTTTATTAGTTTCCTGTTTACCAAATGTCTCCAAAAACTTTTGCCGGTAAGCAAGAACTGTATCAACGTGTGTTTTATATTTTACAGCCAATTCAAGTGCCCTATAATGAGAGACAAAACAGATAATCAGCATTGCTTGAATTAGAGTTTTGGGGTAACAGAGTGAGACAAATGGTCTATGTTGTTCCCTTTCCACTCATCCTTCAATATGGAACACCATTCCCTACCTCATCCATCTTGCAAATTCCAACTTATGCTTCAAGGTCCAGATCAAACATCATCTCTTCTCCCTGACCAGCCCTCCTTGTAGAAATAAAAGACCATTATCTTATCTGTGCTCCATGACATTTTATGCATACTATTATGACAGCACTGCTTACAGATATTATAATTATTTACGAATCTGTTTCTTCCATAACCTGTACATTAACTGAAGGGAGATCTAGGTTTCATTTCTCTTTGGTGAGTATACCATAGTCTATGTATGGTAAATGTTCATTGAAAAATTAATTGAAATCATAATAAAATTCAAGTGAATGAACTCCCCCCCCCAGTGTAAGTGGTTCCACTATCTTGACAATTTTTTTAAGTCTATAATTTATTCTGCTCCAGAATTTATTTATCTACAGTCTAGAATGTATTCTGGTCAATATTCAAATAAATACTGATATCCTTTATGTTATAACACAGCAAATTTAAAATATTATAAAACTAAAATTTGTGGATAATAAAAATCTGACAAAATCTTTTGCCATTTGATTCTTAGAATAAGTTAATACCCATTTAAATTTTATAATCCAATTAATATCTTTCAATGTAACTTATTTTCAAGGTAATATTTTATTTAAATAGCAGGCAAGAACTAAATTAATTGCTAAAATCAGTGGTACAATACCAAAGACATAAAATCTATGTATTGATAATTTCGAGGGAAATGAAAAGATTAATCTTCAGTTCTTGGCCTATTTGTGTATGTAGGTTTTGGACAGTATCTCAGCCCATGATCCTGTGCATAACTCGTATGAGTTGAGTCAGGAAAAATCCAGTATAGTATAGCTCTCCTACACTGTTCACTATAATCTTGTTTTAAAGTATGGGAAATGGCCATCATAATAGCTAAAGTATATCCTTTTTCAAGTTCCCTTGTTTTCTCATATGATATATGACTTCTGAATAGGCCAGTCATGATTTATGTATCAGAGCCAAATACTGTAAATCCGTTGTTTAGACAATACTGACTACTGACTAGATTTTTGCAACATGTGACCCTTCAGTAGGAAAATGTTTCATTTTTAACATGCTTTGGTTTGACCTAAATAGTCACTTTAAAAAGTATTTTAGGGGTGCCTGGGTGGCTCAGTTGGTTAAACGCCCGATTTCCGCTCAGGTCCGGGCTCTGTGCTGACAGCTCAGAGCCTGGAGCCCACTTTGAATTCAGTGTCTCCCTTTCTCTCTGCTCCTCCCCTGCTCATGCTCTGTCGCTCTCTCCTTCAAAAATAAACACTAAAAAAAATTGTTTTAAGTATCTTAGATATGCTGTGTATATTAATTGACAGTTGATAGAAAACCGAGAGAAATATTAAGACAATATAAAAAGTTATGAATTTAAGTCAGGTGTAATACAAATGATAATGCCAAAATTCAGCACAATGATTTCTTTTTTTTTTTTAATTTTTTTTTTCAACGTTTATTTATTTTTGGGACAGAGAGAGACAGAGCATGAACGGGGGAGGGGCAGAGAGAGAGGAAGACACAGAATCGGAAACAGGCTCCAGGCTCTGAGCCATCAGCCCAGAGCCCGACGCGGGGCTCGAACTCACGGACCGCGAGATCGTGACCTGGCTGAAGTCGGACGCTTAACCGACTGCGCCACCCAGGTGCCCCGCACAATGATTTCTTATAAAAGTATATGTACATATTGCTAAATCCATGGATCAGTATTTGCTACCCATTACAATCTCCTCACAAAGTTCCCTCATTCCTCTGTGACTTTAAGTCTTTCAGAGAAAAAGAGGGACACAGAGAAGAATGTAGAAGTACTGCAATTTAGAAAAACAAGTGAAATGCAAGAAGGCAAAAACCAGTTTATGGGGTATCAAAAGAGGAGAAATAGAAGTAAAGATGCTTTAATCCTTCTTTTTTTAATTTTTAAAATGTTTTTATTTATTTTCGAGAGAGAGAGAGAGAGACAGAGTGCGAGTAGGGGAGGCGCAGAGAGAGAGGGAGACACAGAATCTGAAGCAGGCTCCAGGCTCCGAGGTGTCAGCACAGAGCCCGACACGGGGCTCGAACTCACCAGCCATAAAATCATGACCTGAGCCGAAGTCAGATGCTCAATGATCTGAGCCATCCAGGCGCCCCATGATGTTTTAATCCTTCTAATCCTCTCCCATATCACCCTCCATATACCCCTAAGGCTCTGACTCCAGTGTGGATGTGTGAGTGGAGACTCTGGTGAACCAGTCCTCTGGCACCTGAAAAATGCCATTTCCCATTCCTTTTTTATGACTGAACATGACTGGGGAAGGAATTTTTGATTGTACAAAACTAGAAGTATTCCAAGTGGGGAATACGTAACCATTTTTCGGTTGGGACTTTTCAAAAAGAAAATTATCTCCAAAGAGATCATTGTCATGGAACATTAGTACATTTAATTATGTATGAAGGATAAAATATAATGTCTAATACCACATTTAGATACTAGATGCTAAGTATTATCTATATTATAGTCATTTTCATTATATAAAATATGTATTAATTATCTGATTGAAGAGCAATAGCTAAAGGTAAACATTCAAATTATATGTGTTTTTTTATATGTTCTCTAAAATCTCTATATTTTAAATGTTCTCTAAAAGCATACACTGGGTAAGAAATGTTTCTTTATCACACAGAGAAGGAAATTCACTCCAAATTATATAAGGGTTATGGGAACAGCATGTCTTTAGCTTTAAAATGGTTATTTGGCAACCAAACAAATGTGACATTAGATTATGGGGCTGGAATAAATCCATGTATCCTCCCTGATTTTAAATAGAAGGAAGTTATATAAAAAGATTTTGTAACTTCAAAATATGATCTTTTACATAACTTTAATGAAGCAAAATCACTTTATATAACTGGTAGAAACAGAGAAATTGTTTTTTATTAATACATAAAGTTTCTAGTGTCTATCTCTCTTAACTTCCATTTTTGAGAACAGATTACTACCAAATGTCCAAAGTGAACATCAAGTAGATGACCTGCTTACCTACAACTTTTCAAGGGCTGCAACTTATTAGGTTGCAGGTAATTTTCAAATTCAAATATGAATAACAGAAGCACAAATCAGCAAGACTGCTTCTCAAATGGAATAAACATATTAACAAAATGAAATGTGCTCCCTTCTAAAGGATTTAAACAAATATAGAAATTCAGGGATCTTAAAAGAAGTCTAATATATTTGTCATCTGATACTTAAATTCTATCCTTCCAGTATTTTAATTAATTAATGGATCTGGGCAATGATTATTAATGGCTGCTAACATCACAAAAAGAAAGACAACCAGTCATTGTGAAAATATATTCAACACTACCTCTGTGATACGAGGTGTTCCCAAAAGGGGAAAAAAAATATTAAACCTAAATCTAATCAAGTTTCTAGATTCAACACCAATTTATGGTTAATTCAAGCGGCAAAGGAACGTGTCAAATGACACCACAGAGATGCAATCAGCAAAATCCAGATTATAGGAAACTCTAAAGGCCCAGTTTCTGTAGTGGGAAAATTATAAGAAAACATAAGAAATAGGAAAACCTATAGATTAAAAGAAAAGAACATATCTAGGAGTCATAATGTATGGAAATTTTTTTGGATCTTGAATCAAACAAACAAACCATAAAACAAAACAAAACATTTATGAGATGATCAGAGAAATAAGAACACCGAAAGGAATTACTGTTAATTCTTTAAAGTGTGACTGTGATATTGTGGTTAGATTTTTAAAAACCTTGAGATACATACTGAAATACTTATAAATAAAGTGATATGATGACTGGGATCTGCTTATTAACAAATGGTAGGGTAGAGGTAGATAGATAAAAGTGATGAAAGACATGTCAAACCTGAAAAAGTCAGCATGCCAATTTTATAACATAGTAACTTCAGGTGTGTATAAGCACTGCAGCCTCTTCCCTGAGAGATGAATACCTGAGAGAATGAGGAGATATACCTGATATGCCACAGCAAAGAGCAGTGTGCCACTCACTCTCAGAAAGCAATGTGTCAAAGCCTCATGTAGAGGAGAAGGCCACTACTGAGCACTCCTCATTTCAAATCTGATGGCCTTTCTTCCTTAGCAACACAAATTTCTCATGGCTCTTCTCTCTGCCTGTCTGACTGCTTTATTCAAATCTTTCAACAGATTTCTTTTCTTTCACCCAACCCATAAACGTAGTTGATATCTTCTCACTCCACACATTTCCTGAGCAATTGTGTCCATTCTTTTTTCTTCAACTGCCCTCCACTTGGCTAATGGCTGCTAAATCTACATCTCTAGTTCAAATCTTGCTCATGAGCTCCAGGTTCATTAATCAACTATTATCACATATCTCTTCACAAAATTTCAAATCCAACATGCCTAACACTGAACTCACTATATTGCCTTCCAAACCTGCCAATATTACTACCATCATCTATTGGTAGTAATTCAATCTTAGTTATTGAATAACTCATTCAACCTGAGTTATTGAAATCAGAAAATTGGAAGACATCCTAGATTCTCTTTTCTTCTTCACACCTCAACTTCAATCAATCACAAGTTTAGCAAAGGCATAAATCTTCAATGGCAAACTACTCACAAATATAAATGTGAATAAATTCTTCTGTGATGTTAGGAAACTATTAAGTACAGTGGAAAACGTAATTTACCAAGTGGTAGATAGAAGAAACCATTAAGATCAATGGGTTTTAGAATTGGTGAAGAACATTTTTATTACCTTTCCCAGTTATAGAGATTAATATTGATCTGGATCGCTTGATAAACAAGGCCAGCCTGAAGAAGTACCATTTCAGCCTCCTGTATGTTCCCACTAAACATTAGTATGTGAGCCATTTTTGATTCTTTAGATGGAAGATCTTTTATAGAATTGATGTACTGAACCTTATCAATCTAAAAAAAGAAAAAATATATGAAGTAGAGTAACAGAAAGGGAAGAAAAACTGCAAACATATAGGTAAGTAAACATTATTTACTTCACCAATTGCTGCATAGGCTATTTCTGCGGTAGTCATATCTCTATTAGCAACTGCCATAGCAGCTAGGCAAGCCCACATGGTTTGCTCCTAAAGTGAAATAGGAGAACAATTATTTCAACTAGAAGCAGAACTGCCTTAAAATAAACAGTGACTTAAAATATATAAAAGTTAACATTTTAATGAAAAAATTAAAAATTGTTGAGCATGGCACTGAAAAAACTAATTTAATAAATTAATCATGTGGAAATTTCATGTGGGTACTTTGTTGAAATATATTAATAACACAGAGAACTTCTTTTGAATACAAATCATTACAAAATTTCATTTCTAATTATCAAAGATTTATTTTTGAACTTATGATACACTTTTAAGATAATTTAAGGTTATAAACCCTCCAGTATTTCTGATGAGGTCAAAGAATGTAACTTACAAGGAGCCAGAGAAATAGTGAGGTTCTCAGACAATGCTATTACAGCAGATTTCTATCAACGACTCATTGTAAGGGAAAGCATCTAAAGGTCATTTTAAAAGTATTATTTTAAGCAATGCTAACCCATGTAAAATTAAAAAGTTCTGGGGTCAGGGGCACCTGAGTGGCTCAGTTGGTTGAGCATCCAACTTCAGCTCAGGTCATGATTTTGCAGTTTGTGAGTTCAGGTCCCGCCTTGGGGTCTGTGCTGACAGCTCGGAGCCTGGAACCTGCTTCGGATTCTGTGTGTCATTCTCTCTCTGACCCTCCCCCTTGTGCTCTGTCTCTCTCTGTCTCTCAAAAATAAATAAAAATGTAAAAAAAAAAAAAATTTAAAAAAAAGTTCTGTGGTCAAATATGTTTGGAAAATACTGGATTCAACGAAGTGGATTCAACCAAGTGGGAAATGCTGGTCTAAAGTAGAGGTTCTAGGGGCACCTGGGTGGCTCAGTCGGTTGGGTTGAGCATACGACTTCGGCTCAGGTCATGATCTCACAGTTCGTTAGTTCAAGCCCCATGTCGGGCTCTGTGCTGACAGCTCAGAGCCTGGAGCCTGCTTCAGATTCTGTGTCTCCCTCTCTCTGCCCCTTCCCCACTCATGCTTTGTCTATCTCTCAAAAATGAACAAACTTTAAAAAAAAATTAAAGTAGAGGTTCTTAACCTTAGGTGTACAAATCATCTGAGGATTTTTAAAAATATGCCCAGGGTTCATTCCAGATCTAATAAATTGGAAGCTCTCTTGGGATAAAACTTGGGAATCTGACTTCTTTTAAAAAAAGTTCCAGAGAAGATTTCTATATGTGCCAGTATAGAGAAACTACTCATTTAAATTATAGCTTCTTTAAGAGTAAATCACACAGCAATATCTACCCCCCTGTGTTGCTCATGTCTTCACTTATTAAAAAAAAAAAAAAAAAAGACATGATCTCATTTGCAATTTTCCAGCCCTTAGCTGTTACCATTTCTTTTTTTTTAATGGTTATTTATTTATTTTGAGAAAGAGAGAGAGAGAGATTGCGAGTGAGTGGGGAGGAGCAGAGAGAGAGGGAGAGAGAAAGAATCCCAGGCAGGTTCCCCACTGTCAGTGCAGATCCCAATGTGGGGCTCAAACTCATGAACCATGAAATCATGACCTGAGCTAAAGTCTGATGCTTAACCTACTGAGCCACCCAGGTGCCCAGCTGTTACCATTTCTTATCCTACACAAAGATATGTGTAAATACACAATATATACACAAACATGGATCTAAAATAACATAAAGTACCTTAACAAAACGACAAAGTCTTACACCATCTTCCCATTTTGAACTGCTTACATATTCATGGAGAATACCAGGATATGGTGATATGCTGATGTGAATCAGTGAGCCATCAGCTCTTCTTATAGTTACCTGATTTCCAACAAAACTCACAATATGGGGATTTTTACTAAATTCACTGTTGGGAAAAAGCAAAGTATAATTTATATTCTGAGCAAAATCTTTCATATACTAATTAGGGGAGTTTACACTTGACACAGATATAAAGTCTCCAAATCTCTAAAATTCACTCCCAAAAAAGTTAACTTCAGGGAGAATGTATATATTTAAATAAACATTTGAATCTAACTTGCTCCAGTTGGAGCAAAATATAAAAGTTTAATGTGGCAAAAATTATTTGGGAGCTATGCCTAAAAGCATTTGAAATAAAATTTTTTCCCTAAGTCTTAAGGTAAATTATACAAATGATTAAAAAACAGCTTCAGTTTTTGAAAGTATAAATGAATAGAAAATTTGGGGCGCCTGGGTGGCGCAGTCGGTTAAGCGACCGACTTCAGCCAGGTCACGATCTCGCGGTCCCGGAGTTCGAGCCCCGCGTGAGGCTCTGGGCTGATGGCTCAGAGCCTGGAGCCTGTTTCCGATTCTGTGTCTCCCTCTCTATCTGCCCCTCCCCCGTTCATGCTCTGTCTCTCTCTGTCCCAAAAATAAATAAACGTTGAAGAAAAAATTAAAAAAATAAAATAAAATAAATAAATGAATAGAAAATTAAGCTGATTCTAAGGTTATTTTCTGATAATAAAAAGAGGTGAACTTGAAGTAAAGTGACTAACTTCATTAGTTTAAATACTTTTAAAATGATGCTTCTCTGGTTTTGCTAAAGTTGTGAATTGAATATTAAATGAACTCAAAATAGATTTGAAAGTTAAGCTAAGTTTTGGAGTTGAGAAGTTTTGTATTCTTATTTTGTCAAGAGTGAGAGATCTTGCTATTTCCTAGAGAATTTAGGAATATACATGTATTTTCTGAAGCATATAAAATTTAAAAAAAAGACTCTTCAGTAACCTTATATACTTTTCTATCTTTAATACTAACTTAGAAATTCAATTCTAGAGACACATAAATTCCTGAAAGTATGACAATAATTAATAATTTATGATAATCTGAAAAAGGAAAGATTGACACGTTACGTACCACTGAAAAATCTTTAAAATGTCCATATTAAAATCACTAAACCACACTGAAAAAAAAAAACACCTGAGTTTTTTTACATTAGGCTTGAAACATTAGGCTTGAAAATTATATTTATGTAGGGAAAATTATATCCATAGAAGGAACAAATAAATATAATAGTATTATACAACACTTTCAACTTGACCCCCAAACTTAAATCTCATCAAGCTAGCTTTAGCTGAACAATTTGGCAGAGTGAAAGGTACCTTTCAGGATTGACATTAAAGGCAAAAACATGACACTTTAGAGTTATTTATCACTATAAACAATTCCAACAGTAAATGCAGTTACCTTGCATCCCTTTCATATAATGTTTTAGGCAAAATGTCTCTGTCGACATAAACTGTATTGGGGTAGTACCACACTGTAAATCGAGTATCCTGAAGTCCACAAAGGATATTGCATGTATCACTCCATGCCAAAGTATGCACCATTGTTCCTTATTTTAAAAAGAATGTTAATGTACGATTAGTTCCACTATAATAAGTATTAAAATATTTTAAAAATCAACTGACACACAGGACCCCATCTAATTTCTTGTAGGTATGACTCTATTTTCTGATTGTATAATGGTGAAACATTTGCAAAAATTCACTTAAAAATTTATGGGAATATTTGAATATTTTACCTAGAACCATCATGTTTTTAATTTGCAAGTCTTTCTTTCAATGCATTATTCAGAGATTAATTCAAGCAATCAAAAATTTAAATGTATTATAATTATTTTACCAAGTTTGATAATTTGTTCTTCCTTCCCAAATCGTTTCACTGAGGTGATATAGAGATCTCTATTTTTATCAATGAAGGCAATTTTTCTGTCATTGGTAAGTCCTTTTTGATCCAGAGCAATTTCCAAAATTTCATTCTAAAATTTAGAAAAAATGAAAATATTGGATTAGTTTTAGTGCTTGATATCAGATCATTTAAATTATTTAATTATAAAAATGTGTTTATTTAAAGATCAATTAAATATCACTCCCTTACTTAGAATGATAAACTGTCCCTGATAAATAATTTTAAACTACTGATTTAATTCATAAGCTAAAGCACAGTTACTTTTTTTTTAATTTACAGGGGAAAGATGCCCCTTAAAACACTATAATATAATGTATATATTTTTGAAACTCTGGAAGCTGAGAAATACTTTTGTCCTCCTGTCCCACCTTTACTAGACAAAGTGAAAGGGTGAGGCAAGTCTGAATATCACAAGAGAGATCTACTAATTACATTTATGTTCCATAACAAAATGTACTCTAAGAGCCTATATTTTAAAGATTTATAAGAATACATTTATGAAAATATCTCATGTTTTAGACACTTAAATTTTATAGATTCTCTCACATTTATTTCCTGTGAAACAGGAAACAACCTAGTGCTATAGGTATCACCATACTTACTTTATGGACAAAAAGACTGAGATGCATAGCCAGTAAGTGATTTTGCTCAGAAAAAGCTGGTAACAAGCATATTTAGAATTTAAAGTCCAGATTTCTGACTTTAAGATTAGTATTTTTGTCCACATAACAAAGTATTTCTGGCATATGACGTTAATCTATTACACTATTATACTAGCTACTGAAATGAATTTCTTTATAACTTGGAAATGGTTCAGTGTGGATTCATTTCAACTAAATCCAAGAGGGATTTATTTACTGCTTACTATGTCTTAAGACTTGCTAAGACTTTAAAAAAAAATTTTTTTTTACACTTGCTAGGATTTGTTTTGTTTTTTGAAGGTGTTATGATAGTACCTTAAATGTCCATCATTTGAGCACATGTTGAATAAATTCAGATACGTCCATAAAATGTTACGCTGTATGGTTGTGGGAAAAGGATTAAGAAAACACTTCATGTATTGATATAGAAAGATCACCAGAAATAGTGTTGTGTGAGAAAAGCAATGTACAGACTTGTATGTTACATTTTCGTAAAAAAGGAGTTAAAAACATATATCAATTTTGTTTGTATATGCACTAAAAATCTCTGAAAGGAAAAGGGAGTTTAATAATGGTAATTACCATTATTAAATGGAATTGGATTGACAAAAAGGGGTGTAGGAGGGAGACTTTTTCACTGTATACTTTTCTGTAATTTTTCATTTCTAAACCTTTTGAATTTATTTGTTATTCAAATTTAAAACTAATAATTACAAAAATTAGAAAAAATATATAGTCAGGCTTCACTAGTGGCATTGAACAATAAAGTTAGAAACATCTTTAGACCCAAATATATCTCTTACTAGAATAAATAAAATGTGTTCCTTTATTTACTTTATTTAAAAATTTTTTTCATGTTTATTTATTTTTGAGAGAAGAGAGATAGAGTATGAGTGGGGGAGGGGCAGAGAAAGAGGGAGACACAAAATCTAAAGCAGGCTTCAGGCTCTGAGCTGTCAGCACAGAACCCGAAGTAAGGCTTCAACTCACAAATTGTGGGATCATGACCTGAGCCAAAGTTGGAGGCTTAACTAACTGAGCCACCCAGATGCCCCTCCTTTGTTTATTTTAATTTTTTAATGTCTTTATTTTATTTTGAGAGAGACAGAGTGCGAGCAGGGTAGGGGCAGAGAGAGAGGGAGACACAGAATCTGAAGGAGGCTCCAGGCTCTGAGTTGTCAGCACAGAGCCTAATGTGGGGCTTGAACTCACAGTCTGTGAGATCATGACCTGAGCTGAAGTTGGACACTTAACCGACTGAGCCACCCAGGTGCCACCATCCTTTGTTTATTTTAATGCTAAAAATCAGAAACCAATAAGCAATTCACAATTTGGGGTCTTTTCATACTTCTATGGAACTTTTTTCCAGTTTAACTACAGTGTTAAAACCTAAAGAAAATGCTGGCTAAGGACAGGTCAATGAGAAAACTGCAAGATGTTTAGAAATATAAAAACATTTTTATATACTGATAGGTGCTAAAAGTTTAATCAAGATGGGACATTTTATTAAAAAGCAGTAAAGAGCCTGAAAAATAGACATGTAAGTCAGATTCTTTTATCCAATTAATTTGCAATTAGTTTTCTATTACAGAGTTTACTAGTGCTTAGTCTTTATGACATTTTTTAGGCAAAATACTCTATGTAGAATGCATACCAGATTTAAATATAAGACTAATTTCTATGTTTTATTTTCCTTAAAATGAAAACATTAAATTTAAAAAAGGAAGTAAATAGTGGCTAATTAACTTTAGAAATAGCTAATGTCCATTACCTTATGAGAAAGAAGCTTCCCGTCACCTAATGGTTTTCCAGTTGATGCCTCAAAAAGGAAGATTACTTGAAAAAAAAGTAAAGCATTAGTTAGTATATTATATTAGAATTTTTATTGGTAAACTTTAATCCTAATGAGAAATTATTTAACTCTTTGGACCATACAGTATCTATCAGAATAGAAGAGCAGCAGCATTAAATTCCTACTTATTAACAGGGTCATATTTCTTAGAATACTTCTTCCTAAACATACATTCCCTAATTAGAATAGTTATTAATGGTATGGCTTCACTTCTCCACAGGATTGACCATGGAAAGTCCAAATCTAGATGTAATTTTTAATTTTCAGAACTCTGATACAGACGAATATAAGATCATAGACAATCATATTTTACAAAAGAAAAATGTGTCAAGTGCCTACTATAATACTAGGCAAGGTGTTATGCACTGTTCCGTTCCCTGTGGTCAGTATACTACTGTGGTGTAATTAGTAATTTGCCCGGTTTTTGTCCTGTGTTCCTGGCAGGAAGCTTCAACAACCCTTGGAATATCCTGAGTGACAGGAATGTCCTAGTTATGTTAATGGGGAGACTCTTGGTGGGCCCTAGACAGCTTCAGAATTTGGTGTGTGGGAGGGGGCTGGAAGTTGAGTTCAATCAATGTGGCTAATAATTTAATTAATCATGCCCATGTAATAAAATCCCATAAAAACTCAGTGTTGCTTCCTCATCGGTGACAATATTGATATACTGGGAGGGTGATGTACCCTGACTCCATGAGAGGGCACAGGAGTTCTGTGTTCCTTCCCAGGCCTCATCCTGTGTGTATCCTTTGTAATAAAACTATAATTCTATGCATAGCACCTTCCTGATACCTGTGAGTCATTTTAGCAAATTATCCAATTTGAAGGGGTCATAGGAGTCCCTGAATTTGTAGCCAGTCAGTCAGCAAAATGGGTGGCCTGAGGACTCCCTGAGACTTGTGGCTAGTGTCCAAAGTGAGGGCAGTCTTGAGGAAAATTTTGCCTTTAAGCTTTTGAGTCTGGGTTAACTCCAGGTTATTAGTATGAGAAACTAATTGTAATACACTCAGTTAAGGTAAAAATGGAATAGTTGGTGTCTGGAAGGGTAGGATTCACTACACCAACCCTAACTCATAAAAACATGTGGCTTGGGGCACCTGGGTGGCTCAGTCAGTTAAGTGTCTGACTTTGGCTCAGGTCATGATCTCATGGTTCATGAGTTCGAGCCCCGTGTCAGGCTCTGTGCTGACAGCTTAGAGCCTGGAGCTTGCTTCAGATTCTGTGTCTCCCTCTCTCTCTGCTCCTCCCCCCCGCTCATGCTCTGACTCTCTCTCTCTTTCAAAAATAAAATATTAAAAAACAAACAAACATGTGGCTTGGGAAGAGAAAGAATGAAAGAATGGGGATGAGGAATGTCTGACTATTAGAAGCCACAAGGTGACCCATGGTATGAAACAACAGCTAAGTTGCAATTAGCTGTGAGAAGTTAAAAGTCACCTATGGAATTTGAGATGATGGATCCATCTCCTGGGGGAGTTGGCTCACTAGATGCATAAGAAAGTGGAAAATAATAAGAAAAGAGAAAAATATACAGTCCCATAGTTATTATAATATCTAATAGGTGAAATGAAAGTAAGAGATGGGTCAAATATAGATTCTGGCCACTCTCAAATACAGCCTCTAGTATCAGGGCCCCCACTGAAGGAATGTGTTCGAGAAGATCCTGATTCTGGTCAGCCTGAGGTACAGCCACTATCCTCAGATAAGGCCCTCATTCCAGCAGGGTCAAAAACTAAAAAATAGGATGAATACAGCAAACATCGGTGGGGTCAAAAACCAGAGGTTGGGTGAACCAAAGGGAGTCCATGTTCATGTTGGTCTCCCAACATTGAAGGCCTTTAAACAAATCTGCTTTATTCATCCTAGTTTGGAGGAATCTGGAAAGCTGTATGGCAAAATAGCAAAGAAAAACCTCACCTCCAATTGTCTGGGGTTACTCAATTTAATCAATATATGGGTTGATCAAAAGGACCAGTTCCTTGGCTCAAAACTCTATTGGGGACCAAGGTCTTATGCACAGGAGTGGGCAAAATGGCCAGGGGCAGAACAGAGAAGTTTCTAGGACTCCTTGATATGAGAGTCCAATGCACTATGGTACCAAAACCCACTGGTGAAGTTCTAATGGGAAATACAATTAAATTGAGAGAACATAGGAAAGCAAGGGTTAATATGGTTAAGGTGAAGTCTGAATGAACATTGGAGTGTTTAAACAAGAATTATATGAAGAGGCTGTGTCTCCCTTACCTGAATGTTTAATGGGACTGGGATATTATGTCTGACTTGGGAATATTTCTGCTACCTAGTGTTGTAAAACTAAAACCTGTTAAGCCCTACCGGAAGTCAATTACATTGAGAGGATAGAGAAATGCAAGAACTAATGGGATTAAGTTGAATGATTAAATGAAAAATGGTGGGGCGCCTGGGTGGCGCAGTCGGTTAAGCGTCCGACTTCAGCCAGGTCACGATCTCGCAGTCCGTGAGTTCGAGCCCCGCGTCGGGCTCTGGGCTGATGGCTCAGAGCCTGGAGCCTGTTTCCGATTCTGTGTCTCCCTCTCTCTCTGCCCCTCCCCCGTTCATGCTCTGTCTCTCTCTGTCCCAAAAAATAAATAAACGTTGAAAAAAAAATAAATGAAAAATGGTATATCGAAGAAGCTTTATGTGAAGTGGTTGTGTCTCCTTTACCTGAATATATTATAGGGATAGATATTGCACCTAACTGGAGAAAGTTTCCCCTATCAAGTATTGCAAAACAAAAGGCATGGAAAATCTACCACTTAAACAATGTTAACAAGACATACAAAACAGAAACCAATGCCTGGATACATACAGGCCTTTAATATCAAATGGTATAGAATAGAAGCTGGAGTGCTAATAAAGATACATTCCCCGTACAGCAGTCTCATGTGGAGTATAGACCGGAGCTTATGACAAAAGCCTGTGAGCACCTCCCAGTGGCAGCTACTAGAACTCTGAACTAGACAATTTCCACTTGGAGGAGCAATTACTAGCTTGCTATCAGACATTAATTGAAACTGCCTCTGAATGAAGAACATAAAATAATCCTGAAACCTGAAATATCCAGGATGTCTTGCGTGATATCAGACAAACACTCTAATGAGGAAGGCAGTGCCCAGAAGAGTTCTATAACAAAATGGAAATGGTTTGTGCAGGAACACACCAGCAGGGGAATGCACGGAGTTACACAGCATATTCCTGAGCAGGTGGACTCTTTTCCCCAGGAATGACTCTGGAACCATGTGAAGAGCTGCAGGATTCAATCATCACTTGAACGGTGCCCTGTGAACAGCTCTCAACTGACTAACAAATAGCTGCTCGGCTGATAGACGGCAGTTTCATCATGAACACACAACATGCTGTTTGGAAGGCCACCACTCTGACTAAAAAAGGTAAAACAAATGGGGTTGGTGAGCTGCACTGCATGCTGTTTACCCTTATGGTCAGTCAAAAGGGCAATGGAAGGTTAGCCTATAAAGGGGGGTGCCCTTACTGGGCATGGCCCCATGCAAAATCACTATGGGAATCTGAAGGGTGCATTAAAGTGGGCCACGTCAGTGCCCATCAGAAGAACCCCCTTCCAGCATCAGAAGATGATTAGAATCAATGAGCAGATACCCTGGTGTGCTCACTTGAGGTTAGCCACTTGGGTTAATGAAGGGAGTGGACTGAAACAATGCAGGGATGGGCCAAATCTAGACATATTCCTTTTGTACCCTCTGAGGCACAAAATGACAACAAGAACTGTTTTGTCTGCCAACAAGAGAGATTTAGAGGCTGCAGATGGCTATGGGGAAGATTCCTGGGGTGGGAGGGAATCTTTGTACATAGATGGCAAGTCAGATTGATGCCTGTAACCCTGGAGGGCTACAAGTGGGTCCTGACAGAAATAGATACTGACTCTGGGTTGTGCTTTGTTGACCCAGTGGTAGATGCAAATGCTCAGAGTACTATAAAAGAAGTGGAGAAGATATTACACAGATATGGACCATTGAGTGTAATTCCTTCCGACCAAGGAAGGAACACACTTTACAGCTCATCATGTCCAACAATGGGCAGAGATATAGTTTCTGAGAGTAGTGGTTTGGTAATTAGAATTAGAATGGGCAAAAAAACAATGACTGTCTAAAATGAGAAGAGAGGGAATATAGGCATGAAGAACTAGCTTACACGCCTTCATGAGTGTGTACTCACATTCAACATGAAGTGAACAAAGAGTGTGTCCATACTAGATAAATTCCTCTACAATTTCAGTGGAAATAGGGAACAGGTGGTGAAGAGGATGCTAGTATGACTATGCAATTTTTCCCACAGTGGGAGAATATTGGTATGATACCTATGCTTTTTTCTTTCTTCCCCACATCACCTCAATGTTCTTCTTAACTTGATACAGTGGTCACAGGACAAAGGATACAATTACAATTATCAGAAGCAGAGATGATTCCTAGGCTGTTTTAACCTTCATGTCTATATTTCTAAGGACCTGATGGAGTAGGTTGTGCTTTCACTCCAACTGGCAAATTTGGGGTTAAATGTGAGTGCTGCTATACTGCCTAGTGGTAGAGATAGCTCACTAGTTCTATACAAATGGAGAGAAAGAGAAATAGTGGCTGAAAATCAAAGAATAACTAAATGGGCATGCAATGGGGGAATCCAATTTTATATTAATTCTTCAAAAGAGTCTCAGCGCAAAAGCTAGTATTATTTGTTTGTTTTTCCAATATAATTAACTTACAGGGTTACATGTTGTTTCAAATAAATTAAATAAATAAAAATAAATAAAAATTTAAAAGCTGATATGGTTTCGTAGATCAAATACACCAGATGCTTAAGAAGGTGAAGACAACAAAAGACTCACTTCAGACCTAAACACATGTAGATTGAAAGTGAAGGGTTGGAAAAACATTTGTGATGAAAATGGAAGCAAAAAGAAAGCTGGGGTAGAATACTTATATCAAACAAAATAGACTTTAAAAAAAGACTTTAACAGGAGACAAAAAGGATACTACATAATGATAAAGGGAACAATCAAACAAGAAGATTTGTAAATATTTATGCACCCAACGTGGAAACACCCATATACATAAAGCACGTGTTAACAGACAAAGGAAGACTGGGGCGCCTGGGTGGCGCAGTCGGTTAAGCGTCCGACTTCAGCCAGGTCACGATCTCGCGGTACGTGAGTTCGAGCCCCGCGTCAGGCTCTGGGCGGATGGCTCAGAGCCTGGAGCCTGTTTCCGATTCTGTGTCTCCCTCTCTCTCTGCCCCTCCCCCATTCATGCTCTGTCTCTCTCTGTCCCAAAAATAAATAAATGTTGAAAAAAAAATTAAAAAAAAAAAAAAACAGACAAAGGAAGAAATCTATGGTAACAAAATATAGTAGGGGACTTTAACACCTCACTTACATTAATGGATAGATCATCCAGACAGAAAATCAATAAGGTAACAGTAGCTCTGAATGACATATTGAACCAGATGACTCTAACAGATATATTCAGAAGATTCCATCCCAAAACAGTGGAATACTCATTCTTTTCAAGTGCACATGGAACATTCTCCAGAACAGATCACATGTTAAGCCACAAAACAAGTCTCAACAAATTAAAAAGGACTGAAATCGGGGCGCCTGGGTGGCGGAGTCGGTTAAGCGTCCGACTTCAGCCAGGTCACGATCTCGCGCTCCGTGAGTTCGAGCCCCGCGTCGGGCTCTGGGCTGATGGCTCGGAGCCTGGAGCCTGTTTCCGATTCTGTGTCTCCCTCTCTCTCTGCCCCTCCCCCGTTCATGCTCTGTCTCTCTCTGTCCTCAAAATAAATAAATGTTGAAAAAAAAATAAAATAAAAAATAAAAAGGACTGAAATCATATTATGCATCTTTTCCAACCACATGGTATAAAACTAGAAATCAATCAGAAGAAAAAAATCAGGACACAAATACATGGAGGTTCAATAATATGCTAGTAAATAATGAATGGGTCAACCAAGAAGTCAAAGAGAAAATTAAAAAAAAATACATGGAGACAAATGAAACCATAATAGTCTAAAATCTTTGGGATGCAGCAAAAGCTATTCTCAGAGGGAAGATTATAGCAATATACACATATCTCAAGAAGCAAAAAATAAATAAATAAAAACTCAAGCAACCTAACCTTACATCTAAAGAAGCTAGAAAAAGAACAACAAAGCCCAAAGCCAGTAGAAGAAAGGAAATAATAAAGATTAAAGCAGAGGGGCACCTGTCTGGCTCAATTAGTAGAGCATGCAACCCTTGATCTCAGGGTTATAAATTCGAGCCCCACATTTGGTATAGAGATTACTAAAAAAAAAAAAAA